>NW_027118794.1:722753-1084130 GCF_036417845.1 Apteryx mantelli | reverse complement strand
TACTTAATTCAATTAACATCACTAGCAAAAATCAGTTAAGAAAACTGCACAAAAATAAAAAAGTTAATACATTTAATCCTGCAGGGATTTTGCAAGGACTGGAAGGCAGGCTTTAGGAGCAGCATTTGGGCACGGCTGGAGGCTTCTTTGGTTCAATCTAACACACGCAAGAGATGTAACCTACTCCAGACAACAATTTTAAAAACCCGCACATTTGAAGACAAGTAAGGAGGTCCATATGCAAACGCCAGGGTGTGCCAGTGGATTTGACTCTTGGTTAAATAGTAGCATATCCGAGGTCGGAGCGCGAGCGGGCCCTCGCCCCGCCACGAGCAGCGCTGGGGTGAGGTGGTGAAGCGGCCGTGCTGCAGCAGCCTGGGCAGCAGGAAGGCCGCTCGAAGCACGACTGAGCAAGAGCTGCACGTCAGCTCTAGGGGTCTGCCGTCTAACTCGGTTTATAGAACATGGGTTTTAGGAACGTTAAGCAAAAGAACTGAAAGAAAACCCTTTCAATAGAATAAGGCAAACTGATTAGTTCTCAGTGGAAGTTAGCGTTCCAGCGTAAAAACAGTGAAACAGGCTACTTGGTTGTACCTTAACTACTCATAAAGTACCCCAAATAATAAAAAAAAGTCTGCATCTAAAACCAGCAATATATCTGAAAGGGCAATAAACATAATTATGAGGGAATGACATTTATGAAAGTGTTTCTTGATCAGATTTAAGCAAACAGACCTATTCTGTCCCAGTGCATGTCCCAGTGAACTGCACATTTTGTACAAATAAACCCACAATTACACAGAAACAATCTGTAGCATTCTCAGCACTTGCATGCTGAGGAGGTAGGTGCCCTAGAAACACTGTAGATAGACTGATTATTCTAAGCATTTTTATAAAATATCATACAAATCTGATTGACCATAGACTTTGTAACAGTTTTTTAATTAGTGATACAAAACTCTGGTCCAGAAGGGTCTGGCATTAACTCATTTTAAAAGCACACCTTTACAGTTTGTATAACACCCTTTGAACTATATTTTTAAGCAGCAGCTACTGAGAGATAGACAAAAATGCGTTGTGCATGATGCTGTATACAAAAAGGAGACAAAACTATCCTTTTTTCCCCCCAAGCCATGGTGGGAAGTATTGCTGACCTTGTCCTTAAAAACCTGCAGGATTGTTTATTCATCAGTATATCATTATTACACTGGTAAGAAATTCTGTATAACATCTGCATATATCGAAGATTTTTTAAAAAATCTGATATGATTTTAGATCCGCATGACCAGTCACGTGACCTGCTTGAGGTTGATTAGCACCTTTCAATACATATATATTTTTATATATAATAGATCTTTTTAAAAAACTTCTAACAATGAGCTCATACAGAAGCATGAGCTTGCTGTAACGAGATGACAGATAAAGAGGGGGTTGGATGACTTTTTTTGCAGCAGACAATATGATTCAGTTTGTGCTCTGTTTCCCTAGAAGGGCAAGGAAAAAAAAACAACAAAAAACAAACAAACCTCTGTCAGGTAGCCACTTGTTCACAATTTCCACTTGAAGACTAATCCGTTTAAAAATGTTCCCCAAGTAGAAACACAACAGTATCATCCAAAATAGCCTCTATATAAACATCTATTAATTTCTGCAGCGTCTGCCTGGCACCTCTTGGCTCCTGAATTTTCAGGCCCTCTGTTTACTTATAAATTAAGGCATCACAACTGAAAATGTTAATATTTGGACATCAAATGCTGTGGATGAAGGAATACCGAAGACCTTCTATAAGAACCTCTATAAAAATTAAGTAGCAAAGCTAATCTCACATAAGGGATGAGCATAATTTATCCAAATCTTTTTGAAACATTGAAACATTTTACAATTAGTCTGACATTTGTTACATCTTAACTCAATTTATCTATTTGAATTATATATATATTTTTTTTTTTTTAACAAACATTTGTTATTTGAAATATCTGTAATTTCTGCTTACTGTAGTTTACTCATCCATATTAGAAAGGTCTTTTCTATAATAGATGGGATGTGTTGTCCCTTAGAATACGCACTGAACTATATCAGGTATTAGTGGTAGTTCTGCAGGCACACGAGCAAGGAGCTAGCTCCCAGCATGTCCTGGGCTTGCGGCTATACCACACATGCCTCTTACTAAATCCTGTTTTTACAGCTGTAAAAAGTTCCAATTGGTTTTCTTTCTTCTAACTTGTGGAGAGTTATCAGAATTACCACACAGTACTTAGAGCTCTCAAGGACTATTCCTGCAATACATGAAGACATGTAAAATTATGGCATACTTATCCTGTGCTCTTTCATAACACAATCATATATTTTTTAAAAGACAGTAGTTAACTTTTATCTAACTATGACTTGATATAACTCAGTAAGTCCAAAAGAAAAATGAACAAAATGGGGGGGAGGGGGGGAGGAGAGGGGAGGTGTCTTTTCCAAAACAGGCTTGCTCAAAACAAACAAACTAAATATCCCCCACCACTTAAAAAAAAAAAAGAAAAAAAAAGAAAAAAAAAAGAAACCTGATGCCAGATCAGCAGAGAACTCAATATATTTTGCTAGAACATCTGGCACATTTGCTATATTTTTTCTATGAATTTTATATATAAGTATATAGTTATGTCATAGTCAAAGGCACCAAAATCTAAATCCATTTTCTTCCTAATATGACATCTGCTACTCACCAACCTGTTTTTACAAACCAAAGTGACTCCTAATTTGAGATCATGAGAAAGGCATCGTCCCATTATAAATGCATTACTATGACTAGTCCTGACAGGGCTAAAGCGCCCTCGGCTCCCAGAGTGGAACGGGAGACAAAGGCATCTAGCAGCCTGATGGATTTTGTCATGCCTTAGCAGTTAGACCACTTGATTCTGAAAATGCTTCCATATTAACATTACCTCTCGCTGTAGATACAACAGCTTCTCTTCATCCAAAATAAAGCTTTTTATATGTCATCCTTCAAATTTTGGCTGTATGTGCTGGGTCTGATGATCATGTATATAGCTACATGAAATCTTTACTGCAGGGATGAGATAGCGTACACATGACACTATCAAGAAGGTAATGAAGATGCAATTCATTGTCTAGTTTAATACCTGAATCTGATATGTTTCATTCCCTGCTACAGCTATTAATGTAAAAGCCATAAATGCCTTTTTTTCTGAACAAAGAATGCCTAACTGTAACCCTTAAACTCTTTCCTTCCATCCACAGTCACAGAAAGTCTTGATTGATATAATTCAATGTTAATGAAGTAGAAATTTAAAATTTCATAAAAAACCCAAGGGCTATATATGCTGCAAAAAAATCTGCAGTGACTCAATAAAAAAAAGGTATGGGATCTTTGTAACAATGCAGTTTTCCCACCCCTTGCCACGATGAGCTTAACTGACTAAGGAGAAGCCTCAACATGGCAACGGAAACTATCATCATAAAATGGGACAGTAATAGAGATAGCTAGACCGAGAAGGGGCAGGGTCTCCTGGGAAGAGGTCTGCAGAGAGGTCCAGTGACTGGTCATGCGGCTCAGTGTCAGGAATAATGGTTGCACGGTGGAAGGGGGTGCCCAATGCCATTTTGGAAGTGATGATGCTGACAATGGGCAAGGTACTCTGTGTAGCTCATGGTCATCTTCTCACTACGGTACCTAGAAAGGAGCAAAGAAGCGAATTCAAGTTTTACCAGGAAGCTACGAGTAGCAGTAGAAGTATAGCACTAGTTGTATGTTTAACAATGATAACAACTTTGTACTTCTCATGTTAGGGATAAGACTAACCTCAGTTGCACAAGGGTGGGGAGATCACCACTGGTTTTCAGGGTAGTTATTCTTGAATCATACTTAGACAAATCATAACCTAAGTGCTCATATAAAGATATTTAAAAATACAGAACTCTTATAAATGGTTTCCTACAACACTACTTGAGGTAGAAGGAATAGAAACTGATGGTGACTTATTGAGAATGTCCCATAACCTCAGCCAACTCTCTACACAAAGCCTAGGAGAAAAAACCCTGGAAAAAACACCACAAATCTCTGGACTCTTAAAATAATAAATATCAATTGTCTACCAAATTCTGCTTTTAAAATAATCACAGCTACATCAAGTGGACTTGCATCCTCTTTAGACTATATGCGACTAAATCAGAAACCTGGTCCCAACAACAAATATTTTGGTTAAACTTAGCATCAGTACTTTCAACAGCGTGGAACATATTGCCACATCTACACTTATCTGTAAAACTGTAAATCATGTATCTACACAAAACAATGCTATTCTGTATTTCCACAAATATCACCTAGAAAGACCTTGCATAAGAGATTTGACAGATGTGGTGAATCCAGCTACAGCGGTTCAAAATGTTGCCACCTCCCGTTTATTGTATGTCTTTTCTGGAGTCGTTCCCATCGTCTCCTCCCCTTTCAGGGCTGAAAAAATACAACAGATGCCTCTGCCACTTGCACTCGCAACCCAACACAAAAGTTTAAACTACTGTTGGGTTACCAATTGCAGCAGCTGAGGTGGCAAACACATTTGCTTCCGCTGCCTCTGCTAGGGGAAACCATCTTTGTCAGCAGAACAGAGCAAAGCACCTTAGGCAGATGCAGCCTTTTGCTTTGGTGCATGCGTTCCCGAGCACCAGGGAGCCTACGCTTACTTGATACAACAATGTTTGTTCATAATGTACTAATTTAACAAATGGCCAGTGGCTCTGGCTGAGAGTTTAGCTTCAGCTCCTCTTGAGCTGATATGAATGGAGCGGGGCACTCGCTGCACTCGATGCGTAAGCTGGTCTGTGCATGAAATCCCCTGCCACTATCAAACTAAACCGTAAGCTTGGCAGTTAATGAAGCTGGGTGTAAATGGGTCAAAGCAGGCCAAGGGCAGCCTGACCAGAATCACAGCTGCTCACTTAAGGAGATGGGAAAGAAAATGCAGTTATCCTAGACCTTAGGTATTCTGCACATTTCTTTCAGCTCTGTTATTTGCATTTATTTTAGCTCTATTCTTCAAAACATGGCCAGAACTACTGGCCATCAACTTGAAGTGAGGAAAATTAGCAATAGAGTAGTTTTCATCAACTGAAAGCTTTATTCATACACAGGACAGTTCTTGACAAGTGAAGGAGCTAGAAAGAACCAAAAATCTCAGATCTTTGCCCTATAACAGTGAGCAAACAATCAGGAGAATCCAAATATTTTTAAATCTCTAAAGTGAATTGGATTGGGTTTTAATTATGGACCAGGAAGTCAAGTCTGGCTTACACCTAGCTGCACTGAGAAGGAAAGAATTCCCAAGGAAATCAGGACACAGAAGAAAAGGCAATATATATTAAAAGAATTAAAAATAATCTTGTGATCCTATGAGCCCCTAAAAACTGATGAAACATAGGACAAAGCATTCTAACTACTAAGTTTGTTATCTGTATTAATAGTACGTCAAGTGCGGCCTCCCTGAAGAGATAAAAGGAACACGATGGGTGAAGAGTTAATACTTCCTTATGACATAAGATTTATAAAATTCTTAGTTCTCCAAGAATGGAATCGATTACAGTATAAAATGACTGAGCTCTAGTTTTCTCATAAAAATACGTATTTTTAGAGGCTTTCTTATAGGCACCTACTCCTCCATCCTTCACCACAACTTTATGGGCAGGGTATCTGCCAGTAATTCTAAAATATTTTAGCCCTCACCCACCAAGAAGCCTTCAAGAACATATTTGATTAAACCAACACTACAACCAGCACTGCAAATCAAAGCACGCTAGTGTGCGAGAGCGAGAGTATGAAAGCAAGTACTGGATCCATGGCTTTGCTACTGAGAATACGCTGCCACAGCCAAACGGGCCCCCTGACTGTCACATGGGGCACCTCGCCGGCGCACCTAGCGCTGGTATAGCAGCCAGGTATAGCTCTATAGAGGCATACCTATAGGTATAGCTGTTCTAGCTGGGACAGCAGGGGAAGCCACTGCGCCACAAGAGCTAAAAAGAGGCGATGCTTTCTCAGGGACCAGACTGCTGGTACCGAGGGGCCACCGGGACCTCACAGCAGCGGGCCCACAGTGCACCATACGCTCAGATACGGGCTGACAACAGCAAGGGATCCCCGTTAACCACAGCCCGCGGAGATCCATCACAGCCAACAGACAAACTGGAAAAACCAAGATCTAAGGCACTGCTAAGATTTTTCAAAGTTGTGATGTTAAAGCGATAGTATGAAACGAAACATGCAGGCAGCCTGACACATCTGCAGCCTGATATTTAATGGCAGCCTGTTCTCTTCCTTGTTTAGCGCCAGTAACCCCTGTTAGGCTTAATGCAAGACACAGACATTCTCAGAAATCCACACTGCTATTGCGGAAAGAAAGAAATTAATATAAACAAGAATGCTTACTGTTAATGTCCAAAACAGCCACCTACCACAAATGAACATATCATGGTATTGCAAAAACAATTTATCTGTAGTACCCCGTGATACATACCTGGTTGGCTTTATGGTTTTCCTGAATTCATTAGTAATTGGAGCTTTGTAGCCTCCTTTTCTCAGTAAGGAATCTATGGTCTGAATGTGGTCCCATCCTGTTGAATTTTATAGCAATAAAAGTTAGTGAAAAATATAGTGATAAAAGTAGATGCTGCAAAAATACAGTACCACATGTAAGTGCTTGGTTGAAGTTCACTATAAAACATCTCCATTTAAGAAAAGACAGTTGAAGGAAATATGATGCATAGGATTTCTTTCTACATTAAGTTTGCTGTACAAACACACACCTTTCTTTTGCAGTTGAAATATTTTAAAAATGGACCCGCTATAACCCAGGTTTCCTGGATTGGGGGTTACATACAAAATTACACTCTTCTGAAATGTTAAGTTATGATCATGTATCACTCTCACTTTATTATACATTATAAATGGATACAACAGTATGAAAAGTTAAATTTCTATCTGAAATACAATTTAAAAGATTAGCTAAACATGTGCAAAGGACTTAGAGACTGGACTCCGCCATAAATATTGCTGTCAACTCTGCAATGATACTTCTTATTTCAGAACTACTATATCATGTTATGGGTGTCTGGTTAATAAAAATGATAGATTAAAAATCCAGATAGAATTTAGGTTCATTATTGCTCTCAAAGTCTTTTTGCTATTCAAAATTCTTATGTATTGATTTAAGAAAGCCTAATATTTCAAGGGAGCGGTTAGACATGTTATTTCCAAAGGCACGCTATGCTTAGATTAGTCATATCATTGCAATAGAAAGAAAGAAAAGAAAAAAACAGAAGAGTTTTGGGTGCCATGAAGAATCAGATCATTATGTATGGTCTATTAAGAATATTTAGAAATTTTTACCTAAATAAACTCCTGAATTTTATGAAACCTCCTGTAAGTGATCATCAAGGGTCTTGAAAAAACACTTCTCTAACTGGCAGATCTTTAATTACCAAAAAAAAAAAAAAAAAAAAGAGCCTTGGCAATCTAAACTTTTAAGTGACTGGTTAGAGACAGAATTATTTATTAAAGATGATCTTTAGTGAAGGTTTCATTGTATTCTTTAGTACACCAAATCTGAACATAAAGAGGTGAAATTAAAAAAAAAAAAAAACACCAAACACCAACAATGCAAAATTTAAAAGACTGAGACATCCTGTCAAGCCTGGAAGAGAAAAACCATTAGTGAGTAGTCCGAGTTAGCTGCTTAGCACAACAGACTGCTATCCAACAAAACTACTGTACGTAGTTCTTTCAATTCACAGGCTTCAGTCTGTGCCTCTGTTATAAGGGACACTTTTACAATGACATTATTTGGGCTTTCATTATGAAACCAATTCCCTTCTATCTATCCAAAAAAACCCAGGAAGCCAGTGCTTTTAAAAGGGATTAAATACCAGCAGTGAGTAATATATAACTGAAGAAAACTTTAGCACTGCAAGTTTAGGAATAAATCAGCTGTTAAAATCTCTGACCAGACATCCCATCACTTAATTAGGAGAGTTTCTGCAAGCCACCGATAGCACAACATGACAAACATGAAAGTCGGTAGCTTTTACAAACTGTAAAGATGGTCAATAGCACTGTACCACCCACTCCATATTTCATTCCACATATAACTATACTGCATTTAGGACTTGCTTAAAAAACAAAACAGAAACAAAACACTGCTACAATTTACTGAAATCTCTATAAGGGGATCAATTTTATACAGACATGTAATTTGCATTTTATAGAAGAGTCTTTTCTTACAATTAAATATTGCTCCATCATCTGACATCAGTGCAAGGTCAAATATTGCATTTTAGATTTATATGTATGTTTAAATTCTTCACCAGATCATATGAAATAAAGTGCAACAATGACCTTGCTCCTTTGCAACCTCCAGTAAGTAGGTAGCGGTGCGTTTTGATCCTTTTTCATTGATGAATTCTATTCTAATGCCATGTACACCCACCTGCAAGAAATTGGCAGTTTTATTAGTACATTAAAAGGAAGGAAAAAAAAAAAAGAAAAGAAAAGAAAAAGAAATTTCTAATGCAATAAAGCCCAGAACGCGAACCTTTCAGTGGTTAATCCCCTCTTAGGATAATAGTTTCAAAGGACAGTACGGAGGTGAATTTAGTCCAACCGACAGCTTTCAAGGTCACCCGCCGCACAAGCCTCCTCGCCACCCGCCCCAGGGAGCCCCAGTTCTGGCCCGAGGGGGGCGGCCGCGGGGCTCCTGCGTCCCCCACCCTGGCAGCAGCACTGCTGCTCACAAGACCCCCCCGGCCACCAGAGTGACTTGAGACCACCAGCTGTCTCGCAGGCCACCCAACAGCCGGCAAATCTAACGATGCTTCAATTACGAGCCACAGTCTCATCCGAAGCGAAAGACCGGTCATGCCGCCAGCCCGACCTGGAGCCCTCAAAATTTCTGCACACGTGCAAAGAGGAGCAGGAGGTGTTCCAAAGCATCAGCAAGATGGTCAGCTTCAAATTCCTGCTGCCGTAGCAGTAAGTACTTGAGAATGACACAAACCGTCAATACGGGACCCAAAGTACCTGATCCCACGGAGTGAAATGGATGCGAAGCCTAACTGCCAAAAGGGAAGAGGCCGGGCACCCCTTCCAGGCAGCGTTCAAGGGCTCCAGTGCCAAGGCACAAGGAGGCTGCTGCGAGCACCCGTGCGGGCTTCAAGCACGCCATGGAAGATCTTCCACTGACAGGCAATCTGCAACTGCTTTTGAGTGATGTGCATAAATACATTAGTAGACTCACATTTTTATTCTCAAGGCCACCTAACTCAGATTTTATTTCTATTTAAATCCTGAAGTTCCCAAGTGCATGTGGAAATGAATCACTTATGTTTAAAAGAGTATAATGTTATTTAGTTATGGCACTTGTTTTTGAGCACAAAATTAATTGATTGCCTCAAAAATGCTGTAATAATTTTTCCATTGACAGCCTGTTTTACCATAACTGCATGACAGTCGGAAAGCAGGTAAGGCATGTTTACAAAGCTCTACACAACCACTTGCTCAGTTGTCATAATCATTTATATTAAGATTTTTTTTTTTAATTAAAACTTCGCAATCTTCCAAATGATGAGAGCATGGTGAAATGGGAGGAAGTCTCTCTGGTGGCCATGACCTTGACAGTTCTCCCCAGGAACCTAATATTTCTCAAAGAGAAAAAGTTACTTAGAGACTGAGATATTTGATTCACTGCTAATATTCCTAATACTCACCTAATACTGCTAAATCTAACTGTCAAGACATGAATATATAACCACTATAGAGATCAAATCTATACGCTCAGATGATGTGCTAACAAACCTAAAGGGCCTGAAACTAGAAAAAAAAAAAGTGTTAGAAGCTGCAATGAGCCTGCCTAGTTTATTCCTAGAATAAGGACAGGATGCTTTTGGAGCTCAAAGAACACTGCAAATGAAGATCAGAACTTAAGACCCAAATATCTCACATTAACAATATTCCTTTGCACGTGTTTGCTCATGTGAATTTTACAAGGCTTTATCAGAACACAGAAAAAGAAGTACAGACGGAATTAAAGGAACATTGTAACTTCAGACTGCCCTAAAATATAGCTTCCCTCCAACTTACCTACGTATATGAAGTACATTCTGTTTTTATTTTCCTAAAAAGTATCAGTCAGTCCTCCAAAGCTCACCAGCTTCTGGGTCTGGCATACTGTGAAGTGTGAATAGGTGAGAGCTGGGGCATCCTGATGTATAAGATCAGTACTGCTGGGAATAGCTCAGAGCCTAATTTAAGCAGCAAGCACTAAGCAGCAGAAAGGGGAAAGATCCAGTAGTGGTTACGAAGGTAAGACATAGTTAAATAGGCTAGCTAATGTATGCTTTATTATTCTATTCTATTTTAGATCTCACCAAAAAACAAAAAAAAACAACAACATAAAAACTGTGTCTACTTACAAATTCTAGAAATAATTTAATGTAGCCTTTTCATAGGATCATTTTCAGGCTATTAAACTTTTATAGATTTCCAATCTGCTTCTATTAAGTAATTCTCAGAAAGCCACCCATTTTTGTTAAGGCAACATCCTATGAGAATACTGACATTTTGGTTTGCAAACTGTCAGAATGACAACACTTCATTGATTTTACCCCCTTCCCTGAACAAAAGAAGATGTAGAAGAAAAAGATTCATCAATAAGTCCAGCAATTTGGTGGTAGACCAAAACACTTTCCATCAACACTGAAACTCATTTTTCTATTACCATGCACCGGGGGCAGGGGGAGATCTGACAGGGTGTAATTGAAACCTATCAACTAATGCACAAATCACTAAGTTTATATATAAATTTTGTAGGTAAAGTAGGTTATGCTGCACTGAAAAAAATATTACTGTAGGTAACGGTTGGAAAATTGGATTTACTTGGAAAAATGAAAAACTGAATTTGTTATTCTTGTGACAGCAACATCACATTGAGTTGTTATGTATTTGCTAATTTTGTAACTATGTACATTCAACTACCTAAGCACTAAAACTAAATACTTAGTCTTTGCACATCTTCAAGTCCTGTGAAGTATTAAAGATTCTAACTTCCTGCACAAGATTTTTTGCATAATAGCGCCCACATAGTATTCATGAGAAATTAAGCAGGGGCACCACTCATGTATTAAACATGATGCAGCTGTCGGGCTGTAGGTAATTGCATTGCACTAGATGTTTCCCATTCACCATTTTAACAGCCTTGTCCATGCAAGAAAAAGGTTTAGAGCAGAACAAGTAAGGCAGCACGATCGCACCCACAATTTCTCTGCATTGGGGAAGTTTCACAGCATTCTGCGGAGCACAAATTCCAGCGGCTTAGCTAAGCACGACTCTTAGTCCAGTCCAAATGGCTTTTCCTTGTTTAGCTCCAGTTAAACAAAAACAGGCCTAAATTAAACTAAAGGGAGCCACAGATAAGCAAAATAAGAATGGTCCACACTAGGATTGGCATGGGCTCAGTTACAGCAATTTAAATGTACTTATTTGGACTTCCTCAAGAGCCCCGCTTTCCTGCATAGACTCCTGTGAAATTCCCAACAATATTCCCCTCTCCGGCAGGAAGTGCGGGGTGGTGACACGTTCAAAAGGCATCACCTGGACTGGAACTGGCCTGCCTGCCAGGCTTCGCCCAGAACTTAACCTACGCAAAGCCTGTGGCGTGCTTCTCAAATTAAATAAAATTATTGATTTAGTATGTACTGCACGTCAGACAAGTCTGTGTGGAATAACAACGTCTGTGCAGGGCAGCAAAACAAGCCAGACAATATTCCTCTGCGGACGGAGTTTCAGTTCTACCTTGTCCGTTACCATCTATCGGGGAAACGACCACTCGGAGACCCTGCTGCACTGCAGGGTACAGTACAGCTGTAAGAGCCGTATACGTTTTCTGGTATCGCCTCCCAAACGAACAGGGCATCTGTTTCCAGGAGCTGGCTATCGGGAGAGGGAAGTCAAACAAGGAGAGTGACCTGAAAAGGCATCAGCCAGCCTGTTCCGACAGAAATATCTCTGCACGGTTTTATAGTATGGAGTAATACTGTTGGATATAAACTTCTTGTCCTGGTGCGTAAGTAGCCAGAGTCTACTTAAAACTAGGTCCAGAGACTACAGTGAATTCGAACACACAGACCTTTCACTAAATCTGAGGATTGTATGAAACTATGTTTTTTATTTTACTTCTGAAGTGACCTCAACAGAACTTCAGATTTTGCTTTGTATTAAAACAGATAAAGTTCAGGATAATACAGGACTGAAAATTTCCATACTGATCAAGTATTTAGCATTTTTACTTAGCCATTTCTTAAAACTGTTTACAAAAACATTAACACAGACAATTTGATATCAAACACAAAGTTAGCTATTGGCACAGCATGAGGACAGGACCTAAAAATCTAGCGTGTACTATTTTGCCTCAGGATGGGGAAAAGAAACACACCACATATTTACTGTTTTGCCAACAGCTGATGGATTATTGCTGATAATACGTATCGGGTGGGCCAATAGCAAATTATTCCAAAATCCACACTGGGACCAAAGTTCAGAAACGCTCCAGCTGTCGAGTGCCTGGTTCTGACTCAAAGCTCCAAGCAGAGTTTACAAACCGGCTCCCCAGCTGGACCCGGAGGAAGAAATCACACTGGTCTCACTAGACTGTCACCTAGGAATTTGAATAAGCATCTAAAACATCAAGCCTTGCTGAAATTTAAGCTTCCAATCCACTGCGAAGTAAATTACTATCAAATAAACATGCTGTTCAGTTTTATCTACTGCACTGAGATCTTTTAAGACACTGGCATATAATTATCACTAATGAGCTTGTAGGACAAATTAATTGTAAACACTCTTTCAGAAATACCCGAAGGCAGACAACAACGGGTCCGTTACAAAGGCCCCGATGTGGAATAGCAGCCCAGCGCTCCCTGCACTTCCAAATACGTGTCTTCCTGCTCTAAGCTCACTGGGGATTTGCCTTCGCTCGAGCCCAGCAACGCAGCCCAACTCGCGGTGCCGGCACGCTGCTCATGCGGCTTCGCCCGCGCAGGCGGGGGGTAGACGCACCGTGAACCAGCCCCGCGTGCTCTGGGTTAAAGCTAATCCTTTTGCTGACTTACCATTTACAAGCTCAGTTTTTGAACAGCAGCAAGCTGTAAAGATTTTCAAGCAAACAAATTAGTCTGTAACATGTACAGGATTCCTCATGATAACACATGAAACATTATCCTTCCCTTTTATTTACTTCCACTAGTACTATGGAAATAGTGGTACAGAAACTTATCTGGAAATGGAACATTTCAGATTACATGAATATTACTACACATTAGAAGCTGATCCCACTTTTTATTAGCTGAAGTCTGCAGCTTTTTAGCATTGAATTTGTAACAAGGATGCTGGCTTCATTCTGATCATCTTTAAGAGAGCTTAAATACTTGATTTAATAATGGATGCAAATGGCTGCTCGAGAAAGATGCTCTCCAATTCATGACACCTGTTTTTTTTTCTTAAATGAATCATTTATTTACATATATGGAATCACAGAATACTGCCCAAAGAGTATAAAATACTGAGATCAAGACTATTTCTTCTCTATAAAAGAGAAGAAGCAGTAAAAGTTGCTGCTGCCATTGCACTCATTTTTGGGAGTGGAAGAAGGAAACAAAGTCCCACAACTCTTAAATGTCAACCGTTGTCTGCAACAAAAACAAAAAGCCACCTTTCAGTCAACGTTATTGGCTACAACTATCTAAGCTAATGTTTAAACCAGTGCATACAGGCTAAGGGCCTTTCGTACCACCAGAGTAAGCATGTACAATTTGCTAGATTTATTTTACTGAAGAAAAGCAACTTCAGGGCAAACAGCTCTTTCGAGGTATTTTAAGAAGCAGCAGCTGATCAATTCTAGTTATTTATTACCCCACTGGAATTACAATCATGTTTTCTGAAATGTTTCCTCTTACACTGCCATACAATCGTAATGTTTTATGACACTGTAATAAGAAAATTGGGGGGGGCGGGGGGGGGGTGTCTGAATCAGCAAGGCAGGCTTTACCTGGCAGCGAAAAAGCATAGGTTCTTAGTGAAACGAGGGAGAAAAGCGATAAAATAGTAACAGGCGCTCATTTACGATAATATGAGCTCAAGCTAGACAGAGAAATCAAAGCAGCACTTTGCTTTGCTTCGGTATTTCTAGAAAAGCGACCGGCAGAGGTACAACGGCACGAATTTGCCCCGCGAGGGTAGGAGCCTCCTGCCGCCCGCCCTCTCGCTCGCCGGGCCTGGAGCCCCGAGGCGGCGCCGCGCCGCCCAGCGGCACGTCAGCACGGCGCCTGCGCCCTTCCGGGAGGCCCGGCCGCTTCTGGCACCCGCACGCGCAGCCCGGCGCTCCTGCTTACCGCCTCGGCCGCCCGCGCTGCGGACCCGAGCTTCGCTAACCAGGCCCAAGTTGGCCTAAAGGACCCGGAGCCATCAAACTTCGCAGCGGCCTACGCGAACGTTTCCACACGCCTTCCTTCTCCGGCTGCCGCTAACCACCCGCGCGGCAACCGCCGCGACACGGGCTGCAAGCGTACCCGCGCGGGGAACCGACGGCGAAGCCGGAGGGCCCTGGAGGAAGGAATCCTAATTTGTGCAGGAAAGGGAAGGCTTGGTGGAAGGACGGAGACCGAGCGAGGAGCTTAAGGAGCCTGCGAGGGCGGCTGAGGCCGCGCTCGCACGGGAACGGACGGCCGCAGGATCGCCGCGGCGGGACACACGGAGCCTCGGCCCCGACCCGGACACGTGGCGGCTCGTAACGGAGCAGTCCTGTCAAAGCCGCACGCCAGCCCGTCTCCGTGTGGCGGGAAGGCTGTGACACCCTGCACCAGCCGCAGCCAGAGCGCGGCAAAACGACGTCGCGGTTGTGTTTGGCAGCGACGAGCAAACGGCTCGTTCGCCCCCAGGCCGTCTCCCACGGGGCAGCAGCTGCAGCACGGAGCAAGCCATACACAGGCACAGGCAAATCCAGATCCTCGGTTGCGTTTTAGGAAGCGTCTTCCTGAACCACTGCACTCAAATGGTCTTTTGAAAGCAACTAGGAGAAAATACAAACCTTTATAAAAGGTGAAAACAGCAGCAATTTGAAAAATCGTATGGGAGCTAATGGCAGTCAGTTCACTCATGCCCCCTTCTACCTGGCTGCTGTGTCTGCTGCAAAGGATCCCTCACTGCTGGTTACAGCTGAAATACCCATTTCTTCGGTTTGGGCAAACAGTTAATCAGAGAAAGGAAGATCTCAGTGCCGCAGGACACAGGAGCCACTCCTGAGCCATGCCTTCAAACGATCTTGTCTCTAAGCCGCCAGAGCGCTGCCTGTTGTCTGAATCCGTAATTTTGAATTATTCTGACCTCCGTCAGCAAATTGCTGAATTAGCTCCCACAAGATCATCAGCAGCATACCTACAGAAGTAAGGTCCCCTAACCAGGCTGATGTTTTTCAGGATGATCTGGAAATTAGCATTATACCAGACGGCAGACGAAGAATCTCTCTTTACGCCATATTCTAGCCATCCTGAAATGTCTTTTTGCCATTAACATTGCATAACTGCAGCTCCCTCAAAAGAAACGTGGGTGACATAAGCTCTCTCACTGAGAGGGGCACATCCAGTGGTGAATCATTCTTTTAAGGACTAACAATGACAAATTCTCTCTCTCATATTTACTTATTCCCCCACCTCCCCCTTTTGCGTGGAAGCCCTGCGCATTATCTATATATGATACAATCTATATATGATACAATCACTTCAGAAGCATCTTTAATCTGTAGGAAGAAAAAAGAAAGAAAGAAAAATAACCATGAAAAAGCAACCTCTGCCCCCAACATGGGATGTATATTGTAATCACTTCTTAAAATTCCTAGCAATTTGCTAAAGGCTTTAAAAGACTAGTAATAAAAAGCTTTAAATGAAATAGGAGAGAGTGACCAAGCAAATGGATAACACCGACTATTTTTGATCCCTCCATTCTCCCCCAGTAAGTTTGGCCTCTCCAGTAAGAACAATCATGAGATACCAGAAGGTGACTTTTGCAGAAGTTAACTGAGCAAAACTACGCTTCTGTATTAAGCTCCAGAGACTAAAGTTTCAATTTTTATAAAAACTTGTTTCCTCTGTTGTTGAATTCTGAAGAATTCTGCCATAAGATATAGAAGGTAAAATCCTCTGTTTCCTACAAACATTAAAGTTATGAACTAGGAGAAGGTCTCCAAGGAGCAAAGCTAAGGTCCAGTCTTTTCAAGTGAGAGAGGATTTTCTGAGCTCAGATTTTGGTTTCAGATTTTTAAGGATGAATATTTTGGTCATCTTAAAAGTTTGTTATTGAGAGAATAAAATAGCATCTAATAATAATTTTAGTCCATAGCATGGAAATAGCTAGATATTACTTGGCACATCACACTTCTACAGAGACATTTTCTGAGTGTATGCATAGCCTAATTTTTAATAAATTTAATTAAATGGTTACATCCAAAACATCACTAGGATAAGTACCAAAAGTTAACCTAGTAAACCAGGAAAAATTCTACCAGTTAAAATTTTGACTTCTAGTCTTTAAGTTTAATATTAAAGTCAAACCGTGTTTTGAAGTATTCAAAACTGTAATAAAACATAAAGATACTTTTAGGACCCAGAGACAAGATAAATTACTCCCCTGAAGAAAAGCTACTTCTTGTTTAGAACGCACGCAAAGTTTCAGCTAAGACTTATGCTTTTGTCTGACATTAAGTAAAGAGTAATTTTGTTTATGGTGAAAATGCTGATTAATCGCAAAGCAAACATATATTCATCGTATTCTGCAGGAGGCATCAGAAGATAGGAAGCCTCTGTCAGGAGTTGAACAGGAAATGCATTTTTATTAGATTTTTCAACTACTGTAGAATTTATACTGCTGAGGTTACGGCTGGAGACCACCACAGTAGGGTCCCTTACCATTTTAACAGTGAACAAAATTTCTATTCAATATGCTTTTGTTGTTGTGTATGCTCAACACCCTAAATATTTAGTAGGACTAAGTCATTATTAAAGGGAAATATTGGAACTTGTGTAGTGTCTCTGGTATTATAACATGACCCTGCTGTCATATGTGACAATTTCAAAAATTTTTTTTACATCTTCTCTAATATAGACTAAGAGTAACACAACAGTTATACTGGCTGAGATAAAAGGTTCATCCAAAGCCCAGTAACTTGTTTTTTTTTGCAAGCATCTAAAAACAAATAATAGGGAAAGAGCATAAGAATAGAGAATAACACTTCAGTACACTTTCCCAGAAGTAAGTCTAAAAGCAGCATTTGCTTCTTCATCTGTGACTTTTATGTTGCTGTCCCAAGAGAACACATGCAGGTTTCCTAGAACCAAGCAAGTAAAATAGATTCTGCTCCATGTGTAATTAGCAAACAAAAATTAGAGCAATGATTTATTGGCCTCACTCTGTAAGGGGTTTGTGGGGGTCTGTGCAGGCCAGTCACTCTGAAAGCACAGGCTTTGGGAAGGATAAATAGCTCACTCCTACAAGCTAGATGAGATAGCTTGGTTAGGGATTTCTTTTCTTGCAGTGCACGTTTCCAGAAGCATACATCAGACTGTCAGCTTTCATACCGGTATATCCTCTTTCCAGACTCAAGGGACAGAGCTCTGAGCTCTGAGCTACTTTCAGGGACCAAAAGGGATTATTCTCTAAAGTTCATTCTAACTGGTGGTGCTAATTTGCTTAAGCTCCTCATAGTGAATGGAGGAAAAAAGGGTTCTGCAAAGGACCCTAATTTAGTCATTCCGAATCAGCCTATAGAGAGACTTATACTGGCTGTTGAAGGAGTTTAGTTAGATTAGCTTCATTAAGCTAAGTTAACCCTTGAAAGCATCACGCAGAGCGTATCAAAAATCACACTAGGTAAAATCAGTATAATGCTGGGACAGAAGATCTCACAAGAATCTTTCATTCTTCCTTCCTCTGATAGAAGCAATGCTGAGATTTAGAACAATGCGAAATACTACATTAAGTCATATGTGCAATTTTTTTCCCCTCCATGGTAGATAACCTTCCCAGAACTCATTTTTCAGCCCGTGACATTTCATATTTACGTTTCAAAATGTATATACACAAGAGAGTTCTTTTCTCTGCATGTGGGTACATTTCCCTTCTAAACAAGAATTCAAAGATCATGTGTACTTATAAAAGAAATCATCATTCTGAGCAATATTTCCAGGTATTCTTAAAGACACCCATTTTACAAAGATTGCTGTCAGGGACTTTGTCTACCCTGAGGACAAACATACTGCATTATCTGCCTTGTAGTGCCCGAGGTGAACACTCTGGCCTTGTCCTTAGTGCATGGAAGGCTATCAGCCGTGGAGACAATCCTTCAAAATCCTGGAGGACCAGGATTAAGGAACATATCACAGAGTGCACCGATCTCCGTGCCACCAAAGCCATGGCAGAAGTTTTGTACTGTGGAGAATTAAATAGCTGTGAAAAAATACATGACAGAAACTAAACACTTCATAAGCTTAATACTAATGCTATATCTTTCTTGGTTTGTATCCACTTCTGATGTAGAACTCATTATTAATAATGAAAAAATGCTGATGATTCATGTGTCTGTCTTTGTTTTCCCAGGTGTATAAGCTGTATATTGCATATTGCCACCCGACTGATCAACATGGAGAATGTAAGCAGTGTGAAGGAATTCATTCTCCTGGGCCTTTCAAAGAACCAAGGGGTGCAGAAAATATGTTTTGTGGTGTTTTTGTTCTTCTATATTGTTATTGTGGCAGGAAATCTGCTCATCGTTGTCACTGTAATTAGCAGTCAACGTCTGAACTTCCCCATGTATTTCTTTCTCTGCCACCTGTCCATTGCAGATCTTTGCTTCTCTTCTGTCACAGCTCCCAAAACGATTGCTGACTTCCTTGTTGAAAAGAAAACCGTTTCCTTTGGGGGTTGCATGGCACAGCTATTTGGGTTACATATCTTCGGTGGCGCTGAGGTCTTCATCCTCACAGTGATGGCCTATGATCGCTGCTTTGCCATATGCAGACCCCTCCACTACACCACCCTCATGACCAGGCGTGTGTGTGGCTGGATGGCGATGGGTTCATGGGTGGGGGGCTTTGTGCACTCCCTGGTGCAGACCTTCATAACCGTTAGCCTCCCTTTTTGCAGTCCCAACAAAATTGACCACTACTTCTGTGATGTCCACCCCCTACTACAACTGGCCTGTACCGACACCTATGTTGCGGGCATCATTGTCATTGCCAATAGTGGAATGATTTCTGTGGTCTCTTTCTTCATCCTGGTCACGTCCTACATTGTCATTTTGTTATCCTTGAAAAGGCGAATGTCCGAAGGGTGGTACAAAGCCCTCTCCACCTGTGGGTCCCACATTACTGTGGTGATTCTCTTCTTTGGGCCATCCACATTCACCTACATACGCCCATCCAGCCGTCTCTCGGAGGACAAGAGGGTGGCTGTGTTTTACACTGTCATCACACCCCTGCTGAACCCACTCATCTACATGCTGAGAAATGAGGAGATGAAAAGTGCCATGAGAAAACTGTGGAATAGAAAAGTTTGGAGTGAAAAGGGTGAGGTGTAGAACTGTGGTAACATTTTCTCAGGAGCTGAGAAAATCAAGTCTCTCTCACTATAATTCCATTTTGGAAAATTCACTGAAAGCTCCCTTTTGAAGAAAAGCTTGGTTTTAGCTGTTGCAGTAATTAGGAAGACACTGAAAGTTCATGTTTTGATTGGAATGGCATTGCAAACTCTGTGACTAGCAGGGATTCCTTTTATGTTCTCTTTTTGAATAGCACAGGCCCAGGACTGGGGCTTCCAAGCACTGTGGAGACACCAGCAAATAAATAAATGAATGCTATCAAAAATACTAAAATGTGTTCCAGGCAGAGCATCCCGTTAGTCCGAGCTCTCCCAGGTATAAACTTTCCGTCAGACAAACTCCATCTACTCTGCAGTCTACTCAGCTAGGAAACGATGGCCCAAGGTGTCTGCAAGACCTGGAAGGTCACCTGCTGCTGGAAGCAATTGTGCCAAAGGCTTCCTTCCCCTTTACTTTGGAGTAAATGCCTTCTTATGAGCACTGCATTGTCATATGCTGAATCCATGGGTTAGCAAGTAAACTGCTGATATTAGATGCTGGCTGGGTCATTTGCTGATGCAGATGATATGAGGAGAAGCTTCTCCCCTTCCCATTCCAGTGCAACTCTCTGCCTTTCTGCAGTAGTTCACCTATCGCTAATGCCCTCCTTCCTAACCATCCCCTCTGCCCTTCATCTCTGCCTCAGATTTTGCATTTTACTGTTTAGACTAATAGAGAATCAAAGATCCAAGTGGAAGATAAATTGCTCACCGTAGGAAATTGTCGCCACCAAAGAAAGCATTGGGGGGCACAATTTTATGTGTCAGTGAAAAAAAAGAGTTGTTTGGGAATAATTCCTGTACTCAAGGTCTGTACGCCTCCTAGCCCAACAGGGCACATTTACAGGCCCAGCCAAAGGAAGAAACATGTATTCCAAGGGGATAGCTGGAGCAGCTACTACTGCAGGAAGGAAGAGAAGAAATGTGAAGATGGAAGATTAAATCATCTCAGAGCCAGTCACAGCTGCCACAGGGAGGCTAGTTCTAGCAGCTAAGGTTCTCCACAAGGCCAAAGGAGCCACGAGGAGTCACGGGACCCTGACTCCTACCTTGCCAGGAGGAAAAGAGCAAATCAGCTGCGTGAGGGAGAAAGACATCTGTGTAATGCACTCTGAAAGTAACTAAAGCACTTTCTTTTTTCTTCCTTCACTTCACGTTCCCTATAAACACTTGTTTGCACTTGTGTTGCACCTTAACATGGCTTAAGTGAGATTCAAGATAAGAAGGTGTTCCCTGCACAGGAGAGCGGCAGATCTATGGACCAAACCCTGGGACAATGTCGGAAATGCTCTGGTTCCCCAAATGTCCTCTGCTCTATGCAGGGGCTGGCAGAGTGGGTTCCCATTTCACAGGCGCGCACCAGCACACTGCGGACGTCTCAGTGTCTTCTCCTCACCGTGGTGGGTTATGTGGATGGCAGCCAGCAGGACGGAACTGGGATAAACCCTGATTCTCAAGGCTTAGAGGGATAGTGTCCCTCAGGCCTGGGCCAGCATGTCCCTCACCCAGCATTCACACTCTGTGGACACAGCTAAAGGTGGGACCATCCCCACCTATTTGTAGCAGTCTAAATTCTTCATGCAATGAAGGACAGTTGTCGAGCTCAGCACCATTGTCAACAGAGAGGGACAGGCGCCTTCAGAGGTTGGTCTGTCTCACCGTAGGTGGGGCAGGTGGAAAGGCAGATGGGGCCCACTGACCCCCTTCATACTGCAACTGCTGAGGGGTTAGGGCACACGGCCAGTTCAAGCTAAGGCTTATAATTTAAAAACTGTTTGTCTGGTTTTTTTTTAATGTTTTGGGGACGAACGCCATGATTTTTCTGATTTCTCTTCCGGGTGCTGGATGCTAGCAGGCAACAGTGGGACCATAGTTTATGGAAGGTGTCAACAGCAACAACAACATTTGATTCCTCTACACATTGGCCCAGATTCTTATAATGACTTAATATGAGGACTAACCAGCTGCTTCTGTATTTTGCATTGTCTGAGTAAAAATACCTGGCAAGTAGTGAGGCCTGACCACAAACATTTTTAAAGTCTTGAAATAATTTCCTCGTTTACTTCTTGTTTCAAATGTGTACACATCAGATGTCTTAGTGATAACAGTCATATAGCACAGTTATGGTATTTATTTATGCTGCAAACATGCAATGGTAAGAACAAGTTAATAAGAAATAAGAAAGCATATGTGAAATATTGGCTTAGAAGGGAAAAAATATCTGACACGTGTAAGAGACATCTTACTCAAAAAATGTTTGATTGCAAGGGCAATGTGAACACAAAATCTTGCAAATGGTCAGCCATGACATTGATTTTAAATAGAAGTGTTTCCAAAAGAAGCACATAGCTAATACTAAACGAAGTCCATTTATCTGGACAGCATTGGAAAGCAAGCAAGAAAGCAAACAAACCCCCACACAATGTGACATGCTCTAGGTGATCACGCTCCAGAGTCACCCTGTAGAGATTACTCTAATAGCTGTCCAAAATATATATTTTAGCTCCCCGTCCACTGATTCTTTCTGACAAAGAAAACTTCACATGCCTCTGGGATCTCATTGCTTCTGGTAAGCTTGTGCTTCTGCTGTGCAATATACTTGAAATATTTCTGCCACAACTTCCCCATCTGGAGAGAGAGAGAGAGTTGTTCTTGCAGATGCTCTTGGAAGTTGCTTTTGCAGAATGAGAAATGGAGCTAGGCATTCAGGCTGTCCGTTTCATCCTCTGTAGTTTTCAGCCCTGGCAGAGATGTGGACTGCTCTCGTGACACATAAGAAGCAGTTTGGAGCCGAGAGGTTTTGATGAAACCGCCTGAAGTGGTCCGAGAAGGTCATCAGAGGAGAATAGCAGGAAATCCTGCCTTTGAAAAGAGACATTATTGTTGAGTGACTTTTGTGAGGTACATTTTATGAAGTAGAAAGAACTCCATTTTTTTTACCCTTTGTTTTAATTGGTGTCTTCTTTGCTTATTTTTCAGTTATATGCCATTTCCAGAAACATCTGTCAAAAGGAAGTTTCTGGTGTTACAGAGTCAAGGAGTCAATAGGTAGCTGCAGCACTTCCTGTGTACGCAGTCTTAACTTGTCCCCTCTAGCTGTACACATCGTGGCAACAATGCTCTTAACACACACGCTTTGGGCCTCCCCACACTGCTTTCCCTCTGCCCATAGAGTGGCATGGAGATAGGGACGGAGACACGAAAGAATATTTCCTCTGCTGCTAAAGTTGGAGGCTGGAAGAGGCAGAGATCTCGTGAGAAAGAACTGATTGACCTGTGATTGTGGAACAGGATTAAGAGCCCAAAGGACTTGCCAGTATTGTGGACATTGTTATGCAGCTCTTGCCGTCTATCTTTTCAGTGTAGAAACTGAACACTAGTGATACTTGCGTACTGCACTAGAGTGCAGCAAAGGTGAATACAAGGGTGTTGGTGAGTAAAGGAGATTCAGCAGCGGTGTATTTATTACCTGGGGGGCATCAGGAAGAGTGTTGCCAGCAGGTCGAGGGAGGTGATCCTCCCCCTCTCCTCAGCCCTGCTGAGGCCACATCTGGAGTACTGTGTCCAGTTCTGGGCTCCCCAGTACAAGAGGGATGTGGCACTACTGGAGCAAGTCCAGAGAAGGGCTACAAAGATGATTAGGGGACTGGAGCATCTCTCTTATGAGGAAAGGCTGAGAGAGCTGGGCCTGTTTAGCCTAGAGAAGAGAAGGCTGAGAGGAGATCTTATCAATGTGTACAAGTATCTGAAGGGAGGGTGTCGAGAGGATGGGACCAGACTCTTTTCAGTGGTGCCCAGCGACAGGACGCGAGGCGATGGGCACAAACTGAAACACAGACAGTTCCGTCCGAACATGAGGAAAAACTTCTTCACTGTGAGGGTGACAGAGCACTGGAACAGGTTGCCCAGAGAGGTTGTGGAGTCTCTATTTCTGGAGATATTCAAAACACGCCTGGACGTAATCCTGTGAAACATGCTCTAGGAGACCCTGCTTAAGCAGGGGGTGTTGGACTAAATGATCTCCAGAGGTCCCTTCCAACCTCAGCGATTCTGTGATTCTGTGATTACCCCAGTGGCATCACAGGTGTGTTTATGGGGATTTCCATAGTCCAGAACTTGGCTGAGGTGTACAAAAACCTTACTAACACATGGTTAATGCAGATTATCTCCAGTATTCACCCATGTACTGTAGGAAAGGTGGTCTGAGGAAATACAAGCCTGCTCTTTTGGAGACTGAGGTCGCAAGCCAGAAACTCATGAGCAATAACTGGCACCAATCCACACAAGATGTAGCCCAGTACAGCACATACAGGACAATGACTCTCCTGCTTCAGGTTTCCTGGCATCCCTTGAACATGGTCTGATTTCACTTAGGGCGCCTTAAAGACAGTTTGTGCCTAAAGGCACATCTCTGCTAAACAGACATGAGGTAGGTGTCCACTTTACCTCCTCCAGAAGGATCTACACTGATGGTTGAAGTGATGTTAATTAGCCAGCTGCCTTGTGTCATGATGTGAATACTGATGGTTGCACAAAAATGCATGGACATTCTACAGAGTCAGAGAGCAATAGTAAGGACTAGTTCTGTTGAATTCCTTCAGAGGGTTGAAAAAGAAGGTACGTTCACTGCTTGAGCAGAATTCCTTAGGGCATGACTAGCGTGTTGAGACTCAAATGGTAACATGCACTATCCTTCTCAGTCATTTTTTCATTTCCAAATCAACACTTCAAAAGTGGATGTTTAGGCAACCTAGTGACTAGTCTTCCTTTTCAAAAGGGGCAAAGATCAGAAATATGAATCTGGAGGATATTTCCACCAACTCCCTCAAGCAAATAAACAGAGCTCGCTATTACACACTTCAGTAATACATTCTGAGTTAGACATCAACTGTCACTCCTTGAGAGAAGCATTGACTTGGAAAGGAAACTTTCCCCAAAAGGCATAAAAGGGAATACATTGATATTGAACATACCAGTGATCGATATGGATGTGTACTGATAACACTGTGTTTCTAATGCCATCACAGGTGGCTTTATTCTGTGCTTCAGGTCCTGTCTACGTGACGTATATGAAGAACAAAAAAAATGTGATGGAGTTTATCTTCCGGGGACTCACACAAGATGATGCATTAGCAAAAGTATGCTTCACATTCTTCTTAGTCTTCTATGCCACTATTATTCTTGGAAACCTGCTTATCATCATCACTATACAGAACAGTCAACAGCTGGACTCTCCCACCCCATACTTCTTCCTGAGCTGCTTCTCCTTTGTAGATATCAGTTACTCTACTGTCACAGTTCCCAAACTCATTTATGACCTTCTTGCTGAAAAGAAGACCATCTCTTTTGTGGGCTGCATAGCACAGCTCTTTGGGGTCCATCTCAACCATGGGGAGGCAAAGAGAAGTGTTCAGGAGGGACTTTTCAGGAATGTTGTTCTATTTTTAGCATGGCTGTTCAGAATAGAACTGAAACTAAATTCAAAGTTATATGTAGCTCTCATCTTTCTTTGGAAATTGTCAGTCAAAAGGATGTGAGGATATTGTCACCAGTCAAACCCAAGCATTTGAGGTGGTATTGTGGCTTTTACCTTTAGACACCTTAGAGCTGTGTAAGTCTCAGTTCCAGGCTTCTCCTGGCATTAGGAGGAATAACTAAGTATTCTGAGAGGTTATGCTTTCCCACTAGCTCCTACGAGCTTCAGAGAGTGGTGTCTGCTCACGTTTCTACAGAAAAAAAGTGATGGTGGTGCTAAGCTTCCAAGAGAAAGCAAATCCTTCAGGATGGCACAGCACAAGCAGGTTTCATCTCACATATATTGGTGTGCTGACATGAGGTGCCTCAACTTGAGAGAGCTGCTGAAGACAGCAATAACCTTTGAGGGGACTGAGATTCATTGCATGGTAAAATAGGAGCATGAGAGGAGCAGGATGCTGTACTAGGTCTCTGCCTTACAGTGAAGGGTGACATACACTGTACTAGACTTTCCAAGGCTCCCAGGAACACTGATGGACACAGAGGTCGTTCCCCGATGCCAGGCATTAACTCCAATTTTCATCAGTCTGTGCCAACCTGGTGTCTCTGGGAACACTTCATTTAAAGGAGCTCTGCTAACACCTTTCCAAGGCCTTGACCTTATGTCATAGCTGAGCTTTGTAATCTGTCAGAGCAGCAATCCAAGCATGGTTAAATACCATAGTCAATGTTGGAGCCACAGTCCAGCTTAATTATTGGGACATTTTTCACTGCTTTATTTAGAGACTGGATAAAGTTTCATACTTTGGCCAGTCGTCTGGTGCTTTACACTATAAAAGTCTAAGGAATAGGTATCTCAGTGGAAATATGGGGATCCAATATCTCTCCATACTCCATACGATATAACCTAATTCCTAGATGAACACTGAAAATTTCCCTAAAATTCTTAACAGTACTGTTCTTGATTCATTGAGTTTTCCTCAACTGTTTGCAGCAGGGAAAGCCCCAAATGCCCCTAGGACCTCCTGACTCTGGGCAATGCTGTTCTACCACAAATGGACTTACTTTAGCATTGCTGTCATGACAAGTGATTCAAGGCAGGGATTTTCCCAAATCTCCTCCTGGAACTGAGATTTGGGGAAGGAAAGAAGAGGAACAGGATTCTGGATGTTGGATCAGAAGGCTTTCTTAGAAAAGCAAACTGTAGATTTGAAGAGACAGCAGCTCTTTAACATTTTAAATTCCCTAATTTTGTCTGGGTTTCTCGAGGTGGAGACTAAGGGATAGGTGAATGCAGGGCTTAGATGAATGCGGGGCTTATGAAAATCTGTTCTTTTTGATGATATTTGTCAGAAAGCATATTTAGGTTTGAGATTGTGATTCTTGACTGAAACATGCTGCCGGTTCTGCTGATGCTTAGCTCTAGATGGCTTTGACCATCTTAAACATCAGCACAGAGAGAGGTGTGCAGACATGACTCATTGCTGTGCAGGGAAGCTCTTTGATGGTGATCTGCCTGTCTTTTTCTGGAAGAGTAGTATTGTACATTGCTCTTCCCAGAGACCTGTAAACATACACAGTAAAGTAAAATGATGCCTGTGATTTCTTTTCAAGCTATTTCCTTCCTTTGAGCTGGGAGTCCACTGAAAGAGACAATTTTGGACAACTCAGAAATCTGATTTAAAAATCTCACTTCTCTGTTCAAGGTAAGAACAACGCAACATTGATACGTGCAAAAACTGTGAACTTCACATATCTGATGATACTTAATAATCAGAAACAAGAGATAAACCTTGAGCTTCAGGCTCTGCAGCAACAGAAAGATGACAACTAGCAGGACCAAAAGGCTACATTTTCACATTCTTTTTCCTGCATTTTAGGACCGTCAGGCCAGTGGGATAATAGTGCATATAGTCCAAATGCTTTTACTGCTCCGTGCATATTCTAATTTTAGCGTTACTGAGATAAACGGCTTCTGAGATAGCGATGGCCTTTAATCATCACTACTTGATCAAAATTCAGACTATAACATACTGAAGATAAGTTTTCTCCCCAGCCGTGTGTCTTTGGGCAAAAATAATGATGTTTTGCAGTCATATCACCTCTCTGTAAAATATGCTGGCAGCAGTTTGAAAGAAAGAGACTTGTAAAATCCTTCTTTAGGGTGCCATAGATGATCATAGGACACAATCTTTGCTATAGTTATGCACAGCTTTAAGGAGAGGAAGTCAGGGGAAATAACAGTCCTAACAGGCTTGCAGCGAAATGCAAAGGGAATCCGCAAGACCTCTTTCCATCCCCCTTTGACTGTAAACCTTATGCAGAGGCAGGAACCTCTCACCTGTCTGAGATTAATTCTGTCACTTTCAGCTCAATAAAGATTTCAACTCCTTCTGCCAACTGAGGGACAGCATTTGTAAACTCAGCCAGAAGGAATGAAACATCTACTAGTGACAGAACACCTATCCTTAGAGCTAGCTTAGTTGAATCGATAGAAGGATTCCAAAGCCTTTCCCAACTTTCTCATCTCCCAGAAATGATTGGTCATTTATTCTCAAAATCACATTGATGACAGACATGTAGTTGGTAAGTCACCATCTTATTCTGTCATTTTTTTAAGTGAAAGAACACTGCAGCTTGATTAACTTTCAAATTATGTCCAATGTCCTTAAAATAACCACCAGTTCACTCAGTTGCCTCAAGTGGATTGCTGATATGTAGAGATGAAAAGCAGGAATAAGTTCTTGTTACTTCTCTGAAAGCTTTTTCTCATCTTGACGGGCCGGTGGTTTTCCTACATGAGCAAACGTTCCTAATAGAACAGAGAACTGCAATTCTGTGCCACGCACTCCTCAGGCAGGAGTCCTGTTTGTGCTTGGAACTTGCAAGTTAAAAGTCAGGATTCCTCCAGCTTTCAGCAGCAGAGGAACACAGTCTTTCAAGATAGAAGTTGCAGATACAACCAGTTAAAAGTCCACCTAAAACCACTTCTAACAATTAAGTACCTTTCTGAATCTCACCCTTGGAAGCTGATCAAAGCTTCCTTGGAAGTCCTACTCTTTGTATCAAGGTTTTGATAAATTTTCCCCAAACAAAGTTCTCTTTCTAACAAGTCTTCTGAAGTTTCTCTAATATGACCTAAAACTCTTCTCAGAGCATCCTTCACCACCTTATTCCTTAGGCTGTAGCTGATAAGATTCAGCACTGGAGTCACCACTGTAGAGAACAGAGAGGCCCGTTTATCTCAGTCCAATGAGTAGCTGCATATTGGGCTACCGCACATAAAAACGGTGCTCCCACAAAACAAGAAGAGAGCTCTCAGATGGGAAGCACAGGTGGAGAAGGCTTTGCATCTGCCCTTGGAGGAGTTGGTCCTCAGGGTGGTGGAGATGAGGTAGATGGAGGAGATTAGAATTGCCAGAGATGTGAAGATGCCACGAAACACACCAAAAATGTGAAGTACCATCTCTTTGCTATAGGTGTCAGAGCATGAAAGCTGGATCCTAGGGGGATGTCACAGAAATAATGACTGATAACACCAAAGTCACAGAAAGAGAATGTGAAGGTGGAGATAGTTTGCGCAAGTGCGTGGACAAAGCCAGTGAAATAGGAGATGATTACCGTCTGTGTACAGGCTTTTGGGGACATGACAGTTGCATGAAGGAGAGGGTTACAGAGAGCCACATGCAGTCATATGTCGTTACTGCCAGCAGGAGACACACAACACTAGCCATGAGGAGACAAGTGAATAGCTGTGCCACACAGGCACTGACTGAAGTGGCTCTCCTCACTGCTGAAGAGTTCACCAGCCACCTTGGGAGACAGCTGAGGAGTAACAGAAATCCACGGAAGCCAAGTTACTGAGGGAAAGGTACACAGTGTGTGAAGCCGGGGGATCAACCCTCATCTACATGATCATTCCAAGATTCCCTATTAATGTGCTTAAAAAAAGCGGGTTACCTTCACCTCTTGGCTTTCTGTTAGTCCAGAGAGGATAAACTCAATGGCCACACAGTGATTCCTCTCAGGCATGTTGCTAGCACACTCATATTATCTCCCGACAGGAAACTGGTTCAACACCTAGAAGTAATGGGAAACTGGCAACACACAATGGATCGTCTCAGTAGCCACAAGGAAGTACGGCGCATTTTCATCATAGCTTCTGACTAGACTTCTTTAATTACGCATTGAAATGACTTGTGATACAAGGGAGTACTGTTCCTATTTTTCAGGTGAGAAAAGAAAGCGCAGAAAGATAAAATAATTTATTCAAAAGGCAACAGCAGCACTGTGAAACACAAGTCCGAGTTTGGCACTACAATGGTTTTCGTATGCCCTCTTTCTCCTTTTCTAAGGAAAAAAGTCTGCTTTTCTTGAGGACATCTATGGAGCACTCTTCTCCCCTCACTCGTGGCCAGGGTTGGGTGTACAGTATCATGCAAATGGCCCACTCCAAGGGCAATGGCCCGCTTGTTCCTGAAGATACATGGTCTTGACACTAGTTCAGACATCATTCTTCCTGTATTGCAATCACCAATACATTTTTTACCTATTAGCTAACTCCCCCGGGCATTGGTAGCAGGGTAGTTAGAGCTCAGTATGGGCCAATAAGTCCATTAATGGGACAAAGCAGCCCCCGTTCAGCCTTGCTGAAATAGGAATATAATGGTTAGGCTGCAGCTGTGCCAGCTTGGTAAGACCTGCCTTAATTACATGGACCTCCACCAGCCTGACCTTTGGGACTGCAACTTGTAAACATACAAATAACAAATCCACATCCTGGCAGAAGAAAGTAAGAGTTTCCTCTCTTGAAAGAAATGGCGGCAAGCACTAAATGGCAACAGCAGCGGGAAAACCCAGCTTTGCATCTTCCCAAAGAGGAGCAGATACCACAAGATCCTCCAGGTTTGGCTGAGAAAGGATTTCTCATTTGCTTGCATCCCTGTTGTCAAGGAAAAGTGGCCATTTTCTGCTCAGGAATAAATTGGGAAGAGTCACCAAATGAAATACTTTCCATTTAGAGGGTGAAAAATCTCATGCTAAAAGGGAAGGAATCCTGAACAAAAAGGGAATCAGTCATCCCTGTAAAGGTTCTACCAGCTTCACCTCACATGAAAAATTATTGTTCATCTATTGGAGGTTAAAAGTAACCTGGCTGACGCTCTCAAAGCGGAGTTCTTATCATGTGGGTGACTGAATGGAGGTTTCAATTCTTGCTGAGGTCTGTTTCTAGCATAGGCTTCAAGGTATTGCATATGTACAAAACTATTCTCTTACTGACCTGTTTCATCCAGAAAGGCAAGGGTAGGTACTGTAGATACCAAGCCAGTTTATTCCCCCCTTGAGCCAAATCTTCAGAAGTACTTGCCCGTTTCAAGAAGCAGAGAGCAGGATTAAAACCAGCCTATAATGGTTAGGTACACAGTTTAAGTGAGGAAAATGCTTACCCTGCTTAGATGCACAAAAGACCAGACTGCCTTTACACACTGAGTTGTCTTTGCATAGTTGGCTGTTGTTTATCTCCAGCCTACCCAACATTTTCTGCCCTAAAGCACAGCAGCTAGCCCAGCTAATTTTCAGAAAAGGGCTTCAACGAGCTTGCTATCAACAGGTTGCTCTCTTCCATGGACTACTTGGGAAACTGAAGGAGGAAATTTCCCTCTCCTGCCCCAACGTGAGTGATCAAACACTGGATTAGGTGCAAATTTGTAGAATCTCCACCTGTGCTGACATTTAAAATTCAGCTGGATCGGGCCGGAGCAATCTGATCTGACTGAACCTGCTTTGAGGAGGAGGTTGGACTTGATGACCTCCAGAAATCCTTCCCAACCTAAATTATTCTATGATTCTATCTGCAGATTGAAAATGATCTCTTTGATCTCTAAAATGAAGAAATAGGCCTACCTTCCTTGCATGAAGGTGTGAGATATTTTAGGCCATATTGATCCCAGAAATAATCTCTTATTTCAAAAGCTACAAACATTTCATGTACCTTCGTAATAGTGAGTAGCTTCCTTCTTCACTTCAAAGACATCTTACTGAAACAAATCAGAAGATTTGTCTAAATAGAAAAACTTTAGGACTTCAGACTTGCAATAGAGCCCCTCCCTGCTCCACCTGCCCAGATAAATGTTATTTGCTTTGATGTTTGCAGAACTATGCAATTCAGTACGGCCTTTGGAGCAACAGCTCCTTCTTTTCCCTATATGTTGCAGCTGACCTGCAGCCTGGGCGTTGTGAAACATTAGTGGAGTGACACGCTGAGAAACAACTTCAATATGAAATGTGATATTCTAACACTCAGCTTGCCGCTTTGGAATTCTTTCTTCAGAAAAATGGTGTTACTGAAGTACTTGGTGTATTTATGACTCTCGATGCAGTTTAATGTCTGTAAATTAGATCTCCTGCAAGACACCAGGCCTTAATTAGGAGTCTCAGCAGATGCACTGTAATGAAGAATCTTTCTGTGAATTAATTTCCCCTACCCGTGGTTAGGGGTCCAGTCAACATCTATTCTGGGCTCCCCCTATAGACAAAGGAAGCAATATCACCTTTAGAGGACAATTCATCCCATCTTAAGATAAGTGTGAGAAGCAGAAGGAATCATCCTCTAAGGGTGACTTTGTTGTCATTGATTATAGGACATGCCCGTCTCATTCCCTGCCCTTACTACTTTTTACTAGTGAAACTGATGACATAAGTGTCCTAGCAAATTCAGTGAACCCTGGTCTGTCCCTATCAACTCACAAACAAAGCTTAACAAAGCTTTAGACTGCAAATTTTAATATAAATTCTTTTAATAATAATAAGACCATATTCATGTAAATAGCAGTACAGTGTAAGATATCAGAGGAATCAGTTCTGCTTATCTGACTCTGAAGAACTGTAGTGCAACTCCGTGGAGTTTAAGTATGCCATCTGGATGTGAATCCACCTCTATTATTAATTATGACCAAACTTGATAATTCTTCCTCTCATTAAAATGCACAGTCCTGATACACAGTTAGCTGGTTTTTCCACAGAAGACTCCTGTTGTCTCTAATAACACATCTACCCTTGGACTCGTGTCCTTTTGTTAGATAACCTCTTTGTCTCATGGACCATCTAGTTTCAGGCAGCCTGCTCACCGGTGGAGCATATATTTTGCTGTGATAACCTGTTCATCTGTGGACCATCCAGGCTCAGATTCTGTGTCCATCCATCGGGGTAGATTTTTCTTCAAATGCAGATAGAAAATTCTTCAAGTAGGTAATCGCTGGTGATTTGCTTAGAGTTCTGGTGCCTCTGCCTTAACACTGCCTTTGCACTTGCACCTAATCCCACATATATTTTTCTTCTAAGATCCTTGAATAATTAACTCTTTTGAAGAAAAGAAAAATAATGGTCTATTGGAAGATGTTGACATAGATATCATGCTTTAGTAAACAGTTTGCCATTAACCTCTCTCTGCTCTTGCAATATCACTGGACACTTATTGAAATTACTTTATGATAAGATGATGAAGACAGCTGTTCTGGGAAGCTGAGGAGCCTTTGAGACATATGAACAAAGACCCTTCCCCTGATTCTGGCGTGAGTTTAAGGACATCTCTACCTGCCAGGAAAGCTAGCTTTCTTGTGCTACTTCGAGGGCTTAGAGGTTGTTCGACAAACTGTTGGCCTTCAGAGCAGAGAGCTGAATTGGGTTACTCAGCTGAAGAGTGATCTGCTCTGACTGTCCCTAGCAGGGAAAGTCATCAGTGGGGCTTAGGCAGGCAGAAATGTCCCAGGTAACGCAGCCCCGGTTAGACTGTGCTTACAGTGGCTGCTCGTGTTGTGGAGTGGGGGCGACTCCTGGGACAATGAATGTGCAGTGCCATGTGTAAGATGACGAGTGAGGGAAGCTCGTCTCTTTGGGCTGCACCATGAGGTCTGCAATGTATTTGCATTGGACCGAGTCCTCTTCCAGACTGGATTAGACTGGCAATGTAATGGCTTCCGGAGTTCTCATCTAGACTACGTGAAAGCCGTGGTGTTCAGGAGATAGCTGGGTTAAAAGTGGATCAACAGGTATTGCTTGTCTGGGTTATTTATCTTTCTTTGCTGTAGTCCTCTCTCACAGTTTAGTCAGGAATATCTGAAACCTCCATGGTATTCTAGGAAGCATGAAAATGTTTGCTTGCAGAAAATTTGTACTTCTAGATGCTGCCAGAGTTGCTCTGGGAACTGACTGGTTATTGTTTAATAGCACCTGTCAGTCTTAATGATAAATCTATGGATATGGAAGAGTGGAACATATTTCTTCCTCAGACACCACGTTTACACATTAAGGGCTCTAAGTGGTTCAGGATGGGCAGAATGGGGTGCTCTGAGTGATGACCCCCAGTGAGAGGGAGTGTAGCTTTTTATGGCACCTTTACTTGCAGTCCTTCCTAAGGATAGGGAAAAATGGTCTTACACCCATTTGTCTAATAACTCTGTGTATTGAGGCAGTGTTATAGCAGGTTCCGTTTCCTTCTCTGTGCTACTTCCATGGCCATGTGACTGAAGTCTTTCTCTACTGAAGCCAGTGGCTTTTTGTTCTCTACGAGCCAGCTCCCTGAGTCAGATGGAATGTGATCCAAAACCAGAACTCAGGGCAGCATTAAGCTGCATTAACGTGGACTTGAAATAATTCCATAAACTTGAGCTGGTCACTCTACACTCTTCCTGTAATTCATAGATATAAATATAGACCTTTCAAGGGAGACAGAGACAGGTGTGATCAAACTATGGAGGCAAACAGACTTTTATTTGCCTTCATGAGCTATAGAAAGAGCCTACAAGTTTGGTTTATGCTTTGGCAGCTCATTAACAGAAGTCTAAACTTAGGTAAGATGAATCCCAGCCTCAGCATTTGTAAAAAATTCTTCTGTGTGCACATTTTTAGCCTGCGATGCATGTGAATTGGTTCAAGGATATTCACCCACAACAAAAGAGGGTAGGCTGTCCCTCAGGACCACCTGCTGTGTGGTAACTTTGTTCTTGCATGGAAGACTCGAGTCGCCCACATCACTAATACTGTAAACAGTTTAAGGTGCCTCATGAATGTGACCCACTTTTGCTAAAAGGTTAATGATCACCTTCAGACTGGGAGTCAGGAAAAAAAAGACTACAAGGATGTATGAGGTAAGGGAATGGAAACAGAACATGGAAGCGATACTGCTGAACTGGTACTAGTTAGCAACAGTTGAAAACAAAGCTGGGATGTCTTGAAGGCATCAAACTTGAAAGTAAAAACTTAGGTGAAACTAATCGCCTTCAAAAGGGTCACAATTGTACTTTCTCACAGTAAAGCTGTAGCTCTTGCTATTACAGAAAAGATTTTAATATTACAGTTATTTCTTTCTTCACTTCTGCATTCACTTTTCTCCTACTTCTGTTGCATAATGAGCAATTATTTCAGAGTAAATTCATCCATGAACAGCTGTACTCATCATTTTAATTTTTTAAGCACCTGTTCCAACTCCTTTGGAGGTTTTATTGACTGACAAACAATTTTCTCCATGTAACACTCTGTTCAGTGCCTCATTTTGAGGACCTCCTTGGTCCTCAAGCTGTAGACTGTGGGGCTTACCATTGTATAAAACACAGATATCACCTGGTCTTGGTCAGGCAAGGAGCCAGAGCTGTGGGGTGTGTAGCTGGAGTGCCAAAGGATATGGCAAAAACTATCAAGTGCACAGGATGCACAGGAGGAGAAGGCTTTGTGCCTTCCCTCGCTGGAGTGACACCTCAGGATGGCAGAGATGATGTAGATGTAGCAAAATGCGTACCTGCAGTATGACAAAGATGTCACCTAAGATGCAAAATGCTGCGAGGATGATCTTGTTAACCCCGATGTCAGAGCAGGAGATAGCACAGATCAGGGGTACCACACCACAGAAGTGACTGGTGATGCTGGAATGGCAGAAGGACACCCAAAAGGCACAGCTGCTGTGTATCATTGAGATTAGAGACCCACAAGAGTAAGAACCAAGTCACAGCTGGATGCTGAGGCTTCATGACATGACAGCTTTGTATAGCAGTGGTTTGCAGCTGGTCATATGCCATCACAGCCCGAATGAAACATTCGTTGGTGCAAAATGTAGAGAAACAGCACATCTGGGCAGCACAGCCACCAAACGAGACAGCTTTGCTCTCTGCTAAGAGACTGGCCGCCGTCCTGGGGGTGATGCCTGAGCAGCAGAGCTCTAAGACTGCCAAATGGCTAAGGAAAAGCTATTTGGGAGGGTGGTTTGGGGAGACAATCCTTATTAATGCGGTCAAGCCCAGACTTCCAACTACAGTCATCAGGTAAATAATTAAAAGCATTACAATGAGAGTGGGCTGTGCTTCTGCCTTGTTGATTAGATCTAGGAGGAGGAACTCAGCTACTGTGGTGTAATTTTCTCCTGCCGTTTTGCTCAGATATTTGTTCACATTAGGTAAGCAATCTTGTCTTGATACGTTCCGGAGAACAACTGGCAAAAACCGATCATGATCATATGCTCCCGCTAGCGGTGAACAGCTTACTTCCTTTGGTCAACAAGGACAGTACTGATTTCATCCAACATGCCATTCTGAAATGTAATCACTTGTCTGTGTTATCCCAAACCAGCTGTAACATACATTATCTACCTAGATTGTTCCAGTGTGAAGCTGGAGCACTATGAATGCCACTAAGTCACAGTCTTATAATGGGAAATACATAGGTATCAATGTTCAAGAGCTGTTAGTGGCAAGTAGGCTAAATGAGACTGGAAACAGAAGAAATAGTCTCTGACAGATCTTAAAGAGGTAGTAACATTTCCCAGTTCTTTGAATTCTTAAATCAAAATTACATACGCTAGTGAGCATTTCAATTACTACTGTTTCCAGGGTCTGAGGGCACTACTAGGCCTTAATGGGCCTGATCATCCTCGCCTGAGGCATCCACTTGCACCTCCTGCCCATGGGCCCAGGAGCCCCATTTAAGCTCAACCCTGGGCCTTCAGTTTCTCTCTGAGCTACCCTAGAGGAGCACTGATCTCCAGCTCAGCTCAGCTCAGCTCAGCATGCAGACTCCATTGCTCTGGACCCTGCCCTGTGGACTGACTTCCCAGCTTGACCCTGGACCTATCTTGTCACTTTGGGCCTGCCCAGTAGGCACTGGACTGTCTCTGTCCCTGGTTACCCTCACCAGGCCTGATCCTGACTCTGACCCGCAGGCTGACTTCTCAGCTTGACCTCATACCTGCTTCATCACCATGAACTCTCCTGGTCATCCGGACTCTTGGCTGAACTCGGCTACCATCTCTAGGTCTTCTCTGCCCACCTGGCTCAGGGCCAGAGGGACAGGCCCTGGCTGCAGCCTCCTGAGCTTATCATTCTACACATCCTGAACAGGGAAAAGGAAGGAAAAAATGGGCACTTCTATGGCATAACTCATCTCATCATGTAGCAGATGTCTAAGATACTCACATGAACCATTCTGTAAAAATACCTGTTACTTTTTTTTTCCTCCCCCTCCCTATTGAGAAGAAACTAAGATGGAAGACAGAAACGAAGGCATGCTTAAAGGTATATCTCTAGGTGAGATGAATTCCATAAGCAGGCATATGCATGTAGAGCTACTCCAGATTTATTACAAATAAACCAACTATTCTTTCAGTGCCGTATTTATAACTGTGATACTAATATTTGTTTAATTCAGAAAAGGATATTAAAGTCCACTGGTTGGATTCCAACTGTTTCCAGTCAACTTGATAGCATTCTACTAGACAAATGTCTGATAGAAAACACTCTTTGATTAATTCTGCTCATTCCTGCACCAAACCAAGCTCCATTCACACTCATAACAAACTGACTGTCTGACTAGTAGGTACATGGGCGTATGAATTCATGAGCTGACTTTTGAAGGTGTGCGGGATATACAGAGTTACCTGGGAAGACAGAAATGGATGGTCAGCATCTCTGGGGAAATTAAGGTTTCAAATGCATTTGTCTGCATGGGATTACAATGATATTCCAGAGTAGATGTCAGCTGCACTTAAACTCCACGACTATGAAAAGAGTTAAATTCATATCCATTTTCACTTATCATGTCTTTATTAAACCAAAGGTAAGTAACTGCAATTTGTTTGCACGGAAGAATACATCACTACAATCTGCTGCTGCTGTATCAATTCTATCAATAAATTGGACATACAAGCCACAAAGAACACGTGTGAAAATGAGGCTATTCTAGGATTCCTAGACTGTAACATTCTAGTTCCACATTGTCCTGAAATGATGTTTTGCTAAATTTCAGTCTACTTTTAAATAGAAACAGACTTTATCTCTGTTATTTCTGTTTTGTATAACAGAGATGGTCTCTTTCCAAAATGTTGAGAAGATTTGGATTTATTCCACTCTTGCTAATGCCCAGCACTCTGAAAAATAAGGAGAACAGTCTTTTATCTATCTGGTTAATGATGGAGCTTCTATATGTGTGTATAGACATCTGGAGATCAAGGGTCCGTAAGCAAATCTGGTAAATAATCCAGTCCTTATTGGAAAAAAAAACCCAAAAACTTGCAAGCAATTACATAGCAACTTATGCTTGGATCATACAAGAACTTCCAAAGTGAACCCAGATGTTACTTCCCAGTTGAGAAAGCAAGCAACTCCACCTGTGTTGAAATCCAGTGTTGTAGCAGGCAGGATTAAGCAGTGGGTGTAAGAAAATGAATGGCCATCCTTCATAGCAAAGAAACTAGAGATGGGAAATAGATCTTTCAGCTACTAATTTCTAAGGCCAGGAAAATGCAAATTTCATACTATCCAGTGCAACTAGTAAATCCCCTCCTACACAATGTAAGAGTTAGAAAAAAGAAAAAGAGAAGTACTTTTTTTTTTAATTTGATCTTAGTATGTAATATGGCTCAGATATCTTTCTCAGCTCCAATATTTCAGGATACATGAGAAAGTAACCGGGTTATAATTACACTCACTGACTTGGATTCCCCAGTTGGAAGGACAAGATGTGAGGTTTTTGCTGTCTGTGCTTTGGCTGTCTATGATATAAGGTATATGATCTCAGAAGTAATCGCCTTCACCTAAGCTCTGCATCTTGTGTTCTTCATAGTTTACAAAGAAGATTCATGGATCCCAGGCTATGAAGATGTCTCTTCTAAGAAAAGATGAACAGTGCCCAAGAAGTGCTTTTTTTTTTTTTTTTTTTTTATTAACCTTAAAGGAAGATTAGATTGGTGAGGTCAGATGGACTCAAATCTGCTGCAGAGGTTTAAATTTGGGTAAGATAAATCAATGTGCCCACCTATGACTGGAATAAGCTGGGACAGCCTTTTGCTCAAGCCTATGACTAGATGCATAGTCAACTATCTGAAAAGAGCATGTCGGATATTTTTGTGCCACAACACTCAGATATGATGCAATGCAATGTTGGTCAGTACAATATAATGCAAGATAATACATTAAAACAAGTAGCAGCAGTAAACAATAAGTATCACCTATTTACAAAATATAAGATCTCCAAATGATGTATATAGATAACTGATGATATTATCAATAAACGTTGAAAAATGGAAACTTTCTCCACCATCTTACTTATTTAGAATCCCCATTTTTCAAACAAATATATACGGTCCAAAAACTTTCTCAGCTCTGTGGACATGCTATGATCGTGCTTTGCCACCAGATGGCGAAGGCACAAACCTGAGTGTATATAAATGTGTATACACTGGTGCTGATGTTTTCCGGTAAGTTGAAGATGGCCATTTTATTTGTTGGATTTTCTTTAGCCGTAGTAGGGCGCTATTTAAAAAAAACAAAAAACAAAAAACAAACTTTTCTGAAAATTGTCATAATTCTCCTGCACAGGTTAATTATGAAAAATCATACAAGGGGACATCCATAGGTAAAGGAGGAAGTGACACAATCCAGTATTATAGCTGGGGAGGCAGCACAAGTATTTTGGGAAGCAGAGTAAAGGGAAGACAAGAGGATTTTCTTCTGTGAGGTGAATCGAATAACTGTGAAACTTCCACCTTGCAGTAATTAAGTTACTGTGCTCCTTCAGCAAATTATCCATTATGAACGTATTAATTATGCCACCAAATACGTCAAAAGTTCAACATCTGCCAACAAGAGAAATACAGGGAGTTACATTATCTGTTTGTGTTAGACTAACTGACTCTTAGGATTCAGTTCATCTCGCCTAAATTCAGGCATCCTACTGAAGTACCTCATGCTAGTGCCTGGGTGGTTTGAGATCTCTCAGTAGAGATAAAAGGGAGAAAATAGGGAGGACTGTGGGTGAAAACACTCATGTCATCTACCAGGAAGCACGTAAAAGCTTTGTCTGAATCTAATCTAGTCATCTAAACCCCCTCTGTACTCAACGGAGAGAGACAGGCAGTTCCTGGAGATGATTCAACCCGTCCTAAGGAAGAAGCGCTCTGTGAAGATGCTAACTTCTTTCTCTCTGATGAACACAGAGGAAGCCTGATTAGCTTTAAATAGGTCACTTGCATACAGCTAAAGCTCAGTAAGGACGTCTTCCTGTATGTTTTCCCCAAGTATTTCACACCTATGAGCATTTGAAAGAGTAATGATGGAGCCTGGCCTCCTGCATCGCTGTGGTATGGAAATATGGTGTGACGGCATGGTGCAGAACTGCAGGCTTGGGAGGGTAAGGCTGGTGGATTTCCAGGGCAGGATTTTTGTTTTTGGTTTTGTTTTTACACACATGCACGTGCAATTTCACACATGCTTTCTCCATGTCATGTTGATTAGGCTCCATGCATCCCAGATTTTGGGATGTGCATAGTTTGCCATGCACATAAAGACAGTCAGAACAGCACACGGTGCAGCTCAGTGCGATATTTCAGAGAATGTGAAATGCATCTCCTGGACATAGCTGTGCAGTAGATCCAGACCCATCATGGATCTTGAGCACATGCCACATGTCTATACAGCAGATGGGATTCATCTCCCTGCAGTTAAGCTATTTAAAAGTTAGGTGACTAAATCTAATCTAGTTGTCTAAGCTGCCTTTGTAGTAAAGGAAGGAGACAGGCCATTCAAGAAGATAATTCATCATCTCTCTCTTGCAAACTTATCTTACAGGGACGTGGGACATTTTCCATTTCCACTAATTTCCTGCTGGTATTTTAAATGCTATCTTAAATTTGCCCTCACTCCCACACCTGCAGAAAGAGAAGGAAGGTCAGAAGCAGCGGGGGAGTCATTGATATTCCTGGTGGAGGCTGCTCTCCAAAGATCTCCCATCTTTGGGCAAATAGTGTTTCTCTTCAATGGTGAATTCCTACTTCTCTAATCTTCCTTTTGCATGAGAGAGCAATGTTGAAACATTGAAATGTCTTCTGGGTCAATTATGCTAAATTTCAATTGAGAAAAATCAAAATGCTTCACTTTGATCATTTTGAATCATTTAATTTCAATAAAGAAATTATTAGATACTTCAGAATGTATACCATAGACATTGCAATACAGTCATATAGTATGTAATAACAGAGTGTGTTTTGAATTAAATGAAACCAGACAAGAAAGTAGGTATGAAAAATGCTTTGGAAACTGGAAGTGCTTCTCCATCTCAAATGTAACAATGGATCAAAGTCAAACTATACCAGCTGACTAGCTGGGCAGTTGGTTTAAAAGGAAGTGCTAAAAACCTGGGAATAGGAGCACTTACAGAGATGATTTATTTATTTATTTATTTATTTATTTTTCCTTGGGAGATGTTGTGCTGGAAGCGGGAAGGGGACCTGTGGGAAGATGGAGGCACTGTGGGATGCGTGGAGGAATACCGGGGCTATTAAGGTAGTGGTAATGCTGCATGTGTGTCCATCGCATGCATCTCTAAGCACACGAGGTTTATCAGCTGGAAATAACTGAGTATGTAATTACCTCACAGGAACAGCTTTTGGGAAAGAGGTCTTCAGATATGCATGGGGGTGAGGGCAGACTGAAATAGCAGCAGGTGGCTATGGCCCAAAAGTGAAGGGGCTCAGCTGGACTTCAGGGAGAAATAAAAGAATGGTGGAAACAGTGAATTTAGGAGCAGAGTTAGCCAGCTACAAACGAGGGACATGTCTGCAGAGGATGCGCAAATGACTTTTTTGCAATTTCTGATTGCCTCACAGCCTGTCATTGCTTGAAACAAGGTAAACCCTGGCCTCAGCTCAGTTCTGCCATTACGAGCATTCACAGTCTGTGTCATTGCCTGTGGAGGCTAGGTTGAGTGCCAGTCTGGACTTCCAGCTGCTTGAGCTTATCTAGGTAGTGCCCTGAACTGCGCTTCTCACGCTCGCTTCTGTCACTTGCTCCAATTACTCATTTCTTCTCCTCCTGCTAGGCTGAGCCATGTCTCCTTTTAGTCCTCTCCTCCCTTCCTCTGCCTTCCCTCCATCCAGAGTCAGCGTCCTCACGCACAACCTAACCAGGCCACCACAGCGGGACCATTCTTTCCCCAAACAGCCCCTGGAGTCTTCCTCAGCTGAGTCCCTTGCTCCAGGAGCTCAGCCAGACCTTGGCACTTACTTCACAGACCCCCTCGGTGTTGGCTGTAGCCTGTCCGGCCACCAACACATCCAGGTTCCCCCACCCCCTGGACTCTACCTTCTTCAGCCATGGCCTTGCAAAGGAGGCCACAGAGTTGTGCAGGGACAGCCCTGAAGAGCTGGAATTTACTACCCGCTGCTAAGGATACAGCAAAAAACAAAGACACAATTGCCACTTTGGGGAGGGGGCTGTTCTTCCTTCCCTGCCCCACTCCTTCAGTGACCACCTCCATTTATGCTCCACTGAAATTTTCCAGGATTCTGCTCTGTTGGGGTCTTGGCAATTTTGCTGCCATTACTAATTTGCTGCCCAAGGCAACCCCTCTGCTCTGCCTAATAACCTGAGAGAGGTGGCAGGAGAGAGAACAAGTTGGGCTGGATTATGTACACTGTCAAATTTCAATTATTTTATTATTAAAGTTCTTTTTTTTTTTTTTTCCCCAGAAGGGGCAACCCGTTTCATAAATTGTGGCAGTGATGGACTTCAGCACTGGATTCCTCAGTTGCCAGTTTGATTTCTCTCAGCATTAAGATGTATGCCTTTAAGAAGACATTTTGTGCTGGTGAGGCAAAATGGAGAGACTGTGGAAAACAGGCACGTCTGGCTGATACTTATTAACTGATGACTAGTAATATTTGATGGATGCTAACATAGCCATAAGAACAAAACTGTGGAATTTCAGATTTTTTTTTAATTGCTTCATCTGTAATTGTGAAACTGTAATTTCCTAGTTTCTTTTTTTAAGCTTTACCTTTCCTCCAGGGGGAATGTCTGTGATTTCCTTTGCTTTTCTCTGAGGAAACACTATGCAGATTATTACATGTATTGATTTGAACTAATCACTCTGACTTTGACAAGGAAGCCAAATGCAAATTCCAGGTAGGTTACAGCTTTAAGGAGCCTGTGTCTAAAGACTCAAGGCAAGCAATTTAATATAATTGGTTGTCTTTCCAGGAAATGACTTAGGATGATTTTAGTAAGGTCTCCGTAGGTACAGTTAAGAAACTTGGGCCTGACAAATTGCAATGATGCAACTTGAGTTTGCATGTGTTTAAACTGGCTCCAGTGTGCATCATTAAAAGCTCAAGTTCTTTCACTCCTTGAAATTAGCAGCTCTCTCATTTACAGTCAGACGTGATTATTGCTCTAATCTAGGGACAGTGAGAGACCGCCTTGAAGGAAAAGCAGCCTGTGAAAACTGGCAGGATCTCTACAATGCTTTTGCTGCATCTCCAAAAACCCACAGAGACCCTGGTCTAATCTATTTCATTTAAAGATGATGGGTCAAACAGAGCTGCCTGCATTGCACTAGTGGGGCTGCAGCTTTAAAACTGCCTGGACTGAGCTGGTTTTGAACTACTCTGTTTTTTGCTGGGATGATACACAGCTGACTGACCAATTTGGTCTACATAGCAAAGGCAGTAAACTCAGAAATGGTTTCTGGCAAAGATAAGGCCAATTCACAAGTTTCCCTGTCTTCTTCTGCTGTCCCAGGCCTCCTACTCTGCAGATTTCTTCTTGCTACTCCATCTCCTTTGCAGAACCTGGAAAATAGGGGACAAAGTTTTCATTAGAAACCCAGTTTTTAATTTAATTTTAGAATAAAGAACATTCTGAGGGAACCTAGCAGGGAGGATGGAGCCCACCTGCAATGTGAGCTGCAGTGAGGGATTATTCCCTTGCAACAGAACTACCTCAGAGCATCTTGTCTCTATGTCTGAAACACAAATGGCCATGAAAGAAAAAAGGATTGTTCTCAGCCCCATGTCTAAAGGCAGCAGCTAAGTCTGTAATTGGCCTGGGCTCATAACGAGCATCCTTAGCTGGACAGCTCAAGACCTGACAAAGCTCATTAATCCCACTATTAGTCAAAATCAGATTGCTTTGATCGCGTTACTCCAGGAACATAGTCCTGGTGTGGCATGAGAGGGCTGAACAAAGCCCTTCTCCAGACAAACACTTGCCCCTCTGCTGCCTACATAAACCCCACGGTGACGGCTCCTCAGCTATAAGGCCGACGACCCTCGGTGGAAGCACCAGTCTGCAGGGTTACACAATGCAGTAGCATGCACAGTGCAAAGAAGAGGCCTAAACAAATCTCAACAGCAGTATGGCATGCATAAAAAGACTTCTCCTCTCCTTCCGAGCTTTCTATTTGCTTTGAGATCCAAAGCTAGGATTCAAAAACTAGAAAAAGAAAAAAAAAAAAAACAGCCAGGAAATTGTGATAATAATGAGTGTATAGATGTAAAAGCGTGTGGCTGGGCACCAGGGGGAATGGCTCACAGCAGGCTGGCAGCTTTGTTAAGCAGAGTTTTCCCCTCATAAAGTCATCCTGTCTACCTCCAGCCTATCACCTTTCCTTCACATGTCTGGAAATGATGTCCAGGATTAGTTGCTCCATCACCATCCTAGGGACTGAGGTGAGGCTGACTGGCTTGTAGTTCCCTGAATCCTCCTCCTTGCCCTTCTTGAAGGTAGCAGGGGCGTTTGCTCTCTTGCAGTCCTTGGGAATCTCTCCTGTACACTTCCTTTTTAGGTTTGAGGTCAGTCAGGAGCTCCTTGTTCATCCACATAGGCCTCTTGCTACCTTTGCTTGATTTCCTGCTTGTTGGAATGGACCACTCTTGAGCTTGGAGGAGGTGATCCTTGAATATCAGCCAGCTGTCTTGGACCCCTCTTCCCTGAAGCCCAGGGTATTGATCCTGCTTTTTGTCCTCTGCTCCCTCCTCACAGGATCCTCAACTCACCATTTTGTGGTCACTGCAGCTAAGACTGCCCCCAACTTCCACATCTCCAATCAGTCCTTCCTTGTTTGTATGTATGAGATCCAGAGTGCCTCTCCTCCTCAGCTCCTTGATCACCTGTGTTAGAAAGTTGTCATCAATGCACTCCATAAACTCCCTGGATTTCTTGTGCCCTACTCTGTTGTCCAGCCAGCCAATATCAGGGTGGCTGAAGCTCATAGGACCAGGGCCTGTGGACATAAACTTTATTCCAGTTCTCTGAAGAATGCCTCACCTATTTCTTCTTCCTGAAGAGATTGTCTACAGCAGACACCCATTACATGGTCACCAGTGCTGGTCTGCCCCCCAGTCCTGACCCATGAGCTCTCAGCTGGTCCCTCACCTGTTCCCATGGAGAGCTCCATGCATTCCAGCTGCTCATTCAAGTATTTCTCTTCACACTTGAAACAGATTGCATTTTAAGCAAGAGCCTAAAATTTGTCAAATTTAACTTGATGGCTTCAAGGAAGTGCTTCAGCTGCTGCCTTGTACATCATACCCATTCAACTTCATCTGCAACATCTAAAGTTGATTGTAGAGAGGGGCACACTATTCCTGTACTCATCCTGCACCACAGGTGTCTGCCTCCTGACAATATAGAGAAAGAAGATTGAAATCAATATTCAGAGATATTACATCCCCGCTGTTGAAGGGACCATGTCTGTACTTACCAACAGTTTGTGCCATTAGGGACAAATTCAAAAGACTCTTTTGCTCTTCCCACGAGTCTGAACAATAGTGTACTAAGCTGTCACAGCAGAAAAGTCTGGCAGGTGAGCATTCCACAAGTCAGCTGGTGACCACTGTTCAAATAACCTGCACAAGACTTTCTCCAGGAAAGCAATGGTTCTTCCATGTCAAAACCATGATGCTACAGAGCCTCCCACAGAGTTCAGTGTCCTGACTGACAGTAAGGGTGGGACTCAGTTCTAAGAGACACTCACAAACACTAAGCAGCAGTGGGATGAAGGGGGTGGTCATGGCCACGTATTTTTCATTCCATCGATGCACCCTCCAGTAGCCCATCTCCTGCTTGGGGTCCTCTGCATGGCAGCTGGCAGACACATAACAGACACCCAGGGCCCAGTGGGTTTCGTCTCCTACTTCAGCCTCCCAGCAGTGGCAGCCTGATGAGTAGGCAGATGATCCCAGCACACAGGGGTAAGTGGTGAAACGCTGAGAGCTGTGTGGCAGCTCCTGGGGGATGTCAGTGAAATAAACACTCTTGAGATTCCCCGAGAGCACCACACTGGCATGAGCTGTCTGAGGGTCCAGAGATACATCTCCTTTGGCAGAGCAGAGACTATGAGAAAGCAGGGAAAACCAAGGGGGAGGGAGCAGTGGATTCACACACCTCACCCCAGAAGAATCAGCTAGAGAAGAGCAATTACACAGCCATTTGCCCATTGACCACAAGGCAGCTGGGCATCTGTCAACCCTCCATGCCCCATCTCCTCACCATACCACACGCTTGAATTGCCTTCTCTGAGTCCCTACCCCAAACTGTCTTAGCTCTATGCTATGCCACCTTTCTCCTGAAGTTGCTTACCTTCCTCTGATAGTCTGCGCTATCATCTGTTTCATCTCTCAAGTGCCCCACTCTAGACCCCTTATTCAGGCAAGCACCAACAATACTGGGAGCAGGGGTCACTTCTGCACTTTGGCAGAGTGACAGGGGTGCTGTTGAGCACATGCACTGATATAATGGGCTTTCTCCACAAAGGGGCCCACAAATGAGCCCTCAAGCCCATTCATTGGGTTCACCAACAAGATAACCATTTAAATGAGAAGAGTCAAGTCTAGTCACTTCAACATTTTAAACCAGGCCTAGACATACAGGTGAATTCACTGCCAAACAGAAGACACTTTTCAGAGCCAAGGACTGGACTCAAGTCCCAGACCTAGGTCTCTATATAGCTTGACTACCAGTGCACTTTTTCAGCATCTTCTTAAGCTGAAATAATGGCCTAGGGAAACAGGCCATTGCCTTCTTCAGCTCAAGAGGGACAGAAGGTAGCTCCAGGTTCTTAAGTGTTTCATACCTAAGGAAAGAAGTGACCTCATCTAGCAATCAAATCAATCACAGTGTCTAGAAGATGCCATTCCCTAGTACAAAACACAGCAGCTGTTTCTAGGAATTATTGCTATGCTAAGGTTGAAATGCTGGAAGCTTACCAAAAGTCTATATTCCCACTTAGAAACCATGACAGGAAAAAATTAAGGGGAAGAAGCTGACAGTTCATATATGTTGGGATTTGGCCCAGAGTCAGTATAACTATCCTGGTCTGAGAAAAGGCAAAGGATGGAACTGACCACCAATATATCAGGTTTTATCTTCCAGGGGTATCATTCTATTTCAGTGCAATGCAGCCAGTCTCCTAACACTGCACTGAAACACTGGCATGGCATTAATTCCAGAGGAAAGGAGCACTCCTACCAAGCAATTGCATCTTCAACTACTAACGGCTCCTTCCCTACCCCCTCCCTCCCCTCCCCCCAAATAGGAAGAGGAATAGGGTACATCACCTCTGCAGGACACTCTGCATGTCCTAGAAAAGGAGAGGGAAGACAGTAAGTCAGATCCCACCAAAAACCCCCCCATCAGCATAAATATTGTAGGGTGTGTCTGCATGCCCAGCAATCCTTTTGCCTGTTAGTGCTGGGCTTTATCTAACCCAGATGTCATTAATTCTGCTAATTATTTGGGGGAAATGGAAAGAAAGGCAGCACTTGTAAGGTCTGGCTCATGACATCTGGATGAGTCACACCCCATTTTTACCCTTTGTGTATAAAGTCTTGCTTTCCAAGGTGGAGACCTACCGTGACTAAGTTTAAAGCTCAGCCTTTTCCTCACCTCACCAAGAAAGATGAAAGTCATGTTGCTATCAGCTAGACCACATGGAAGAGATTAAACAGGGAGATCCAGGGCTCCTGGTTGCAGAGGGCCATACAGATTAATAGTGACCTCTAAAAATGCAAGGCAGAGCTTCACCCCTGCCCCAGAGAAAGGGACTGCCACAAGAGCTTCTTTGAAAGGCTGTGATCCACACATTGGTGGCAGGAAAAGCCCCAGCATACAAACCTTGAGCACCTCTGCTCTGGACTCCAGGCATCTTTCCATGTCCACCATGAGGGTGTTGAGAGAGCAGCACTGCTCCGAGAGGTGTGCTGTGGTGGTCTTCAGCCCCCCCAGCATCTCAATCTCTTCTGCTCTCAGGCAATGCAACTGCTGGTCCTCCTCTTGCTCTGGGAAGGAGTGCAGCTCCTCAGAGTCACAGGTAATGCGCTTATGACAGTTCCACACTAACTCCTGTGGGACAGAGAAGTCACCAGGAGATTAGAGAGCATCTCCCAGCTGGGGACTGACCTGAGGCAACACCCCCAGGGAAGGGAAGAGCCCCTCTTGTCAACTCTTCTGAGCTCACCACACCACTCCAGTTCACTCCAGCTGGGTGGGCCTAAAGAGAAGGCCCCTACCCCACTCCTCCCAGCTCTGCTCCTTCTTCCACTTACTCTCAGCTCTTTGGGCTTTTTCTCCTCCATGGATAAATGTTCCTTCAAATCCTTTGCTTTTCTGCCCAGATGCTCCACGCAAGCTTGTAGCTTATCCTGGAGAGGGAAGGGCAAGAGATTCTACTCAGGCAAAATGGTCCAAGGCATCAGATGCTGAACCAGCACTGAGAAGGCTTGGATCATATCACTTGAGAATCATATACCAATTGATCTGACATGTCACTTCACGCACTTTGCTTTCATGGGGTGTCAATTATAAATTCCAGCAATCCTCTGGCTATTCACACTGAACATCTGCATCAGGTACTACACTGAGTGTTTCTGGGTTAAAGTTCTGAACACCTGCGTGTACAGCAGCAATACAGGTTACAATAGTCCTCTGCCTTCAAAATTTAGCTTCTGAACAGCAGCTAGAAGTGCAGACAAGGAGTCAAAGCAAGATAGTTCTACACTGCATAGATTAATTTTTTCTAGGGAGTCAATCACCAGAGCAACTTTCCAGGAAACCTACTGTATCTCTGAATCAAAATGGAACTTCTGACTCCACCCTCAGATATGGGACAGCAGGAATTACTCAGTGGAACATCACAAATTTTGCTCTAACACTCCCTCCTGCCTCTGAAAACGACTAATCGAACCCTAAGTTGTGATTCCGAGGAAAAAAAAAAAAAGAATGGGGGAGGGGCCTGAAAAATGCCTCCAACATTTTGGATGCAACTTGTGCAGACACCTTTGCTGGGATTCTGTCCAAGATTAAGACATCTAAATTTAGATGAATTAGATGCCTAAATTCCACTAGATGTCAGTATAGTCACAGGAGTATTCTAGAAAGCTAATTAGCTGAGCATGCATCTACTGTCAAGTGAAGTGAATAAGTACACTTGTCAGACTGCTGGTTCTAGCCACCAACACAGCCAGCTCAATTGGTTGAGGTTGCCTCAGAGGGTGAACCACACATCCCACTCAGCTGCTGGAATGTTTCTTCAGCTTCAAGATGGAGAGCCCATGAGCAGTAACATCAGTTTCTGATGTCGGAATCATTACTGCAGTTTTGGGTGGTCTCACCTCAAGCTGGCCATGAGGTATAGGTACATTTCTACATACAGCTGCCTTAGTTCCTGTTCCTCCTTGCTCTATCCATTAGACTCCAGTTTCTTTACTGGATCATAGAAACGAAACCCTGAGCCCCCAGCACGTACCCTCCTCCTTCTGTAGCAGGGACTGTCTTTCTCCTCCCTGTTTGCAGAGAAGAGCGGAATCTGCTAATAAGTTCTGCTTCGCTGCTTAGAGCGGGTAGGAGCCAGTAGTCATTGGGCCTACACTCAGCTCTTATGCCTAGATTAAACTCCTTCGCAGAACTGGGGAGGTCCTACATCCTCTTTCATAATCTACTCATGTTCTGATCCCTAGACTCCACTTCCAAACTGTGGTGCTTGAATACAAATTTCTCTAGAGCTTCTCTGGTCACCAGCACCCTTTTGAAATATTTAGCGTCAAAGTCAAACTAGAGATGCAACACTTGTTCCCAGACTGTTCTGCTGCATTCCTGTGACTTAACAAGTATTGGTGGGTCTGAACTGCCCTACTTCCTTACTTAGGATGAGATGGTTAGAAGTTTAAAGACTGGAGTGGAATGCCAGGTATCTCAAACCCTGTGAAGGAAATGCTTTCTAGCAGTACCTCTGGGAGATACCACTTGCTTACCTTGTGTTTTTTGAGGGCTTCATCCAGGGGCCCTCCTGTATGAGCGAGATGGCCGTGGGAGACTGCACACACCACACACATGGCTTCCTGGTCCTCCTTGCGGAAGAGACTGATGACCTCATGGTGCTGGCAGCAGAGCTTCTCGTTCTGCATCTTTTCCTTGACAAAAGGCAACTGCCGGGCTGTCTCCACTATGCTGGCCAGCTGCCGGTTGGGGTACATGACTTGCTGAGCACAAACATGCTGACACATTGGGCAGCTGAAGTCCTTGACCACTGGCTCCCAGTAGTGGGTGATGCAGGCTCTACACAAGCTGTGGCCACCAGGAATCATGACAGGGTCCTGCAGGTAGTCAAGACAGATGGAGCAAGTGGTGTCTATGTTAAGGACCTCCAAATGACTGAGGCAAGCCATTGGTGGTAGTGCTATGAGATGGGCACAGACTTCGGGAGACAGTTCCTATATCCTGATATAGGAATAGTCACCTGGAGAAAAAAAAAGAAAAAGGAAAAAAAGAAAACCACACCACAGAGCAAATAGATCACATACATGCATTATTCACCATGTGGACTCAAGGAAGCCTAAGAATCAGGCCTCATAGATATTCTCTCCTAGCTTGAGCGAGGAGAGGAGACTAGAGAAAAGACATGGGTTATGTAACCCAGACACCAGGTTCAGCTTCACTGTCCTGTTCCTCACTGACCAAGGCAAGCAGTAATTTAAGTAACAAGCATTTATTGAATTCCCCAATACCTTGCAGGAGAAAGAGTTCTTTCCCCATATCAGACATGGGGGGGGTTGAAGGCAGGCTGGAAATAGCATGCATGTTAGCAAGCACAGTAGTACTGAATATTTCTGCTCTGTCACCTATGTACAGACTTTTTCCTTTGAACTCAGTACATGGTAACTAGACACACAGAGAAACAGAAATGAGAGGTCCCACTTTCATACATAGCCCACTGAAGCCAGTCTGGAAGAGGACTTATTAAAAGATAGCCCAGGCCTCATGGCATAGACTAAATAGACTAGCTTCCCCCTCTCACTGTTTACACATGTTGCTTACAAGATGAAAAATTCCAATGCAAACAAGTTTTTTAACAAAGAAAACATTTTTCATCCAGAGGGTGACAAAACGCTGGGACAGAAGCCTAGAGAGACTGTGAAACCTTCATACTTGGAGACAGGGAAAAACCAGCTGGATAAGACCCTTAATGTCAGAGGTACCCGAACTTGCTCAAGGGTGAGAGCGCTGGGCTGAGTGCAGCCGAGCTGCAGGATGAGGTCTGCAGTCACCTGGTGAGTGAGCTCTGCGCTGGGGCCCACGTCCCTGTGGCCGGATGTCCCATGGCTCCTGCGCCCGGCCGTGGGTGGGCGGAGGGGCGTTTGCAGCCGGAGACGAGCTCCCACATCCCTGCTTTGCCCTAGGCCCGAGACTGCCCTGTGCTGCTGGAGAGGCTCTTCAGCACGACCCAGAGCTGCTGCACGGGGAGCTACCAGGCATCGCAGGCAGCAGCCGTCATTGTCCTGGGTGAGAGGCAACACCGAGCTCTCGCGCTCCTCCCGGCTGCGTCCCCCGGGTCGGGGTCCAGGGCCGGGGTTGGGGTTTAGGGCTAGGGCCATGTCCTAATGGCTGCGTTTTCCTGTGTGCCAGGCGTCCTCCGGGACACTGCGCCAGCCAAGTGGCTCCAGCAGCAGGACCTGGCATTCCTGTTGGGAGGTAGGTGATGGCGGCCGGGCTCCCGCCTCGAGGGACAGGGAGGCATCCGGAGGCCCCGTGGGTGCCGGGCCAGGGACGCTGGTGCTGAAAGCCAGTGGGGCGTGGGGAGAGGGGACTCGCACGGCCCCCAGGCTCCTGGCCAGGGAAGCCACCCCCAGCTGGGCACCGCGGGGCACCCAGGGCCGTGGGGGAAACGGCTGCCAAGCACCCATGGTGCCTCCCTGTGTTGTCTTTGCAGCTCAGCAGAGGCGGCAGCGTGCCGAGGCTTCCTGTGTGTGGTGGGCGGCAGCCCCAGTGCCCTGCTCTGGGGGACCCCAGCACCCTGGGGCAGGAGGGCAATAAAGCTCCGTCCACAGAGGGAAGGTGCCGGCTGTGTCTGGGCTCTCTGGAGGTCTTGCGCTGACCCCGGCCCTGCTGCGCCCAGAACATGGCCCTGGTGCCCCCCCACCATGCCCTGCCCAGGGACACGGCCTGGGGGTAGTAGAGACACAGGGGAGCAGAGAGACCAGGGGTGAGTGGGGGGCACTGGGGATGATGGGGGCACCGGGAAGTGCCTGAGGACACTGGGGGGCACTGGGGTGGGACAGGGGATGAGAGGGGTCCTGGGGATTCCATGGGGAGTGGAGGGACGGGGGGGCAAGTGGGGGCTAGGGGGGGCCAAGGGGCCCCAGGAGTCCCTGGGAGGCACCTGGGGGTGAGTGCAGACCCGGGGGTGGAGCTGCTCTCCAGGGGCGGCGCCAGGAGCATGGGGTGGAGCTGGGAATGGGGCCAGGGCAGGGCGAGCCCCAGGGGTGAGTGTGGGCTGCCGCGGGTGGGGAGCTCAATTTGGCCCCTCATGGCAGCTGTCCGCCCCTCCCTCCATCCCTCCATAGTGACCTGGGGGCTGGGGGCTGGGAGGGCAGCGGCGGTGGCCTCAGGTGAAGAGCGGCAGGGCTCGGCTGTGGGGCCACGCCAGGCTGGGGGCACCGGGGCTGGGGCTATGAGCACAGCCAGGGCGCAGGGCTGCCTGGCTGCAGCGGGCCGGGCCAGGCTCGGCCAGGGAATAAAGCGCGAGGGGCTGCAGCCCAGCACCCCCTGCTTCCCCAGCGCCACCCAGGCTGCCTCGCACCCAGGGCCGGGCCCTCCCCACAGGGCCACCCCAGCCGAGTTCACAAGCACGGCCCAGAGCCGCCCAGGGCCAGCCCGGGATGGGGCTGCTCCCGTGAGCCCCGCACACAGGCCAGTGGCAGGGGCAAGCAGGAGGTTGCGTCCCAAAAACAGGGATTTGGGGGGCCACGTGCCAGGGCAGGCAGGAAGGGAAGTTGTGAGGTTTGGGGGCCCAAAACTGAGACTTGGGGATGCATTTTTGAGCTCAGAAACAGGGGCCTAGCCATCTGTTTCTCTGGTTGAGAACAGAGACTAAGTTCCCCGTTTTTGAGTCAAAGATGGGGACTAAAATCCTGCGTTTCTGGGGCCACAAACACAGGCTAGTTTGAGCACTTCGAGGACCAGAAATGGAGCCTTAGTTGGCTGCCTTTGTGTCTGAAAACAGGCCGAGAAATCCTGCATTTTGGGGGCCAGAAAGAGGGGCTTTTAGTTGGCTGCCTTTGTGGTTGCAAACAGCGAACGAGGCCTGTGTTTTTGGGGCCTGAAGTGGAGGCTTAGCTGGCTGTTTTTACTACTCAAAATGGAGACTAAGTCCTCTGTTTTTGGGTCCAGAAATGGAGACTGAGACGTGCTTGGGGGACTTGAAAACGGTGGCGAGGTTGACTGTTTTGGGGACAAAAAACAGAGGCTACATCCTACATTTTGGGGGCTGGAAATGGAGGGTCAATGGGCTGTTTCTGTGGCTGAAAATGGAGGTTAAGTCCTGCGGTTTGGGGTGGCTTATTGCGCGGTTGGATAGCGCGGGGATGGGGGGGGGGTCCTGGGTCAGATCGGGACCGTGTCAGGCGGGGGGATCCCAGGGGCAGCACTGCGGGGCGTCGCGGGGGGGGGCAGGGGCAGTGTCGGAGCTGACCCGGGGCTGGTCGCGGCGGTGTCGGGGAAGCCCCGGGCCGGTGTCGGGGATCGCGGAGCCGCGCTCCGGGCTCTGCAGCCGCGTCCGGGTCCCGGGCGGGGGGGGCGGGACGGAGCGGAACGGAAGCGCCACAGGGTCAAACCTCACTGAGCGCTGCGGCACGCAGGGAATTCTGGTCTTCCGGCACCGGGCTTCCGGGCGGCCATTTTGGCCTGCAGAGCATCCCGGGAGGCGCAGTGTTCCGGCACCGAGCCTCCGGACGGCCATTTTAATACGCAGGGCGTTCTGGGAGATGTAGTCTTCCCGTTATGGGCTTCTAGAGGACCATGTTGCGCCTCTCGAGGTGGCGGCAGGTTACTTCTCTGCAGGCGGGTTCTCACTAGCTGGCTGCCTTGGCGAGGAAGGGTGGCTGGGACCTGCTGCTCCGCGCTGAGACCTACCAGAGGGGAGTGGGTTTGCTGGCCAGGTGAGAGCCCCCTTGTCCCCGCTCTGCCCCAGCGTTTCTCCGCTGCAGACAGGGTGCCCCGCAGGGGTGCCCATCCGTGCAAGAAAGGGGCTGCAGCTTCAGCACTTGTGATGGAGACATGGCTGAGTAGAGCGGCCAAGGCAGCTCCTGCTCCAGAGCTGCTGCCCAGCTCTGCGCACTGCTGGGGGAGAGGCAGTGTTAGGAGGCCCAAGAGAGGGTGACAGGCAGCAGCAGTCCCCTCGCAAAGCCCTAGAGTGCCCTCCCGAGGGGCCTGGGCTCGTTGCACTGAGAGCCCTGAGGTGTGTGTGTGCAGGCATCCCTGGCAAGGGCAGCGTAGCAGGGAAGGGGCAGGATGCCCGGAGGAACACTAGAAGAGCCCAGGGGGCATCAATCCAAAATGGGCAGCAAATGGGTTGTGTTGGAAGTCTGGACTTCAGGGCAGGAAGGGTGTCTTTCCAGTCTGCCCCGCCAAAAGGAGCCTGATGACGCTGGGCAGTGACTTTCTCATGGCGAGGTGTGGTGGGGAGAGACCATGGCTCCCCGAGCAAATGCTGCCAGAGCTGCGCACAAACGTGGCCTTGCCCTCCGTGTGATGGCCCATGGGGGCCTGGTGAGAGGGCTTGGGAGTGCAATTGGAGAAGAGGTTTGCCTGGGCTGCTGAGAGCTGACAGTGCCTTCTTCCCTGTGCCAGAGAGATGAGGAAGACCCCAAGAGAGCTGCGTGTCTTCCTCTTCCAACGGCTGACAGCGCTGCTGGAGAGCGAGGAGTCCTGCCGGGAGATCCCCGCCATGGCTTTCCTCGTGGAGGTGAGGCTGCTGGCAGGCGGTGCCTTGCTGGGGTGCCTCTAGCTCCGGTGCTCTCTTGTACCCACGGGTGTGGGATGGCCAGCAGCGAGTGGAGGGAGCTGGGGCAGTGGGTGCCGTGCGATTAGTGCCCTTGGCCTTGGCCCCTGTGTGGTGGGGTAACTCTTGTCGCCACGTGGATTTGACGCCTCCTTTGTGCCAGCTCTCTAGTCAATGGCTCCTCAAAGGCCTGAGGATAAGAGGCTGCAGCTGGTGGCAAGGAGCAGAGGAGGAGGCGAGGGATCTGCGCAGTGCGCCATGAGGCCGAGGGCAGGGAGCGTGGCCCCGGGGGCTCTCGGCACTCAGTGCTGCATTTGGGCCGGGCTTTGTGTGTGCCTGGTGGCCTTGGCCTGAGCTGTTGGTGGGATCCAGCACTGCGTGACACAGGGAGTCCTGCCGCCATTGCCAGTTTGCGTGTGCTGTGTGTTTCAGCTGCTGGCCTGCAGTGACCTTCGTGGAGACGAAGACGCTTTCTTGGACCTCTTTCTTTGGACGTCTCTGCGGAGTCGCTGCTGCGTGATGCACGGGCTGGTGCTCAGAGGCCTCGTCCTGCTGTGTGAGAGACAGGAGATGGTGAGCAGGGGACAGCGGGGTGAAGGTGTGCAGGCAGCGTGGGTCTGGGTAGGGAGTGCTGTGGAACAGGGTGGCTTGGACTTTGCTGGGCCTCTGGAGCTGTGTTAGCTAGAGATCGTGGCGCAGCACCAAGCAAGGCAGCTCCAAAGGGCTTGTGTGGCGGGAGTGCTGTGGCCAGAGGGAGCGTCCCGCTGGGAGGTGGAAGGGAGCCTGAGCACAGGGCCAGGCTTTGGGCACAGGCAGCTTCCAGGCCGCGAGGCAGCAGCCCCCACCCTGCAGAGGCCAGCACGTGCTGAGTGCTGCCTGGGGGGGGGGGGGTGTCTCTGCACTGCGCCGTAGCCTCTGTGCACAAGCCGTGGGTGTCCGCAGGGCCTTGGCAATGGGGCCCTGAGCCCCGGCGGGACAGGAGCCGGCTAGGGTTAGGACTGCTCATGGCCAGGGCAGGTTTCCAGGCAGCCTTGGTTACTAAGCACGGTGCCCATTCAAGTCTGGCGGAGAAGAAGGCCACTGGTCAGGTGCAGAGGAGCCTGTGCTGTGCTCTCCTCCCTCCCTGTGCCTCAGACCCCCCCAGGCCCATGGCTGTGCCGATAAGCCCAGGCAGCCAGGAGGTTGCTGCAGTGATTGCCGTGCCAGCTTCTGGGAAGCCAGCGGGGAAGCTGGTGTCTGACAAGGCAGGCCTTTTGGCCAGGGCAGTCTTTATTTCTTCAGGAAATGAGGTTGTGTTTCCCCCAGGTAAGAGAACTGCAGTACCTGTTGCCGCTGCTCATGAGGTACCTGCAGGATGTGGACAGGGACATGAGCACCAAGGCCTTGCTGGTGCTCAGCCATGTGGTCCCTGTGATGGAGGGAGAGAGGATCACCCACGCGGCTCCGCTGCTGGCCGAGAAGCTCCTGCCACTCTTTGATGACGTAAGGCTGTGGGGAGAGCCAGGGGTGCTGCTGGTGTGCGTGTGAGGCTGTGTGCGGGGTCACGGCTGTGGTGTGTTCCCCTGCGCGTGTGAATTTGTGCTTCCCACCACAGGCCATTTTGCAGTGTCTGCAGAGCTGGCCCACAGCTCCTTGGTGCAGAGGGAGGCTCCGAAACCTTCATCTCCCTATCAGCCACACTGCCCCCTGTGCTCCATGTGGGCTTGGAGCAGCCAGTGCTGAGGTGCCGCCTCTTCCTTCCCCCCAGGAGTCTGACTGCGTGCGGAAGCTCTCCATCCAGCTCTTCGGAGATGTGATGGAGACTGTAGCGGGCACCAAAAACCAGCAGCTGAAGATGCAAGTGCACCGGAGCCTGCTGCCCCTGTTCTTCCACCTGCATGATGAAAGCCCAAGTGTGGCCGAGGTATGGATATGCAACGTGAGCGGTCATTTGGGGAGGGCAATGCTGACCCCCTTTGGGTGGGCGTGAGCGTGAGGAGCAAGGGCTGCTGGCAGTGGGCCCCTTTGAACGTGGGTCACCTTGAGGCCCAGGCTGCTGAGTGCCTGAGGAGGTGCCGAGCCCCAGCTTCCCAGCTGTCCCTGCAGGTGTCCGAGGATGGGGTTTGACCCCCAATCGCTGTCGCCCCTGTGCTCTGCCCAGGGCTCGTGGAGAAGTCTGGCCTGGGGCATGCCCAGAGCAGCTCAGCAGCTCTTGGGGCTCGCTGTTGTGCTGCCAAGGCAGGACGAGGTGCCTGAGGTGCTGCTTGCTCGCCGTCTCTGCCCAGGACGTTGAAGCCCATGGCAGACCCAGGTCCCAGCTGCTGCCTCTTCCCATGGGGGGCCAGGAAAGGCCCTGAGGCTTGCTAAGAGGAGGGGGTCGCAGGGTCTTGTCGCCTGGGCTGCGGTGGCATCTCCCAGTCTCTGCTGCTGTGCAGGTCTCTCAGGAAGCCCTCGTTGGTGCTGCCGAGTTCCTCAAGTGGCAGCAGCTCAGACACCTGGCTGAGACAGCGCAGACATGGAGGATCGGCAAGTGCCTGGTAAGGACGGCCACAAAGCGCCCAGACCCAGCCCGGACAAGGCCTGTTCGCCTCCATGGCCAGCACGTGGGGCAGGCAGCTGTGCCCCTCACCACGGCTGCATCGCAGAGCCACCTGCTTGGAGCAGCACTCACGCTGCCCTTCTCCAAGCACACTGCCCCGGCAGGCTCTTCTCCAGGCTCCTCTCCCCTTGCTGACCCATGGGATGCTAAAGCAGCCTCTGGCCCAGCTGGGCCCTACAGCGGGAGGGCACCTCAGCGTGCCTGGGGAGCAGCCTGCCCTCTGCTCCCTCCAAAGCTCGGCACTGCCCAGCTTGTGTGTGGGAGTGACGAGTGTCCTGGCAGGGGAAGGCCGGGGAAGCTGGTCCAGGGTGGAGGGACTGCCTGGCTACATGGGGGTGTGTGCGCCAAGGCTGTGCCCTTGTGCTCTCCCCAGCTGGCGAGGGGCAGGAGAAGAGTGGACGAATACCTGCGCCAGAGCCTGTTGTACTTGGAGAGCCCCCAAGAGTCCTTGCGAGAGGCGGCCGTGAGGTTCACTGGTGAGCCCCAACCGCTGCGGTCCCTCTCTGTCCCGGGACAGCTCGGCCCCAGCCCCGGCTGCTGCGCTGGCAGCAAGAAGCAGCCTTGCGACTGTGGCTGCTGCAGCCCCGAGTGCCTGCTGGAGGGCCTGGGTGCCCGGGGGCTCCGTGTCACCCTCTGCCATCTCTGGCCACACGTGTGGGGCTGGTGGGAGCCTTGTTCAGTGCCTCACAGCAAGGCCCTTGGGTGTCCCACTGGGAAAGCGCCCTGGGGTCAGCCCAGCCCGAGGGGAGGTGGGCGCATGGCCAGGTGGGCAGGGCTGGGGGCCATGTTTGCTGCTGGGGGTGGGCTGTGGAGCAGGGTTTATGGGGGGCTGTGTGTGTGCCTAGGGCTCGTTGGGCAGCGCATGAGGGGCCGGAGCAGGCAGAAGCTGGAGGCCATCTGCAAGGGTGAGTGAGGGCAGCAGGGTGTCAGGCAGGGCTGGTGGGAGGAAGACAGATGCTGGGCAGGGAGCTGCTATGCCTGCCCCAGGCGAGGAGGGCTCTGCTCGCCGTGCAGAGCGGGGGCGGTGTGGGTAGAGTAGAGAGAAGATTTCAGGCACCTTTGGGACATTCCTGGCCAGTAACTGCCAGCCGATCCATTTGTCCCCCCTGCTCCCTCCTGGCTGTGGGAAGAGCCGGGTGGGACTGGCTGTGTCAGGAGGCGATGCCTGGGGCCTGTGCAGATACAGGGCCTTGATCTCTGCTCGCCTCCTTTCCCTCTCAGCCCTTCAAGGCTTGCAGGAGGACATCAGCCCGTCCATCCATTCCCTGGCGACACAAACCATCCTGATGCTGAGAGCTCCAGGGAGGCAGTCTGCATCTGGAGGCACCCATGAAGGCTTGTGCTACCGCCTGAGGAGAGCGTGGCAGCGGTGGCACTGTCCTCTGCGAGGAAGCTGCTGGTGCTCGGCCACGTCCTGATGCCAGGGTGCTCTGCGCACAGGGGCCACCTGAGTGTGCGGGGAAGTCATGGGGTCCCTGGCCTCTCTCATTGCCTGCAGGACAGCTCCAGCCCTCTAGGCGCAGCCCATTGCAGACTTGTGCTGCCCGTCCACCCTCTGCTGGCCTTTCCCCAAAGAAGCAGCCCTGTCTCTCCATCGTGTGTCAGTGTCTTTTCATTGGGCAAACGAATTGGTGGAAAAGTCAGGCCGTGAAGGAATTGGTCTCACCCTGAGAGGGGAAGGACATGCCCTCCCTGCAGCAGTCTGTGGCAGCCACAACGTAACCCCCCCCCTCTTCCAGCAGTGAGGGAAGGCCCCCGTTTCCCCTTACAAAAGGGTCAGCAATGGCTGGAAGACTGCAGCGGTCTTGCGGAGATTCTGCCTTGAAAAGCCATGACCTCTTGTGCCTGAGGAAGGGCCTGGCGCTGGGCCCTTGCCGGCGCAGGCTTCCCCTGTTGTGGCTGAGCCCAGGAGCTAGGAGGCTGCCCAGATGCTCTGGCTCCAGCAGCCAAGTCAGCTGCCGTGCTGGGAAAGTCTCCTTCGCCAGAAGGCAAGGCTGCACCCGTTGCTGTCCCCTGCAGCCTGCCCTCCTGCGCTCAGAGAGGAAGAACCACTGGGCTCCCCTTTGAACACCAAAGGCAGTGAGTGCCTGTGGCCAGGCACCGCAGGATTTGCCCATGCGGGCACCAGTGCCCCAGGGCGCAGAGCTCTGCACAGGCACTAGAGGCTCCAGCCCCTCTGCAAAGGGAGCTCTTCAGGCTCCCTGACTGCAAAAGCCAAATGTAACAGCAGGAACAGGCTTGAGCGTGCGCCTTCAAAACGATGATACAGTATTTGCCCAGAGAGTTTACACCTTTCAGATGAGGGTTTGACACCTGTTGATTTCTCTCCTTCAAGGCTCTTCTTCTCCATGCCCACAATAGGGGTGATCCCTGCTGTAAAACCCACATGGCCATGACTGATCAACCCAAATTCAGCTGGGAGCCCTTAAATGGCCATGCATAAAGTAGATCAGCACAGTGCAACCTTGAGGCATCAGCCCTCTGGGCCCCTTGTGCAATCAGGGTGCTCAGTGAATGAGTGCTGCAGAGCGGATGCCTCAGTATACCCCAGCTGCAGGACATGGAGCCAGGCCCTGAGCTCAACCCAGCTTCTCCCATTGCAATCCCAATGCCCCGGAGCAGGGGCCATTGGCAGCAGCAGCAGCTCTGCACCCGAGGGCTCAGCACCATGGGCTCAGTTCAGGCAGGCAGCAGCTCGCCCAGCTCTGTGTGGCCGCTGCCCTCAACCGCTCGGCTCTGGTTCTGCGCCGGGCTGTCCCCACAGCCCTCAGGGAGGGCAGAGCCAGCACCGCCTGGGCGAGCACTCAAGGTGACACCTGCACCCCACACGCCTTCTCTTCCCGCCTTTACCCTCTGCTTCCCTCTTCCTGCTTTTCAGGACACCCCAGCGCCTGCTGTGTCGGTGTCCCCAGAGCCCTCTGTTGCTCTGCCCTCGCTTGACCTCTGAGTCCTGGGAGAGAGCCCTTGGCACAGGAGCATGGGCTATGTGACTGCTAAGCAGTATCCCCTCATAGACTTCAGTGGAGTTGCACCTCCCGCAACTGTACAACAGCATTTACTTCTATCACAAGGACCTTGCCCATCTCCCAGTTACTTCCACATACCCTTCTTGCCATCCAGTGCCACAAGAACAATGCCAAACTTAAAAGCAAATGACTGCTCCAGCAAACCTCACAAATCAGGTCTACAGCTCAGACAGAACAGAGATCAAAACATAACCCAGCAGGTATGCTGTAAGACACAGCTTTGCTCCCAGGGCTGAGCAAGTCCCAGGGATTTCAACAGGACATTTGTGCTCCTCCAGCTTTTTTAAAAAGCAGAGGGATCTTAAACTGTGCATCTTGGCAAACTCACAGAGTGCAAAACAAACTGATCCTCTTCTCACCTCACATCTCTCCCATTCTAAGGAGCTTTCTGCAGTAGCACAAGAGGAACATGTGTGAATGCTGCATGTGATAGTCACAATAAATGGTTCGACTGTCCTCATTATTTCAAAAACATACCTAGAGCTAACTTGAACAAGAATTAGTTGTAAACAGCCACCTTAAGATTCAAGGCTCTGCTAAGCAGGCATTTCTGAACCCTGCTCCTATAGCCACTGCACTTCCTGGCAGTTGCAAGGCCCCTTGAACTATCAGCAAAGGAGGTCAGGAGTCACCTTCTGCATGCTTGACATCTACTCAGCAACACAGTACCTTTCAGACCTTAGCATTTGCTGGGGTGGCAGCAACACAGCTGACGCTTAACCAGACAAGGAGCAACCCTGGCAGACCTCACCTTTGCTTCTCTGACAGTAGAGCCCACTCCTTAAATTAGGTCACTAACTGCAGCCACCTGGTTGCAATTAATTGTTCACACACCACACAATTACCCAATTAACACACCAAAGTTAAGTAATCCAGTAAGAAAGTTTCTGATCTAGCCAACAGTTACAAATGCCAGCATCTATGCTCCACTGTGGACACGTCCTGGTGCAGATAGGAGGGGAGACAGTGACTTCTGGCGAATCTGCCACACCACCAACACTCATTGATTCTAAGCCCTGACTCATTTCTGCCATCTAGTTCTCACAAAAAGCCTGTTTAAGGTGTTTTTAGGCTGCACTTATGGTTGAACTGCTCACACTGAGAAGTAGCAAGCAGCACTGCCCTAAGCACATGCTTTTAGTTCATCAGCTGCTGGCTCATGCAGCTCCCAGGCTCTGACCACACCATTAGCCTCCTCAAGCTCCAAGGCACACTTGCATGTCAGCTCAGAGTTTGGAAATGCGATGACCACAGGTTCCTGGGGCACAGCTGGAACCCTGGACCCAATTCATCAATGAACATTCTGCACGTGCTTAGCTTTAAATAGCTATGTTGTTTGAGTGACCAGTTAAGTGTTGTCTTCAAGTGGAACCAAAGCACCTCGGCTTCTCTCTGATGTCCCTGTAGCAACAAGAGACTGCTGCTCAGTGACAGCTTCAGCAGTGGTTTTCCAGTTTCCATTCAGGAAGCTAGAGCAGACTGGGCAATACAGTCATTTTGCTAATTTGAGTCCTGGCACTACAAGGACCCATTCAGCAGAAAGCAATATACTGATTACAGCTTTCCTGCAGACAGCAGGTGCACCAGGCAGTCAACCCCACTCCCCTTCCCCTCCCCCACCCCACCCCCTTTTTTCCCCCCTTCAATTACAGTTCTCTTGTCTCATAGTAAGGCTACTTTTCAACTAATTTGGGCTTGTCTGGGAAAACAGTGGTGTTCCCTCCAGGAACTTTAGCAGAGCAAAAGCTACACACCTATGAAATCTCTCTCTGCCATTATGAAGAAAAAAAATGTTAACAGCAACATTAGCCCGAGTTACTTTATTGCACACGCAGGTGAACATTTCCTGTTGAAACATCGGCTTAAACGGCTCATTGGAAAATGTGTAGCAACTCATAAAGCACCTTCCTCTTGGTATGAAACTCATAAATTCATACTGCTCTCCTAGTGAAAAAGCTTTCTTCCATCAAATATTATGCACAGACCTGGGGGGGGGGGGGCGGGGATAAGGCTGGGTCTTGTTAGGTAAATATGAGTAGTTAATTAATCATTGCAAGAGTTTGCTTGGATATTTTATAACAGAAATTAATTTTTCCACACCAACAATAGGATGCCATTGGACTGGCAGAAAAAATACCTGCTAGTCCTTCTTCACTGCTGAGAAGGACTCGGGAGCAGTCCGAGAAATAGCTGGGTGACATCCACCGAGACCTGACATACGAATGGCCTCTTAGGAGGATTTCTGGAAACAAGCAGAGCTTCATTTAATGCCTATCTATTACTTACCAACGAGAGGTACACATTAATTTTTCCAAGCGTTTAGACTCAAAGCACAGCTTTACTTGAACATCTCGAGATCTATTTCACCCTCCCAAGAAACCTGAAAGTAACCTAAGCCTAATAATCTAAAACAAGCTTTTTAGCACCTCCCAGGAAGCAACCCCCCCCCCCACACACACACACACTGAAAGCAAACCAGTGCTTAAACTGAATAAAAACGCTCCCATTTAAAAGCCCCCTTACGGGCCCTGCGAGGAAAAACTGTGCAAGAGAGCGGGAGGACGCTCCCACGAAGCAGGACCCGGGGCGGGAAATGGCGGCGCTAACGGCCGCCGGGCGGGGGGGCGGGGCCGGGGGCGGGGCGGGGGGTGTCTCAGCAGCGCGGTGGGAGGGGGCGGGGCAGGGCCCGGCGGGGCGGGGCGGGGCTGGGCTGCGCTGCGCTGCGCTGCGCTGCGCTGAGGGGGCGCGCGGAGCGTTGGCACGTGTGTCGCGCGCGCGTGGAGCGTTGGTGCTGGCAGCTTGTGCGGCGGGTGCCGGCCTCGCTTCGGGAGCTGCTGCCGGAGCCGGGCTGCTGGCGGGGAAGGAGGAGGGAGGCCGGGGCGGGGAGGGTTGGCGGGGCGGGGCGGGGCGGGCCGCAGCACACACGGGCCCCGCTGAGGGGTGTAGGCCTTTTGGCGGTTAGCAGAGGCCCAGGAGCTCCGCTGAGGCCTGTGTGGGGCTGTGCAGCTGCGGCCTTCCCGTGCTGTAAAGTGCAGTGTGCGGCACTGATGACCGCTAGCAGTGAAGCCTCAGCGCAGGGAGAAGGAGGATGCCGTGCAGGCTTGGGACTGCAGAGCGGGCCTGGGACTGAGGCAGCCTTTTGTGTGAGAGACGTGCTCTAGTTGAGGCACTGGGCTGCCAGGGGAAGGAGCTGAAGGAAGAGGTGAGCAGGCTGCACGCCATGAGGGAGGGTGAAGAGGAGCTTGATGGGGTCTTTGCGGGAAGTCTGCAGAGGCAGGAGCCTGAGCCACACAAAGCAAGGAAGGAGGGACGGCTGGAGGCACCAACCTGAGTCCTCCGCGGCAGAGCCCTCCCTGCGAGCGTGCCACAGACCGAGGCACCGATCTGCCACAGAGAAGGCTGCCAGCCCTGGGGATTGAAGAGCTACATACAGCATCGGGGTGCTGCTTGACTGTGTTCCCCAGGGGGAAAACGTATTTACGTACATACTGACAGACATATCTATCTGTGCATACACACATATTTAATTTGTCAAAAGACTTCTCCCTTTCAAATTACCATTTGATTCCAGAGAGGCCAGCGCTGCTGCAAGACCTCAGGCTGAGTCTCCCCAAGAGGCGAGGGAGGCGGGACACTGCCGTGCTGCAGGACGAACAAGGCAGCCTCAAAGGGGTTGTGAGGAACGGGAGAGCAAAGGCTGCTGAGCACATCCCTTCCTCTGACCCACTGACACATCCTGGTGCCAAAGCCTTGCGTGAGGGAGCGCTTTCTGCCCTGACATCAAATATGTTGGCTATGGATCAGAGGAGCCAAAACCTCTCAGGTCCCCCTGTCCTGCTGTGCTGCCAATTCACGCCTGTGTTGTGCTTTGCCCCAAGAAGCAGTGCTCTTTCTTCATGACACGTGGGTGTCTTTTCTTTAAGGAGACAAAGGCGAGGAGGAAAACAGCTTTCCCATCGCTTTGGGGTCACTGCCCTCAACATCTCCATGCCCATTTCTCCCAGGCTGGGCCCATGGCTCTTTATGTGGCCCTGCCAGTGCAAGTGCTCAAGGCAACGCCTGCATCCGCGCATCTTCGCTTCCGCCCTCTTCTCTGCCACAGCTCCCTTCACTCCAGAAACGCCCGTGCACCCTAGCAGGGAACCAAGCAGGCCCACGCATAAGAGAAACGCTCCATCTGCCAAGCTGAGTTTGAAGAGAACCACAGCTGCGATCCTTCTGGAGCTTCCTGAAACGCCAGCATTACTGCCAAGAGCCCCCTTTCACCCTGCCGCTGTGCCCTGGGTGCACAGTGCTGGGACGAGAAACCTCTGCAGAAGCTGGAGCAAAAGATGAGGTGGACAAAGAGCCACAGCGGGTGAGAGCATGGGCCGCACTTCAGAGCAGGGCACTGCAGGTGCTGTTGGTCATGGCAGCCCAGGGAAGAGATGAGGAGAGCCTGTGCCAAGGAAGAGGGCTGTCTGCCTGTGAGAAAGAGGCAGCTGCTCTGTCCCCAAGAGACTGTTATTTGGAAATAAAGCAGCTTCCAGAGACACAGGGCCAGCATGGTGACCCGATGTTGCAGCCACTCCTGAAGGACTACTGGCAGTGTATTGATGGCCATGAGAAAAAAGAGGCAGCAAAGCCTTGCAGAGAAGAAAATGAAACAGAGTCAGTTCAGTTTTGTGGAGGAGGAAACTAAAATAACAAGGGACTTGCTTCTAGTCACATTGGAAAAGCAAGGCCAGGACATAAAAGAGTGCAGAACAGACTAACAGAGCTCCTTCCAGGCGCTAGTTGAAAGACTATGGAGAGAAGGAGACTTCTCCGTGTCAGGAAATTGTTCCCCAAAAGGAAGGAAGAGAACCCCCCCCCCACCACCACCACCACCTCTAGTTCGTCTTCCCATGCAAGGGAACAGCCCCAGCACTCAGTGCTCACCGTCTCAGCTCAGCAAGTGCCCTTCTTGCCCAGGCCAGTCCTGGCACAATTGCAGCAGCAAATTCAGCTGCTGCAGATGGAGGAAGGGGCTGCTGCCTCCAGGCCCGCAGCAGCAGCAGCAGCAGCAGCAGCAGCAGCAGCAGCAGCAGCAGCAGCAGCAGCAGCAGCACTGCTGTCTCCATCCTGATGGCTGAATCTTCCGTTTTCAGTCGTCTGCCTGTCCACAAGTAGACACGTTCACTTGTACTTAGGAATTTGTTTCACCTAAATTGCCATCTTTGAAAAATTAGGCTTTGAGTCCAAACTCAATGTGTAGGTGCCGCTAAGAGTAAGCTGAGACAGGCCTTTCTATCCTATCCTAAGAGTCACCCATGAAGGGCCTCGCACAGCTACCCTTAAGCAGATGCCCAAATTTCTTGCATTGAAAATGGGGTTGAGATGAACCTCTGCCCAAACGTGCCAGTCTAGTTTAGATGCTTCATGTCTCAAGAGCTACAAGACTGAAGTTAAAAGTGAGCTGTAAGTATAGAGATGGAATTTATTTTCTTTCCTTATTGTGGTACTGCTGGAGATGAAGGCTGTACATGCAGGCAGCGCACATCAGTCATTAGTTCCGTGGTGGAGCAGGGACTCCGTGGAACTTCTGAGAAAAGAGAGTGGCTGGAGACAAAGGACAGATGGCCTGACCCTTGACAATTAAGTAGTTGACTGCTTGTTACAAGAGCCGTCCGGGTAGAAATTTCAGACAGTTTAAGAAATGTCCCCAGGCAACTGCTGCCGTGTCTAGCTCGATTTGTACTCTTAAATGTGTTGGTTACCCTGGTGGGTGAAGTGTCCTCCAGACTCCTGTGGGTAGGTCTTACTGCACAAGTGACCAAATTGGACACAGTTAAGCCATTTGTAAAGAGTCGGCAGAAATTGTTCTCGCAGAAATGGTCACTTAAGACGGGGTGCTCCCAGCATTGCTGGAAAGCAAGCAGGTGAATATTTTGCTTGAAGGAGCACTAGGATGAATGGCCTTTCTTTCCGCTGATCTTTTCTAAATCTCTTTCTTTCCTTGCCTGTTTTGGGGTTTGCTTCCCTGATCTAAGGAGGGGGTCTCCTCCTGATGCCTCTGTCTCTGCCCCTGCTCCCTAAGAAAGGGGAGGCAGGGAGAGCGGAAACACACTGGCCACCCCGCGGGAGAGGGCTGGGGGCTGCAGGGCTTTGCCCTGCAGCACAGCAGGAGGGCCCAGCTGCCTGGATCCTGTCACAGATGAGGTCGGTGGTTGGGGGCAGTGGGCCCAGAGGGCAAAGGGCCCACAGTCGCACAGCGTGGGGGAGATGGGGGACACCTCGTGGAGGCCTGAGTGGTGTCAGGGTTTGGGAGGGCTCAAAGGCCCCAGGGGTGTGTGAGGGCCCTGGGGACTCCAGGCGGGCAGTAGGGACCGCTGAGTTTGGCCGTGCCCCCCAGGGGGTGGCTGGTGGTGGTGATGAAGCATCCGCCAGGGTGCCGCGTGGAGGAGAGGTTTCCTTCGGGGCTCATGCCCTTCACACCTCGTCCCACGTGTGTCCCCGTGGGGCGCTCATTAGGGTGGCTGAGGGCAGGGCCAGGGAAGAGCGGTCGGGGGGACCAGGCGAGGATGGGAGCGGCCCTGAGGGGCCCAGACGCCCATCGGGGCCCCGGGGCAGCCCGAGGGCAACCAAAGGTGTCCTGGGACGGGGGGGCGAGCCGGCCCTGCGCCCCCGAGGGGACACAGCCTGCCCCTCCCCCGGCCAGTGACAGGCCCCCCTAGGGTGACAGCGGGGCCCTTTGTGACTGTGCTCCTGTGACACCCCATGGCGTTGCCAGGCACCGGCACGGCCTCGGCCCCGCAGTGTCCGGGAGGACGGCGACGGGAGCGGACGGGAGCGCGTGGGGCTGGCGAAGGAGCCCCCTGAGTGCACCCAGGTCTTTCCCTGTTGCCCCGGGCAGCCCCGCGGAGCCTTTGCCACGTGGCCAGGATGGCGGAGCGACCCCCCAGCTGCCCCAGGGTGGCCGGGGAGGAGGAGGCGAAGGACAACGGGGCCCTTGCAGAGGGCAGCTGCGAGCTGGAGCCCCGCGAGGGCTGGGTGCCCCAGGCGCTGCCAGCGGGTGAGTGCGGGGGCACCGCTGGGCTGGGCAGGGCTGGGCGCTGCGAGCCCTCCTGCTCTGCCCCGGGCTCCCGGCTGCCGTGGGGGCTGCCGTGGGGGTACCGGGGCCGCGGGGCCTGAAAGTGCTGTGCTGCAGCACTGCGCCCCATCCGCTGGGCACCTCGCAGGCCTGGCGAGCCCGGGGCAGGCAGGGTGTCCGTGGGCCAGTGCAGGTGCCTGGCCTGGGGCTGGCTGTGTGCATGGCAGCAGGCGTGCGGCAGGGCAGAGGGCTCGGCTGTCTGCTCTGCTCCCTCTGGCAGCCCTGCAGCTCTGCCTGCTCTCTTTCTGCATCAGCTCCCGGCCTGACTGTGCCCAGAGAGGAGGCGGAAGCCCTGGGGTACATGCGCGCCTTTTTGAGACGCCGAGGGAAGGTGAGTGTCGCCATTCCCTGCTGGGCTGAGCCTGCATCTCGTGGTGGGTGCCTGGGGGTGCGCCACGCTCAGAAGCCCCCGGCGGGCTCTTGGCCGTGGAGGGCTGCTCCCTTGCAGGCGCCGCACCCGTGGCTGCAGGCCCTGCAGTGCTGCGGTGCTGCTGGCCGTGCCCCTGCCCCTCTCACGCTCTCTGTTTGTCCCTCTGCTCCTGGTACCAGGAGGCGGCTGAGAAGCTGCGGTTCCTGGCCTGCGTCCGCACCCTCTGCACAGCGGCCCCCTCTAATATCTTGTTAGGGCAGGAGCTTTTGCTGTGCAGGCAGGAACTGGCGGAGTCGCTGGAGGTGAGGGGAGAGGGGACCGCCATCAGGCGTGGTGGAGGGAGGGGGCGGTGGCCCAGCAATGAGGGCAGGACGGGGGTGTCTGAGCACGGGGGGCTGTGGGGCCCTGGCTGGTGGGCAGAGCCGCTGCCAGTGTGGGGCTGCTGGAGCCTCTGAGGAGGCGGGGGAGCTGGGTCCTGGGCAAGGAGGGGGCCGCCTGGGTGTCAGTGGTGGCATGGGGCAGCTGGGCTCTGGCAGCCCTGCAGACTGCTCGCTGGGCCCTGGCAGCTGCCATGGCCCATCGTGGTTGTGCTCTGCAGGTGCTGCTGCAAGAGGAGCCCACCGACCAGCTGGGCACTGCGGTGCGGCAGCAAGTCATGCTTGCCATCAGCGCAATGAGGTAGCTGTCGCAGCCCCTGGCTTGGCCAGGGCCTCCGCAGCAGATGTGCCGGTGGCCCCAGTCCTAGCTGGGAGGCTTCCCCCATCCTGGAGGAGTCTGCCGGTGTCATCTGCTGGGCCTGTGCTGGGCCCCAGGGTGGTGGAGACGCGAGGGCAGAGAGGGCCCTGGGGCTCTCCCACATCTCCTGAGCTTTGCCCAAGGGTGAGGCAGGAGATATGGGTCCCGATGCCCTGTGGCTGCCAGGCCTGTCCTCTGTCCCTGGCCAGCATCGTGGGGGGAAGAGGTGGCTTCCCCACGTAGTGCGGGTATCCCCCGTGGGTCTGCCACGCCCGGGTCTGCATCCCCCTTGCCAGGGCACAAAGGTCCTGCTGCCAGCTGCAGGCACTGAAAGGCCCCTCTCTGTGCTTGCAGCCAAGTCGGGCTGCTTGCGAAGAGCAAAAGGAAGAGCCTGCTGCACGCCTGCTTCTGCAGCGTCTTCTGCCTGCCTCCAAGGGAGGAGCTGCGGAGCCGGGCTGCTGCCCTCGACTCCCAGGTATGCGCTGGGTGGCTTAGGGAGGCGCGCCAGGCTGCCTGGGCTGGTCCCTGGCTCCCCTGTGCCGAGAGACAAGAGGGAGCTCCAAGGCAGGGCAGGCTCTCGGCTTGGCTTTGCCACCCCCATGCCTTCTTCGCCTTGCCCTGGGCAGGGCGCCGGGCAGAGCCGCCAGGCTGGGCCCTGTGCAGCAGCTCTCCTGCCCTGGGGCCTCTCCGTGGGCTCCACAGCACCATGGGTGTCCCCCTCGGGCGGGAGGAATTCAAGGCCCTCTCGGGCAGGTAAGGGGCAATGGGGAAGAAGCACCTCAACCCTCTGTGCCCCTTGCAGACCCTGGACGCTCTGGACAGCATGCTGCAGGTGTTGGCGCTCGGCTGCCCTACCTCGGGCCTCCTGGAGATGCAGAACATCTTGCAGGTGTGGTATTTGCCAAGAGTGGGGTTCCCAGGACGAGTCCCTCATTTGTAAGGGAAGATCCCCCCTCAGGTGGACCCCTCCCTGCCCAGCAGCAGCTGCAGAGAGCACGCTGCCGGGAGGGGCCTGGCTCCCTCGTGGGAGCGGGCTTGCCCACGGTGCTCTGCTGTGAGCGCAGTGTCTCCTGGCAGAGCTGCCTGCCTTGGAGCAGCCGTCAGGGCCCAGGGCAGAGCAGCAGCTTTTCTCCTCCCAGGTGCTGCTGCCCTTCGCCGCGTGCCAGCCAGCAGCTGTGCGTGAGAGGGCCGTGGGACGCATTGCGAGGCTGAGTGATCTGCTGATCGGCTCTTTCTTGCTGCCGGTAAGGAGCGTGTGGTGCAGGCAAGCTCCAGCCACCCCATGGCCCCTTGTCATCACCCCCGAGTGGCCTGCAGCTGCAGGCTCCCTCCGAGGGCAGCGTGGGCAGAGGTTAGGGCCCTCGGCAAGAGCCTGCCCTGAAGCTGAGGTCTTGGCCTGTCTCTTTGGGCTTCCCCCTGTGGTCCCTGCTCTCTCAGGAGGCAGCTGTGCCGCCAGCGCCGTGCAGGCCAGGCCTGCCCTGGGTGCATGCCGTGGGCCCAGCAGGTCTGGCAGCCGTCCCTGGCCTTGGCTGCTGCTGCGCAGCTGCTTTGGGAGCCAGGGCAGTCAGGGGCCACCAAAGCTCTGGCTCCCCTGGGAATCCAGGCCTGCATGGAGCGTGGGTTGAGGGCTTTGATGCTGAGCTCAGGCCTGGTGTCAGCGCTGCCTCCCTCCCCCAGGCCCGCGGCTGCTTTGAAGGAATCGAAGCCAGCTCTGCCAGCCTTGAGCAGAACTATGTCCCCATCGTGGGGCAGCTGGTGGGGCATCTCACCCTGTGTTGCGCCTACGAGGACGAGGGGAGCAGTCACGGGGCAGCAGATGCTCTTTGGCACCTGTACAGATTCCTGCAGCAGGAAGAGAGTAAGAAGCTGCGTCGGGTGGGTCCTTGCAGTCACGGGCAGCCAGACAGCAGGCACTCATCCCTGTGGTGCTGAGCGGTGGCCTGGGAAACCTTTGGCAGCACCTGCTGCTCCAAGGCCTCCTGTCTTGCCTCAGACCAGAGCATCCGCTCAGAGTCATTCTGCCTTTCTGTATTCTTGCAAGCAATTTGCCCTTCCCGCGCCTTGCAATAGGCCCAGACCCTCCCTGGGCGTCCTGCTGCCCAGCCTTTTCTGGCATGCCGTCTTCATCTGCCAGGGGAGATTTCTCCCGGCCGCTTTAGTGGGCCATGTCCCCCTCTGGAGCCTTCCTGCTGACCGCCCTGCGTTTCCCCTCCTGTGCAGGCAGGGAGCTGTCGCAGGATAGCCCAGAGCACCTGCAGCTCCAGCAGGCCTGGGAAGCTGCCAACACCTTCTGGCTTTCGGGGTCTAAGGACGTCAGCGAAATGAGCAGGGTAAGGAGCGCCTCGCTGGTTGGGACTGCCAGGTGTGGGGTGAGCATGGGACTTGGACGAAGAGAGGGATGGCTAACGGGGGGGCTGATGGGGCCTTGCGGTCACTGGGGAGAGGGCTCGCACTGTGTGTGGGCTGGGACTAGCCAAAGGCTTCCCTGCTGCCACCAGCGAGCTCTGGTTCCCTGCAGGAGCAGTGCACGGGGACCGTGACCCCAGCCATGCAGCTGCAGCCCAGTGCCGTCAGCCATCCCGGCAGAGCCCCTGCTCCTGGCCCTGCGGGGGTCGCCGTGCCAGCACTGCCGCCCGTCTCTCTGCAGGGCCGCTTGCTGCTCAGCCAGGCACCGCTGTTGGGACCCTGGGTGTGACCTATCTATCTTGGCTGCCCTCCTTTCTCCCGTAGCTCTTTGGGAAATACCTTTATCCCGCTGAGAGGACAGCCGTCATCCTCACAGCCATCGGGGGCATGAGAGCCGGCAGCACCTATGACACGCAGGCAGCTGCTGCCATGCTGGATGTGCTTGTGACAGACGATGCCTCCCTTTTGGAGCATGTAAGTAGCCTGTGGGTGGCGTGGCCGGGGCTGGAGGCCTTTGGGGAATTGCTTTTCCCCTGAGTGCAGGCGTGCCAGGGACCCGACCCCCTGTGAGGGCAGCACAGAGCGGTGGCAAGGGCAGCCGTTCTCGGTGGGAGCTGGGTGAATGGCTGCAGTGTGGCAGCAGCCCCAGTGTGAGCCGTGTCCCCCCAGGTGCCAGAGATGGTGAGGTGCATGTGGAGAAGCGTGCTGTCCATCGGGGAGGTGTCTGCGCGGCTCAGCCTGGACAGGGCTCTTCTGCTGCTGACGTGCGCATCCCCCAAGGAGGTGGTTGTGAGCCTGTTGCGCTGTTCCCCATCATGTGACAGGTATGTGCCCGGCAGCCTTTCGTGCTTGGGGCCCCGCAGCCTTTCGAGCTCATCGCATGTGGGCTGGAGGCCAGGTGGAGCTTTTCAGTACTCTGCTGAGGGGCTGGGCCCTCCCGCTGTCCCCGTGTGGCAGCCCCGGTGCAGCAGGCAGGGCTGCAGCAGGCAGAGCTGACCAAGCCTGCCTGCCTTCAGCCCCTGAGCCCGCTCGCCTTGCTGCCTCCCTGCCCCACAAGGGACTTGAGCTTGGGCGTGTGGTGCCTGGTGGGGCAGGGCAGCGAGGGGCAGTGGGCAGAGGCAGGGCTGGCGGGCAGCCCAGGCCCTGTAGGGCTGCCCAGGCCACGGCGCTGCGGCTGCGGCACCTGCTGACAGAGCGCTCTGGGCCTGCAGCGCTGCCGCGGCCATGTGGCGGGTGCTGGTCTCGAAGCCCGGAGCTGCGGAGCGGGTGCTGCGGGAGCTGGTCAGTGTGCTGGAGGACTGGCCGCTGCACAGGACAGTGACCTCGGATGGGGACGCCATGGACGTCTCTTCGCTGGCTGTGAGTTTGTGGAGGAAGCCTCGCTCTCCCCTAGGGCTGCGCTCGCCCCTGCAGGCGAGAGGCAGGGAGCCCTCTGCCCTTCCCCATCCACCGCCAAGCTGTGACCTCCCCCAGGGCTGCGGCTGGCAGGGCCCTGGCCAGCACCCGACATTGGCCGCGCCAGCACGCTGGGCTGCCGCGCCTGCTCTGGGCCCTCTGTGCACAGCGCCGGAGCTTGCCTGAGCGGCTCTCTGTCTTCCTCCCTGTCTGCATCTCCCTGCCTCGCTGGGCACGCTGGCAACGTGGGTTGGGGGCAGGATGAGGGTGCGGGGCATGGTTAGGGGCAGGCAGGAGCAATGCACAGGCCAGGCAGGCCACAAGGGCTGGGTCAGGGACGCCAGGGTGGCCTGCAGGCTACATGTGGCCCTCCAAGGTGATGTTCACACCGTCCCAGGAAGGCTTGTTGTGGCCATGTGACAGAGAGGAGCTGAGCCCCAAGAGCTCCCATGGCTTTGCTCTGGCCAGACAGCCAGGGCAGGCACTGCTGCTTCTCCCAAGGCGCAGGGCAGTGCCTGAGCCTCACCCCCAAGCTCGGGCAGCGCAACAGGGACGTCTCAGCAGCGAGAGGTGTGTCTGTTTTTTTTCTGCAGGCCACCAGAGCGCTACAGGAGATCCTCCAGCAGCCGCCCTGCCTGCAGGTGCTAGAGGTGTTTTTCCCCCAGCTCTTCCTGGCGCTGCTCTTCCAGATTTCCTTCAGTGCAGAGCTGACGCTGGGAGAGGCTGACATCTTCCGGAGGGAATGCCGAGGAGAAGAGTCTGCTCCCACCAGCCCCACCAGGTGCTCCACCGCAGCCCCGCCGTCTCTGCCGTGGACCTATAGGCAGGGCCAGGGGTGCCAGCGTGACCTGGCCTTTGCTCCGCACGCAGGTTAACAGTGCAGACCATGAAAGCACTGCTCTGCCATGCTGGCTACGAGAGCCAGGTGCTGGTCCTGGCGAGGAAGGGTGGCTGGGACCTGCTGCTCCGCGCTGAGACCTACCAGAGGGGAGTGGGTTTGCTGGCCAGGTGAGAGCCCCCTTGTCCCCGCTCTGCCCCAGCGTTTCTCCGCTGCAGACAGGGTGCCCCGCAGGGGTGCCCATCCGTGCAAGAAAGGGGCTGCAGCTTCAGCACTTGTGATGGAGACATGGCTGAGTAGAGCGGCCAAGGCAGCTCCTGCTCCAGAGCTGCTGCCCAGCTCTGCGCACTGCTGGGGGAGAGGCAGTGTTAGGAGGCCCAAGAGAGGGTGACAGGCAGCAGCAGTCCCCTCGCAAAGCCCTAGAGTGCCCTCCCGAGGGGCCTGGGCTCGTTGCACTGAGAGCCCTGAGGTGTGTGTGTGCAGGCATCCCTGGCAAGGGCAGCGTAGCAGGGAAGGGGCAGGATGCCCGGAGGAACACTAGAAGAGCCCAGGGGGCATCAATCCAAAATGGGCAGCAAATGGGTTGTGTTGGAAGTCTGGACTTCAGGGCAGGAAGGGTGTCTTTCCAGTCTGCCCCGCCAAAAGGAGCCTGATGACGCTGGGCAGTGACTTTCTCATGGCGAGGTGTGGTGGGGAGAGACCATGGCTCCCCGAGCAAATGCTGCCAGAGCTGCGCACAAACGTGGCCTTGCCCTCCGTGTGATGGCCCATGGGGGCCTGGTGAGAGGGCTTGGGAGTGCAATTGGAGAAGAGGTTTGCCTGGGCTGCTGAGAGCTGACAGTGCCTTCTTCCCTGTGCCAGAGAGATGAGGAAGACCCCAAGAGAGCTGCGTGTCTTCCTCTTCCAACGGCTGACAGCGCTGCTGGAGAGCGAGGAGTCCTGCCGGGAGATCCCCGCCATGGCTTTCCTCGTGGAGGTGAGGCTGCTGGCAGGCGGTGCCTTGCTGGGGTGCCTCTAGCTCCGGTGCTCTCTTGTACCCACGGGTGTGGGATGGCCAGCAGCGAGTGGAGGGAGCTGGGGCAGTGGGTGCCGTGCGATTAGTGCCCTTGGCCTTGGCCCCTGTGTGGTGGGGTAACTCTTGTCGCCACGTGGATTTGACGCCTCCTTTGTGCCAGCTCTCTAGTCAATGGCTCCTCAAAGGCCTGAGGATAAGAGGCTGCAGCTGGTGGCAAGGAGCAGAGGAGGAGGCGAGGGATCTGCGCAGTGCGCCATGAGGCCGAGGGCAGGGAGCGTGGCCCCGGGGGCTCTCGGCACTCAGTGCTGCATTTGGGCCGGGCTTTGTGTGTGCCTGGTGGCCTTGGCCTGAGCTGTTGGTGGGATCCAGCACTGCGTGACACAGGGAGTCCTGCCGCCATTGCCAGTTTGTGTGTGCTGTGTGTTTCAGCTGCTGGCCTGCAGTGACCTTCGTGGAGACGAAGACGCTTTCTTGGACCTCTTTCTTTGGACGTCTCTGCGGAGTCGCTGCTGCGTGATGCACGGGCTGGTGCTCAGAGGCCTCGTCCTGCTGTGTGAGAGACAGGAGATGGTGAGCAGGGGACAGCGGGGTGAAGGTGTGCAGGCAGCGTGGGTCTGGGTAGGGAGTGCTGTGGAACAGGGTGGCTTGGACTTTGCTGGGCCTCTGGAGCTGTGTTAGCTAGAGATCGTGGCGCAGCACCAAGCAAGGCAGCTCCAAAGGGCTTGTGTGGCGGGAGTGCTGTGGCCAGAGGGAGCGTCCCGCTGGGAGGTGGAAGGGAGCCTGAGCACAGGGCCAGGCTTTGGGCACAGGCAGCTTCCAGGCCGCGAGGCAGCAGCCCCCACCCTGCAGAGGCCAGCACGTGCTGAGTGCTGCCTGGGGGGGGGGGGGTGTCTCTGCACTGCGCCGTAGCCTCTGTGCACAAGCCGTGGGTGTCCGCAGGGCCTTGGCAATGGGGCCCTGAGCCCCGGCGGGACAGGAGCCGGCTAGGGTTAGGACTGCTCATGGCCAGGGCAGGTTTCCAGGCAGCCTTGGTTACTAAGCACGGTGCCCATTCAAGTCTGGTGGAGAAGAGGGCCACTGGTCAGGTGCAGAGGAGCCTGTGCTGTGCTCTCCTCCCTCCCTGTGCCTCAGACCCCCCCAGGCCCATGGCTGTGCCGATAAGCCCAGGCAGCCAGGAGGTTGCTGCAGTGATTGCCGTGCCAGCTTCTGGGAAGCCAGCGGGGAAGCTGGTGTCTGACAAGGCAGGCCTTTTGGCCAGGGCAGTCTTTATTTCTTCAGGAAATGAGGTTGTGTTTCCCCCAGGTAAGAGAACTGCAGTACCTGTTGCCGCTGCTCATGAGGTACCTGCAGGATGTGGACAGGGACATGAGCACCAAGGCCTTGCTGGTGCTCAGCCATGTGGTCCCTGTGATGGAGGGAGAGAGGATCACCCACGCGGCTCCGCTGCTGGCCGAGAAGCTCCTGCCACTCTTTGATGACGTAAGGCTGTGGGGAGAGCCGGGGGTGCTGCTGGTGTGCGTGTGAGGCTGTGTGCGGGGTCACGGCTGTGGTGTGTTCCCCTGCGCGTGTGAATTTGTGCTTCCCACCACAGGCCATTTTGCAGTGTCTGCAGAGCTGGCCCACAGCTCCTTGGTGCAGAGGGAGGCTCCGAAACCTTCATCTCCCTATCAGCCACACTGCCCCCCGTGCTCCATGTGGGCTTGGAGCAGCCAGTGCTGAGGTGCCGCCTCTTCCTTCCCCCCAGGAGTCTGACTGTGTGCGGAAGCTCTCCATCCAGCTCTTCGGAGATGTGATGGAGACTGTAGCGGGCACCAAAAACCAGCAGCTGAAGATGCAAGTGCACCGGAGCCTGCTGCCCCTGTTCTTCCACCTGCATGATGAAAGCCCAAGTGTGGCCGAGGTATGGATGTGCAACGTGAGCGGTCATTTGGGGAGGGCAATGCTGACCCCCTTTGGGTGGGCGTGAGCGTGAGGAGCAAGGGCTGCTGGCAGTGGGCCCCTTTGAACGTGGGTCACCTTGAGGCCCAGGCTGCTGAGTGCCTGAGGAGGTGCCGAGCCCCAGCTTCCCAGCTGTCCCTGCAGGTGTCCGAGGATGGGGTTTGACCCCCAATCGCTGTCGCCCCTGTGCTCTGCCCAGGGCTCGTGGAGAAGTCTGGCCTGGGGCATGCCCAGAGCAGCTCAGCAGCTCTTGGGGCTCGCTGTTGTGCTGCCAAGGCAGGACGAGGTGCCTGAGGTGCTGCTTGCTCGCCGTCTCTGCCCAGGACGTTGAAGCCCATGGCAGACCCAGGTCCCAGCTGCTGCCTCTTCCCATGGGGGGCCAGGAAAGGCCCTGAGGCTTGCTAAGAGGAGGGGGTCGCAGGGTCTTGTCGCCTGGGCTGCGGTGGCATCTCCCAGTCTCTGCTGCTGTGCAGGTCTCTCAGGAAGCCCTCGTTGGTGCTGCCGAGTTCCTCAAGTGGCAGCAGCTCAGACACCTGGCTGAGACAGCGCAGACATGGAGGATCGGCAAGTGCCTGGTAAGGACGGCCACAAAGCGCCCAGACCCAGCCCGGACAAGGCCTGTTCGCCTCCATGGCCAGCATGTGGGGCAGGCAGCTGTGCCCCTCACCACGGCTGCATCGCAGAGCCACCTGCTTGGAGCAGCACTCACGCTGCCCTTCTCCAAGCACACTGCCCCGGCAGGCTCTTCTCCAGGCTCCTCTCCCCTTGCTGACCCATGGGATGCTAAAGCAGCCTCTGGCCCAGCTGGGCCCTACAGCGGGAGGGCACCTCAGCGTGCCTGGGGAGCAGCCTGCCCTCTGCTCCCTCCAAAGCTCGGCACTGCCCAGCTTGTGTGTGGGAGTGACGAGTGTCCTGGCAGGGGAAGGCCGGGGAAGCTGGTCCAGGGTGGAGGGACTGCCTGGCTACATGGGGGTGTGTGCACCAAGGCCGTGCCCTTGTGCTCTCCCCAGCTGGCGAGGGGCAGGAGAAGAGTGGACGAATACCTGCGCCAGAGCCTGTTGTACTTGGAGAGCCCCCAAGAGTCCTTGCGAGAGGCGGCCGTGAGGTTCACTGGTGAGCCCCAACCGCTGCGGTCCCTCTCTGTCCCGGGACAGCTCGGCCCCAGCCCCGGCTGCTGCGCTGGCAGCAAGAAGCAGCCTTGCGACTGTGGCTGCTGCAGCCCCGAGTGCCTGCTGGAGGGCCTGGGTGCCCGGGGGCTCCGTGTCACCCTCTGCCATCTCTGCCCACACGTGTGGGGCTGGTGGGAGCCTTGTTCAGTGCCTCACAGCAAGGCCCTTGGGTGTCCCACTGGGAAAGCTCCCTGGGGTCAGCCCAGCCCGAGGGGAGGTGGGCGCATGGCCAGGTGGGCAGGGCTGAGGGCCATGTTTGCTGCTGGGGGTGGGCTGTGGAGCAGGGTTTACGGGGGGCTGTGTGTGTGCCTAGGGCTCGTTGGGCAGCGCATGAGGGGCCGGAGCAGGCAGAAGCTGGAGGCCATCTGCAAGGGTGAGTGAGGGCAGCAGGGTGTCAGGCAGGGCTGGTGGGAGGAAGACAGATGCTGGGCAGGGAGCTGCCATGCCTGCCCCAGGCGAGGAGGGCTCTGCTCGCCGTGCAGAGCGGGGGCGGTGTGGGTAGAGTAGAGAGAAGATTTCAGGCACCTTTGGGACATTCCTGGCCAGCAGCTCCCAGATGTTCCATTTCTGCCCTGGCTCTCACCTGGCTGTGGGAAGAGCTGGGTGGGACTGGCTGTGTCAGGAGGGGATGCCTGGGGCCTGTGCAGATACAGGGCCTTGATCTCTGCTCGCCTCCTTTCCCTCTCAGCCCTTCAAGGCTTGCAGGAGGACATCAGCCCGTCCATCCATTCCCTGGCGACACAAACCATCCTGATGCTGAGAGCTCCAGGGAGGCAGTCTGCATCTGGAGGCACCCATGAAGGCTTGTGCTACCGCCTGAGGAGAGCGTGGCAGCGGTGGCACTGTCCTCTGCGAGGAAGCTGCTGGTGCTCGGCCACGTCCTGATGCCAGGGTGCTCTGCGCACAGGGGCCACCTGAGTGTGCGGGGAAGTCATGGGGTCCCTGGCCTCTCTCGCTGCCTGCAGGACAGCTCCAGCCCTCAGGCGCAGCCCGTTGCAGACTTGTGCTGCCCGTCCACCCTCTGCCGGCCTTTCCCCAAAGAAGCAGCCCTGTCTCTCCATCATGTGTCAGTGTCTTTTCTTTGGGCAAACGAATTGGTGGAAAAGTCAGGCCATGAAGGAATTGTTCTCACCCTGAGAGGGGAAGGACATGCCCTCCCTGCAGCAGTCTGTGGCAGCCACAACGTAACCCCCCCCTCTTCCAGCAGTGAGGGAAGGCCCCCGTTTCCCCTTACAAAAGGGTCAGCAATGGCTGGAAGACTGCAGTGGTCTTTCCGAGATTCTGCCTTGAAAAGCCATGACCTCTTGTGCCTGAGGAAGGACCCAGAGCTGGGCCCTCGCCGGCGCTGGCTTCCCCTGGCGGGGCTGAGCCCAGGAGCTAGGAGGCTGCCGAGATGCTCTGGCTCCAGCAGCCAAGTCAGCTGCCGTGCTGGGAAAGTCTCCTTTGCCAGAAGGCAAGGCTGCACCCGTTGCTGTCCCCTGCAGCCTCCCCTCCCGTGCTCAGAGAGGAGGAACCGCTGGGCTCCCCTTTGCACGCCAAGGGCGGTGAGTGCCTGTGGCCAGGCACCGCAGGATTTGCCCATGCAGGCACCAGTGCCCCAGGGCGCAGAGCTCTGCACAGGCACTAGAGGCTCCAGCCCCTCTGCAAAAGGAGCTCTTCAGGCACCATGAGTTCAAAAGCCAAATGGGGCAGCATCTGATCGATGGCTTTAAATATCTGGAGGGAGAGTGTCAAGAAGACGGAGCAGGACTCTTCTCAGTGGTGCGCAGTGCCAGGCTGAGGGGCAAGAGGCCCAAAGTGAAGCGCAGCAAGTTGTGTGGGAAGCTAAGAAAAAGCTGGTTTACTGTGAGGGTTCGTGAGTGCTGGAGCAGTTGCCCAGAGCGGTTGTTTGGAGCGATGCTGTGGTGTTGCAGTGAAGTGTGAAAAGCCCCTGGTGAGGGGCAGAGGCCTGCCCAGGATGGGGAGGGAGAGAGGACGCAGGTGCAGGAGGGCATGTGGCTAAGTGCCCCAAAGCAGGGAGTGAGCAAAGCTCAACCCCACTCTGGAGGCACAAGCATCCTGGGAGCATCTGCATCTGCAAGGGGGTGTGTGTGTGTGTGCAGGCAGCCCTGGCAAGGGCAGCCTAGCAGGGAAGGGGCAGGATGCCCAGAGGAACACTAGCAGAGCCCAGGGGGCCTGACTCAGATGTGGGGAGGAGCAGATGGGTCGCCTTGGAGCTCTGACTTCAGGGCAGGAAGGGTATTTTTCCATTCTCCCCCGCCAAAAGGAGCCTAATGATGCTGGGCAAGGGCTTTGTCATGGCGAGGTGTGGTGGGGAGTGACCATGCTGGTTCTCCGTGGCAGACCAGGAGCTGTAGTTCCTGTGCCTTCTCAGCCCTGCAGCAGTGGCCCGTTGTGTCTGTCCTTTACTGGACATGTGCCGTTCACACCAGAGTCCCTGTAGGTCACTGGAGACAGTGGAATTTCCCTGTTTTTCCCTGGTACAGGGTTAGGGTTAGGGTTTAGGGTTGTGGCCATTTAGGGTTAGTGTTAGGGTTAGGTTAGAGGGTTAGGGTTAGGCCCATTTGTTGGCCCTCTAGACCCCTTAGCACCCTCCTAGTGCACTCTGGACTACTCTTTCAGTCTTCCTTCTGCCCCAGAGCTGCATCTCGGCCCTCTAGACTCCTTAGGACCCCTCTTGTTCCCCCAGAACCCCTCCGGAGACCTTGGTTGTGCCCTAGAGCTGTCTTTTGGCCCTCCGCACCCTGCAGAATCTCTCTTGTCCCCTCAGACCACCTCTGCAGGTCTTCCTTGCTCCCCAGTTTTTACTTTTTTGGCCCCCTAGTTCCCTTAGGACCTCCCTAGGGTGTTCTGGGCTACTTTTGGGGCCTTCCTTGTTTCCCAGAGCTGTACCTTGGCCCTCTAGACCCCTTTAGGAGCCTGGTAGTCCCCTCAGAATCCCTCCGGAGGCCGCCTTAATGCCCTGGAGCCCTTTGTTAGCCATTTAGCACCTTTAGCAGCCCTCTCTTCTGCTTTGGCCCCTCCTTTAGCCTGTTAATTTCCCCCTGCAGGCCTCTGTTGGCCCTCTACACCCCTTAGCATCCCTCTAGTGCACTCTGGACTATTCTTTCAGCCTTCCTTTGTGCCCCACAGCCGTCCTTTGGCCCTCCAGCCCCTTTAGCTGGGGCGGCCCTGACAGTGGGACGTGAAAAAGACACTTTTGACTACATCCAGCTGAAGAAATGTAAGCCGAAGGATCAGAGGAAATAACTGCTTGCCTAGGTTTGTTACCTAGCAACACATTGTCAAAGTTTTTTATGAACAATCATACTTGATCAGGTGCCTATTCATTCCATGAATATTAGCGCAAAAATGCGTACGTTACCGATCCTCTAAAGCAAGTCCATGTCACTGGGGTAGCATGTGTAGTAAATCCCATAATAACACATTTTGATGTTGTTCTCTTACATGAAAGCACTTGGAGCAGATTAAAACATTTATCGTACTCTTTTGTTTGTTGAATGGACCATGATACTAAGAGAGACCTGCAGTGAAGGAGACATAGTAGCCAGTTTCCTTAGAGAAGGTGTCTTGTCCTGTACTTTAGGGCTTGCTGTACATCTTGAGAGATAGTAGTGAATGACAGGTCTCCTTTTAACCCCTGGGGAGCAGAAAGTTGTGACCTGAGGGCAAATTGTTTCTTGCAGCTGGGTTAGAAGGAGCTGGCTACCAGTCAAAAGTAATGACAATTCTGTGGAGTCCCTGGAAGTTTTGAAAAGACCGTATTTACCTTTTAGAGAAGGCTATGCACTTTCATTACTAATACCTGTGGTAATCAAGCCAGGTAAGTGGTACACAGGTGATCAAGCCATTAGTCTTTTGCAGAACGGCACCCGGGGGGGGGGCGCATGCGCACTGCGCCCCGCCGTGCTTACTGCTGCCCTCGCGTGTCGAAAAAGTAGTACTGCACCTGCAACACGCGCACTGCTTCCTGCCCTGCTCGCAGCTGCCGTCGCGTTCCGAAAATAGCAGTCTCTCCGTGGACAGTGTCGGGGGAGTCCCGGGCCGGTGTTGGGGATCGCGAGGCGGCGCTCCGGGCTCTGCGGCGGCATCCGGGTCCCGAGGGCGGGCGTGCGGCGGGAAGAGGGGCGAGAGGGAACGCAGTCGCCACAGGATCAAACACTGCAGCATCCCGCCCCCCCCGGGCATGCCGGGAGCAGTAGTCTTCTGGCACTGGGCTTCTGGGTGGCCATGTTGTTGCATGGCATGCCGGGAGCAGTAGTCTTCCGGCACTGGGCTTCCAGGCGGCCATGTTAGTCTGCAGGGCATGCCGGGAGATGTAGTCTTCCCATAGGGGGCTTCTGGGAGACCATGTTGTGCCTTCCGAGGTGGCGGGAGGTTCAGTTCTCTGTCAGCGAGGTTCCCACCAGCCGGCCGCGTTGTGCTCTGTGGCAGGCCTGGAGCTGGAGTTCCTGGTGCCTGCATTCTGGATCAGTAATTTTCATCTGTTTCTGAAGCACAAGACCTTGACAATATTGCAATATGGTGTCAGCCACAATAGCCCAGAACTGCTCAAAAATTATGTAAAAGTTTTACGTAATATATTTATCCTGACACATGCTACATGCTACACACATTCATTTGCAGTTATCTCAATCCTCCCATCTTCCCTTGAACTTCCCCTCCCCACACACAATCCTTCAAAATCCCAGCAGCACAACCACCTCACTGTCTAAAGAGCATCTAAGATTCTGTGCTTCCCGGGATCAGCCTAAATGCTATTTTCCTTTACTTACTAGAAATATTGTCCAGACATGTAAGTCACATGTGGAAATCTATTACCCATTCAGCATGTACAACAAAAGGCAGTGGGGCCAGGGACACAGTCAAAATAGTGCAGCGGGTTTTATTGTTATCATGCTAATTAATAACATGATAATTAAGTACAAAAAGCTCATTACTGGAGTATCAAGGGTAGGGGCAGAGGTAGGGATGTAATAAGAGAGGGACTGAAGGGAAGGGGTCTGCTTTGCTGTCAGGTCCCATCTTCCCTCAGACTCCCATCACTTGATTCCAAAAATGAGCTTATTAAGCTCGCTCTTAAAAACAGTGGGTTTTTCCTTCCCCCACTCCTCAGGGGAGACTGTTGAAGAACTTCCCTCCTCATATATCAAGGAATCTCATCCTTGCCAGCCAGAATTTCTCCTCGACCAGTTTGTTCTTGTTTCGTAGCTGAAGTCGTCTCTCCCTCACTAGGGTTCATCTCCCTCATGAACAGCAATCATCTCCTCTCTTCTCCACTGGCAGTTAGTGCCTAAACATGTTTCATAGGCCACGTCCCCCCACTCCCCAGTGGCTTCTTTTTCCCCCTATATCCTCACCACTTTTCCCTGCAGCTGTGAAACTAAAACTGTCTGTGCAGAAATTCAGCAGTGATATGCACTTTGCATGCTGCGAGGACACCCTGGGCTGCAGTCCCCCTCCACGTAACCCAGCGCGCAAGAGCTCTGACTGTCCAGCAGACTCCAAAGCCAAAATCAGCCAGCAGCAGCAGCAGGGCAAGGACACCTGCAAGGAACTGATGACAGGGGCATCCAGGCAGCCACTCCAAATCATTTGTTTTCAGAGTGGATTCTGCCTGAGCATGAGTGGAGACAAACCAAATGATACCAGCTCATTCCAGCTAATTCTGGACAGGTGACAGGAGGCATCATCACATCTGGATGTCAAAATGACATTTCAGTCAGGCTAACGGGCCCTAGGAGCATTCCCTTCAGCAGACACTGTGTCAGCACCTCCATGACAGCCCACAGTGCAGTGCCAGTGCAGGTTTCCAGGGGAACCGTCTCCTAACGGAGGTAACACAGCTCTTTTTTCTGTGTCTTCCTTTCTTTCTCTTCTTCCCCCACTTCGCTTTACCTAGAAACTGGTGAGATTCTCAGCAGCCCCTCAGAAGTGCAAAGCAAGCACTTGATGATGATACCCACCTCAGGCCACCAGCAGTGGATCTAGAAGGAAGCTGACAGGTTCTCTATCATGTGCCGGGAGTCTGGATTGCTAATTCACAATGCAGTGCACAGAGCAACATCACAAACAGAAGCCCTAATGGATGCCAGGAAATTCTCTCATTCTTTGTGTCTTTATTAACTACATTTATTTAACAGAAAGACAGCCATGTGCAGCAGGTTTGAAGTTTGGAAGGCCACACAGAGATCTCTTTTGGCTTGCCTTTCCCTGTTAACTGTGTTATCCCAGGAACTGCTGAACATACAAAGATATCGTAATTCTCCCAGTTTGAATTTGTGCTGTCCCACTGCCAAGCTGTCAGCAAGACCAGAAGATCTTGCATGAAACACTGACTCAGCAGACTAAGATTGCGGATTCACTCAAAAGAGCTCTGCTCCTCACAGTCCACGTTATGTTAGACCAGGTTAGGTATGTATCAAGGTCCTTGATAATATTTTTATTGCAATCCTAACTGGAAGGTCAGTTCCAGCCACAGGTCCAGAGGACTAGTCTTCCTAGTCTTCCCTATAGGGCATACCAGAAGGAGGAAGCCACTTGCCCTAGATGAGGAGAAGTCTGTGCTTCTCCTCATTGCATTGAAATCATTGGTATGAGAAAAGAGAAACCGGTACTTTAATACTTGCTCTAATCCCATTCTGCCTGGCTGATTCAACGCTGTGCAGATTTTCCTAGTGAGGAATGCTGAGGTTTTCCCATGCCCATGAAACTCCAGCCAGAGCCAGTCTGCAAAGAGCTGCATCTCTCAGGGATACGCCAAAGCTCAGATGATTCACTCACGTTGGCCAAGTGTGTGCTGCAAGACAGGTGGTACCTGGCTCAAGAACTGGAGAAGATTGGAAGTCCTTCCAAAGCAAACACAGACAAGGTGGCAGACGGGACCTTCTGTGCCATCCAGTCGGTCCCTAGTGGGGCCCTCAGGACACCAGGAGGGCACAGCACACTGTTAAGCAGTTTTGCCCTTTAGAAACTCAGACCAAGTGACTCAAAGCTCCTGGGACAGGTCTTTGGTAACAGCCAGGGGGAGACCTGTACAGCTCCCAACAGGCATTGGCTTTCAAAGGAGTGCCAGCAGGGAAGGTAAAGCTGCTTTAAGTCTTCTCCCACTTAGGATAGTTATCTGTGACTTCCCTACAGGCCATAAGAAAGATCAAGGACCTTTGGGACATGAAATACCTCTTTTCTTTGGCCATTTCTTACCAATCAGCTATGAGGAAACTGAGGAGTACAACCACTTTTATGCTGGTCCTTGCCAGTCTTGGGGGCATAACAGTAAAATAACAAAATGCCATAGCGTAGGGGATGATCGTCAGATATAGATCAATCCCATATCAGTGTGGGCTGGACCTGGCCATGCTATGTATAATGACAGACTCTAAGGCTGTAACCACCTGACAGGTACATGCACGTTACATGCAAGCTGCAACCACAGTACCAGATAAATACAGGCTCCAGCTATACAAGCCCTGCTCATTGTATCAAGACAGAGAATACCTACATGGTTGCTCTAGCTGTTTTCTCTACATGATCTACAGGTAGAAACCAATGAAGCTTTTTAGATATTTATCCATATGTCTTTTAGCTTGCATCAAAGATTAAAAAATAGGACTCTAGACGTAAGAGTTCAATAAGTGTGTTAAAGAAGGGTGTTCTGGTTCATCTTTAACATGGACATATTGTTCCCATTAATAGAGGAAGAAGAACAATTAGCCTTATAGAGTGTTACTGTGTTGAATGTGCAATATAATAAGGATTTTTATGTCAGATCTCTGTATAAGACTCCAGCAAAGTGAGACTGGATTTTCCAAGGTATTTGCAATGCTAATGCTTGGCAATACCATGTATCTGGTGATATTGTATGACAGGGAGAGATATGGGTACAACGTTAACCAAAGGAAGAAGAGTTATTAAATAGGGTATAAGGTCCATAGCAAATGAGTCATTTACAAATGCATATGTAATGTAAATGGTTCAAAGATTAAAAAGAATATATTTTTGGAGGGTTTTGTTAGAGGATGACTTGTTGTCCTGGGAAGACATCTCTGATCTCTCTTACACATCTTGTTTCTACTAAGTCAAAGGTGTTGTAAGTTTGATAATAAGCCGCCAGGATTTTCTTGTTAGAAGATGTGATATTAGCAATAAAGAGTACTAAATGCATGTCTGGTTGCTTTTGCTGTTCAAGGAATAAAATACTTCCTTAATAACCATTCTTTGACTGTTTGGAAGGATGGACCTTATTAAAGAACTGATATTTAAATATCTTCTCTTTATCCAACAGCTTACACTCCACCACTGCTAAATCCACAGGAGTCACTAATGATCAAAAGGCGCTGTTTTCTAATTTTTGGTGGTCTATGCAACATGATGGAAGGTGCTAATCCAGTACCCATCAGACAAGTGCCTACACAGTTCAGTCCACAACAGACTCTAGTGGCTGTAATGACATTTGCATGCTTAGGAAGAAGTGGATTAAGGAAGCTCCATACTGCTGCTCTCGGTGTATATAATTTGCAAACAGAGATAGCTGGACATTTTCCAAAAAGCCATTTCTTCAGTGAAAAAGGGCAATTCTTCAACAGAAGCCCAGACTCCCCTGTAAGAAACCAGCTCAACAGCTGTATTCACCAGGGCTTACAGGTTTCTATCTCCTTGGCGGATCATGCCATAGGCTGATCACCTGAAGGCAGTGTGCCGTAGGAGATCAAACTCAAGTTTCTGGGTCTGGACTCCCACATTTCCCAGCTGTTGAAGACAGCACATCCAGGAGACTGCCCTGGAGCTGGATCAACCTCAGTTTCTAGGTACTGGCTAAGCAGAAAACCCCTTCACCTCTCAAATCACCTCCTCTGCTCCTCTCACAACAGCCTGGGCTCCAGGAAGTCTGGGCAGCCTCCAGAAAAAAGTTTTAAAAGGTCAAAAATGAAATGTCTTCTTTAATGTTTGCAAAACAACCAAACAAAAGACTTCTCTCTCATTGCAAGACAGAAGCTTTCATTCAATTTTATAATATAGATATCTTTTAAGTTCTTTCAGAAGGGAAATTCCCATCTCCAGTCAGCTGTAGTGGCTGTAAAGATGTCAGTCTCAATGGATTTTACCTGGCAAAATTTCACCAGTGCTGATTTCCATGAGCCAGTCCAAACCCCATTGAAATCAGTGGGCAGTGAGCTTAATACGCTTTGGATTTTTCCTTAAAAAGGAAATTAAGTATTACGATTGCTAAAAAAAGCCAGACCCTTCCATTCCACTATTTACTTCTCTGTTGTCTTTCCATGCACAGAATTGAAGTCATTCATAAGGCGTTAATTATTTGTTTTATGTATTCCCTTATCCCTTACTTACCTTAGTAGGAAATTGTATTTAAATAGCATTTTCTTCAGCACTGTTATCACAAATGCACTATAAAGTAATTTGGTGTGCCCTGTTTCCAGAGGCGTTCTGAGAAACAATTTGTGACTCCACACTACCGACTAGTATAGCGGCTCTGTTCATACCTTACTAAACTAAAGTCTGCAGCTAAAAAAAAATAAATAAATAAAAAAGAATTCAAACCTACAGACATCCCCAGCTGGTTGCATTCACAGATCTGGAGATTCATGAACCAGTGAATGCTCCCAATTTGCCAAGCAGATGAATTTGAATGAGTGTGCAGAAGTTCACCCCATAAACTGGGTAATGGGAGCCAGTTATTGTGGTTCATGCAGTAAATGCCCCCAATTTGCTGCCACATGAAAATAGCTCAAACCTTTCACTGCATCTGTGCTGAAGAATAGAGTTATGTGAATTCCAGTCACTGGTGACGTAAAAGTTTTGCCCATATGCGGCTGCTTTGCAGTTTCCTACCAGTGACTCAGCCAGTTTTGCTGGTCTTTTCAAATTACTACAATTTGTGTGTCTTATTTAATGAAAGCATCAGTAAGTCCTCCTCCCGTGCCTACCCGCGCATCCCATCTGCCCATGTTCCCCAGACATAGCCAATATTGAGATACAAAGCTGCTGAGGCAAACAGATAATGATGCTCAAAATTTTTGATCCCGTTTCTTTGCAGAAGGGTCACCTTTTTCTCACATGTGATGTAAAATTAGAAAATTATGCTCTTCAGGGATCCTTTGCCAATGCGTAAAGGAACAGCCCAGGCACTTTCTGAATCTAGCTGGTAACCTTTTGATCTTTCCTCTAATCTTAGCAGCATAAAATATTTTTACTTCCTGTCCTGACCTACTATGTAGGAAGACAAAATAGTGTAAAGAGCTGTAATTTTCAAGAACATGGGCTCTTCACAGATGTCTAATACACAGACACATTAGAATCTCTCCAGAAAGGGAGAAGGCATTGAAAAAAATGGTGACATTTCTCTTTATGTTATGTTCCCACAGTGGTGTGGGACACAGCTGAGACCAATGGGTTGCATTGGCTTGGCATTGGCTTGGCTTCACGTCAGGGCTTGGCAATGTGTCTTAGATGTGTTGCCTGCAAAAATGTGGTTACGCCGTACTTTTAATTAGAAGAAAAAAATGGTCCATGAGCTTGCTGTTGAAAATGAGTGTTGCAAGAATGACAGGGATTGTTTATGGCTGGACAAATCAGAGTTCCGCTATTAGCAGAACTTCAGTTCCCTCATGATTCATGGAGCAACCCTGGCTCACTGATTTTTACCATTAGAAGTCAGCTGGATTCAGGCAGTTGTGGTACAGAAGAAATAGAAAGCAAGACAGGGAAGAGAGAAATAAATCCAGACAAGTCCACCTCAGTCCGGCTCTTAGCTTTATTCGCGCCTGTCTGTAATAACGTTTCACCAGACAGGCTTGACAATAGGCCACTGAGCCAAACTCATGTTTCACCATGCATTCCTGCTACTAAAAGGTGGAAGGAAAGAGATAAATATTGGTGAATGGAGAGCAAAGGCAGAGACAGCGAAGAGGGGAAAGCTTGACTTGATGTGTGAAGCAAAAATGGAAGAAGAAAAATTTTTCTTCCCAGAATGACTGGCAGTAGAGTTCTGGACCAGTAATTTCCTACTTCTTACAAGTTATGTCTGCACTGTGTTTTAGAAAACCTTAATTCACTGACTACTCCTGGACAGGCCAGAGAGTTGGGTGGAGAGGAACCTCATGAAGTTCAACAAAGGCAAGTGCAGGGTCCTGCACCTAGGCAGGAATAACCCCATGCACCAGGACAGGCTGGGGGTTGACCTGCTGGAAAGCAGCTCTGCAGGGAAGGACCTGGGAGTGCTGGTGGACACCAAGTTAAGCATGAGGCAGCAATGTGCCCTTGTGGCCAAGAAGGCCAATGGTATCCTGGGGTGCATGAGGAAGAGTGTTGCCAGCAGGTTGAGGGAGGTGATTCTCCCCCTCTACTCAGCCCTGCTGAGGCCACATCTAGAGTACTGCGTCCAGTTCTGGGCTCCCCAGTGCAAGAGGGATGTGGCAGTACTGGAGCAAGTCCAGCGAAGGGCTACTAAGATGATTAGGGGACTGGAGCATCTCTCTTATGAGGAAAGGCTGAGAGAGCTGGGACTCTTCAGCCTGGAGAAGAGAAGGCTGAGAGGAGATCTTATCAATGTGTACAAGTATCTGAAGGGAGGGTGTCAAGAGGATGGAGCCAGACTCTTTTCAGTGGTGCCGAGCGACAGGACGCGAGGCAACGGGCACAAACTGAAACACAGACAGTTCCATCTGAACATGAGGAAAAACTTCTTCACTGTGAGGGTGACAGACCACTGGAACAGATTGCCCAGAGAGGTAGTGGAGTCTCCTTCTCTGGAGATATTCAAAACCTACCTGGATGCAATCCTGTGCAATGTGCTCTAGGTGACCCTGCTTGAGCAGGAGGGTTGGACTAGATGATCTCCAGAGGTCCCTTCCAACCTCAGCGATTCTGTGATTCTGTGATTACCGCTTCTAGTTAAATGGCCTACTTTGTGGCTGTGAGGATAACAGCTCCAGTGCTGAGAGAGCGAGGAGCTCTCTCTTCCGTCCACCTCAGGTGTTTCAAACTCAGGGTGAGGCATGGAGTTCAGCCTGTCAGCTGGATGCATGTGGCTGTGGTCCGCTTTCCCAGCATGGGCAAAGCTGGCCAAGTCTGATCCCAGTGCGCTTTGCTCTGAGCACCTCTGGAGAAGCAGTTCGTTAGCATGGTCGCCTCATTAATGGGTTGGGCTGTGGCTGTTCCCCACACCTGTGCAGCACCTTTGTCCTCAGCTAAGGAAGGTGGATTGGAAGTGGTTGGAGGGGCAGGAGAAGAGCTTGTGGTCACGCGCTGTGGTTGGGAGTCTGTGGTTGAACGGGCAGTGCTGTCGTGTGGAGCTGCGCTGTGGTCCTGGCAGTCGGCTGCAGAGGTAGCAAAGAGGTGATGGGAATCAGCTGGGGTAGGGAAAGCGGTGGAGCAGCGTATGCTGAGACGGGAACAGTGGAGAAGATCAGGAGCAAACCAGATAGCACAGTCCTTGTGTGATGTGTCAGGTGTTTTTCTGGGCATTCGCCTTTCCCTGAGCAACTCCTGAGTGTGTTTTGCAAAGAGCAGAGAAGCCGGAGGCATTTTGACCTTGGTGGCCTTTGTTTCAGTTTTGATAACTCGAGTGAACAAACAGGCTGAGATGGTCTCTGCTGCGTTTGTACTGCGAGGGGAGGGAGCAGGAGCACTTGCCTAGCTCTCTTCAGGGACTGCTGCACCCTGGGCCTGCACAGGACTTGGCATTTCAGTTAGGAATAAAAGCTAATGACTGTCACTTAGTGCCATAAATCAGCTGCCACGTTTTCCCTGGAGACTTCCTCTTCCCTGTCTGAAATGTTAGCTGCCATCCCACCCCTGTTGTTGTCCCACCTCTAATGGCCTCTTATCATGTGGCTGTAAAGCTCCTGGATCCCCCCTCAGGACCTAGTGCTGATCTGGGGGACAGCTGAGTCTTATTTCAGTGCCAAATAAACCCTACTTCCAGCTCTCAGTGGCCTCACAGCCAGGTTGTAGGGCTCCTTGGCACTCTCTGTCTTTGCCCCCAGGGTCTTTGATGCAGGTTACTGTCCTGTTGATTCCTTCTCCAGTTTTCTTTCCTTAATGGGCCTTCAGGTTCTGGACTCCTGCTCAGTGTCTCACTGGTGGGTGTTCTTGCAGGTCAGATGGGTGCCCTGGGCTGGGCTCCTCGGGAGCAGCGGATGTGGGTGCTACGAGTTGTGTGCCAGCCTGTCTCTCTGTTATGGAGCTAGGAGCCCCTGCCTGCCTTTCGGTGGGAGGAGGTTGATGCCCTGTCTGTGTGTTTTGGCAATGAAGAACCGGTGTCTCCTAGCCAGCCTTGCCCTGGAGGTTTTTGCCTGGACTTATCTTTTTCCTCCTTTTCTCTACTGTACACCTACCCAGCCTGCAGCCTTCGTTATACTCCGGCATGGAAACCCGTCAAGCCCTCCTGCAACACTGCTGCTCCTCTATTCCCGGCCAGAGCCCCTGCTGCACCGTCGGCTCTGGTGTCCGGAGAGCACCCCCATCACCCCGTGACGGGGAGAGCGCCCTGGGCATCGCTGGTGCCAAGCGAGTGTTCAGCGGCATGGGGCATCAAAGAGGCAGAGCGGGCTCCAGAGCCCCTTGGCCGCGTGAGGGCCACGGTGCTACCTCACTGCGGGGGTCTTTGCACAGGCTCCGTGGTGGGGAGCTCAGTGTTGGGGATCACTGCGAACCCAAACAGGAGCCTCGGCAGCACGGACGCCCGAGCGTGGGTTGTTCTCGGGCTGCTCGGGTCTCCTCCACCCTTGCCTTGGATGCAGGGAGCTCAGGAAGGGCAGGGGACGCGCAAGGGACGGGCGGTCTCTCCGTGGCAGTCCTGGGGTGCTGGCACCAGCCCTGGGGAGCACCTGGGAGTGCCAAGGGCTTGTCCACATCTCTGCCACACTCCGGCATATGGCCCGGAGTGTGACAGCCTGTTTGGTTACTGTGGCAATGTCAATTTATCCCCAGAGATACTGCTCACTGGTTGCAACTCTCACTAATCCCTTTGCAGATGTATATTTAAATCTCAAAGCTTCCATTAAAAATGATCAGCTTATTGAAGCCTCTGAATGTGGAGTATTTATGAAATTAGCTTGCCTATAAGAATGAGTTTCTTAGTCAAGAGGTGTAATACCACTAATCGATATAATAGGTTAAACCCTTTTATTATGGCTCTGCTGGGAGAATCTGGAGCTTGACATTTGTATGCTGCGTGCTCAGCTCCCTTTCTCCCCTGCTAGTTATTTTTATCATTATTTTGGTCCTCATTACAAAACTGCCCTCTGCTCATCTGGAAAACTCTTCCCTTCTAAATCCTGCTCGCGTTCAGCTTATGCTCAACCCCGTGGCAAGGAAAAGAGCTCTCTTGATTTAATTTTTCAAACATAAAGGTCCATTAAATCAAAGTGATGCTTTCCAGATCTTGCGGCTCTCAACAGCCCACCCCCTTCCTCCCTCCTCTGGTTCTGGGCATTTCAGCTCTGCCAGCTGTCTTTGGAGTCTGGAGCTGGTGAGCTGGCAGTATCTGGAGATGACCCTTTGGAGCATTATCCGAGGCTTCCCCTTGTCTGGGCTGTGTGATGGGAACCCTGTGATGTCCTTGCATGTGTCATCTTGGAGCTGTGGCCAAGCGCATCCCTTGTTGGTTCTCCTGGGGCAGGACCTTGCAACCCTGGCTGACGCAGAAGAGGAAAGTTCCTGTGCCTGAGGTGCAAAGCGGGGACACATGGCCGGTTCCAGGTGGGTCTAGGTTCAGCTCCTGACCCTTTCACCCTGGCCAGCTCACATCACCCCTTCCAGACCTTTCTGGGTTTCTCCAGACCTTTTGTTTGTAGTTACTTGCCCCCACTCCTCGTTACCTGCTAGGCTAACGGGGTGAAGTTCACCGTCTTCCTCCATGATTCCCCCCACCCTGTGCACATGACATGAGGGAGCTTGGCCAGGAGATGAGGAGAGCGTTCAGCAGACAGGAGGGATGCAACACGCAGGGCTGAGCAGCTCGAGAGGGGAGCACCGGGAGCCCAGATCACCTGCATCCCCGATGAGTTCCCTAAAATCGGCTGCCTTGGCCTTCCTGGCGGGTGGGGATGGCTGTGCCGAGGGGCTTAGGTAGTGGCACCAGAGAGATGGCTTCGGGGTGGTGGTTTGGGGGTCAGGTGGAGCAAAGGCTTTTATGCCTTTTGGGGGCTAGGACAGCCTTGGGGTCCCAAATGTCCCAGGCACCAGTGGGGCCTAGGCTGGGCTATGAGGCACAGAGATGCAGCCCAAAATGTTATACAGCTGCCCTAGGCTGTCCAGTGCTCTCTGCTGTGCGTGCATGCACACTTGCACACGTACATGCACACACACCACCCCTCTGCGTGCTGGACTCAGCCGAGCGCGTGAGCAGTAGTGCACTCTGTAAGAAGATTAAATCGGCTAATACCATCAAAGTGCAATATTGTACTTGAACGCTTGGAGGCAAAACTGCACCTCTGGACGCACAGCCGATGCCACAGCCCACCGCGCCGTCTCCCGCTCCCGCCTCCCTGCTCCGGCCGGGCTCCTAGTGTGGCTGGCAGGGCTGGGGGTGCACGTGTGGACCGAGGGACCCCTTCCCAGGCTCTTTGCTCTCGTTTTGGGGGAGGCACTAACCCTCAGCTGCCGGGTTCTGCTTGGGAGCAGGGTGCTGGCCGAGGGGTCCTGCTCCGTCCCCCTGCAGCGATGGGCCGGGGCTCGGGCACTGGAGCTGGTTTCTCTGCCGCCGTGATGCTCTGTGAGCAGCTGAGCCGCTGCCGTGTTTCCCGCTGCTGAGCGGGGAGGAGGCAGGGGCCGGGGCAGCGCTGCCTCCGCGAGCTGGGCGAGCGGTGCTCGCTGTGGCCCAGCAGCCAGACGTCCCCCTGCTCCCAGAGGCGTCCCCAAACCCTATTTGCAACTGTAAAATGTTAAAATGTTTTCCGTGTCTTTTCTGAGCAGCGTTAAGTTTTTATAAATTAGAGACTAATACTTTAAGCAGGGCTAGTGGCGGAGGAGAGATTCACCAGCCGCCAACTGTTAATTAAAACTGTTCTTTTTTTTTTTTTCCCTCTTCCAACTCCCCCTTTCTCTCTGGACGTGCCCCTGCAGAGCACAGCGCAGCCGCTCTCCACCTCTGCCTTCCTCTGCCTCTGCCTGCCGGGCTCTCGGCCGCCTCCCGCGCCACGAGCTGGCCGCAGCAGCAATTGCCGCGTGAGCGCCCCGGCTGGGGCTGCCGGAGCCGCTGCTTGGGTCCAGCAGCCGTCGGGCACAGGGCATGTGTCCTGCAGCTCCCGCCGTTTGCTTTTTTGTGCCTTCCCCGCGGAAGCCACGCGAGCGAAGCCCATGGGAGCCAGCGGGGGAAGGAGCAGCGAGGTCCGAGCTGTGACGGTGGGCTGGTGGCTCCGTCGCGGAGCGCCGCGGGAGCCCGGCCGCCCCTCGGCATCCCGCGGGGCTGAGTGCACGGCTCTGCGGGAGGCGCGTCCTGGCGAGGTTTGCAGCCGAGGCTCGGCTCGGCGAGGTGCCGGTCGAGCGATGGCTGCTGCCCGCGAGGCCCAGCTCTCCTCTTGCTCTCCTCTTGCTCTCCTCTTGCTCTCCCACTGTGCCGACGAGCGAGGACGGTGCTCCGTGTCCCCGGGGAAGGCTCCTGGTGGCCGGTTTCTCCAGGAGTGCGTGCCAGCAGAGGGCAATGCCGTGATGAGTTTCCGCCTCGGCGCAGCTCAGCCGGCTTGGAGGGGAAGGAGGTGGCGCGCTGGGTCCGTGCGCTCCCAGCAGCCGTGGCCTCCGCTGCCAGCCGGGCCGCGGTGTCGAGGTGACTGGCGCAGCAGCCCGGCCACGTTGCAGCTGCGGGAGGCCGACATGGGCAGGAGGAAGGTGCAGACTGGTTTGGCTGGGGAGCCTGGCCGCAGCCAGGGAGCATGAGCCTGGCCGCCAAAAAACCTGCATTGTCCCTTGCCCACAGCACGGAGGTGGCTGGAGCCTGGGGACAGCAGGGACACGGTGGGTTGCGTGGGCCTCTGCTAGGGGCCGGGTCGTGCGACGGCTCTGCGCTCCCGTGGGAGACAGCACGGGGCTGGCAGGGAGGCACCGGCTCGGGGCACAGCGGGCAGGCTGGGCCGTGGCCACGCTGTCACCTCGACCCCTTCATGCTGCCCCAGGGAGGCTGGTGGCACATGGGACCTTGTCCTGCTGGGGAGCAGCGGCGATTGCAGCTTTAGCCCAAGAAGCGGGTGGCCGGGACTTTGCTCCTTGCCCACGTGCTCGTGCATAGCGATTCGGGGCAGCTCTGGAGCAGCGATGCTGGGCCCAGCTCTCCTGCCGGGAGCGTGGTGCTAATTGCACGAGCCTGATTGCAGGGAACGATGTTCAGGACGGGTCCCCAGCGCCTCCCTCCCAGCTGCTCGCGCAGGGACACCTGCTCCCTTGCGTGCTGCCTCCTCCCCTGCTCGACGGCGGCACCTGCTCCCATTGGGACGAAATGCCTGGCACGTCTCCCAGATCACCAGCTGCCTGGCGCAAATCACAGAGCTTTGGAAAACAGGTGCTGGCGAGGCGACCACCTGAGCAGGACAGTCCTGGCTGGGACTGGCTGGTGGGATGGGGCAGGAGATGCTCCAGAGCCTGGTCCTTGCTCATGGTGAGCACCGCAGAGACTGAGGCACACTGCACTCCCCGGCACCCTGCAGGGCCGGCGTCTCCCTTGTGTGCCTGGCGGTGGGGAAAAGCCCTGGGCAGCAGAGGTCAAAGCTCAGTGGAGCAGGGAGGAACGGGGCTTGGCTTTGCACGGCGGTGAGTCTCCCGCTCGGGTCTGCGCTCCCGTGCTGTTGGCGGAGTCGACAGCATCCTTCCAGCTGGCAGGGATAAGCGCGGCCTCCCTGCTTGGCACGCCGACAATCTTATCCGCCGCGCCGGACGTTTGTCCCCTGGGCAGGGACAAGCCACGTCGCAGGTTGCTCCACAGGCTGCAGCTCTGCACTGATGCCCAGCCGGCCCCACGGACGCCGCGTCTCCGCGATGCAGCAGCTGGGGCTGCTCCGGGTTTGCACCGTGGTGGGGCGAAAGGCCAGAGTGGGAGGCGAGGACCTTCCCTGCGTCACCGTGCGCATCTGGCTCATGCTGCGGCGCGCGGGCAAAGCAGCGCTGCTGGGAGGCTGGGAGGAGGCGGCCGAGCGGCATTCGGCATCATGTGTGATGCGTCTCCTAGTTAAACCCACACCAGTCACTAGTTGTTTCCAGACACTGGCAAGCACGCTGCAATCCTGTGATCTTAGTTACAAGCGCACTGGTACATGTTTTTTTGCTATATTCACGTGATAGTGAATCAGGTTTTATCAGCAAAGGGTATAAACCACTGTTTCACTTTGCTGTCCGGGCAAGCGAGGTGTGCACACGTGGTACGTCCTGGCAACGTGCTAGCTGAGCTGTGCAGGGACGCATCCGATCTTGCAAAAAAAGTGAAATCAGCTTTTGTGAGCAACGCTGCACCCACAGCTCACACTGAGGTGCCTGGCGGGAGCCCGTGTCCTGCAGCCCTGCCATGCCTGCCCGGAATGTGATGCCCTTCTGCAACGCTCGTGATCCCCGTCCGTGCTGCCAGCCAATGCTCTCTGCACCCTCCTTGCCCTCCTCCCAGCTTTCTGTCTTGCCAGGAGATTTGGGAGGCTGCATTTTTACCCAAGTTTGAGCTTGTTTTTCCCCTTTTTGCTGCAGCAACCGTGCAAAGCAAGGAGTGCTGGAGCAGCAGCTTGCATTTCCCTGCTCTTACCGGCCACCTCTGGAGGTGACAGAGGGCAAATGCAGCAACAGCAGAACTGGGAGTGCAGACACCTCCTGGCCCTTCCGTTTTTTGGGAGTGCCTCAGTGTGGATGCGTGCACAGAGCAGGTCCTGAGCAGCTCCGCTAGCCCCCTCGGGCTTTCTCTGCCGAAGCGCCCGCTGGCGGCGCAACGCCAGCCCCCTCCGCTCAGCGGGCGGCTGTCGCCTCAGCTTTGCAGCGGCATGGCAAGGCGGCGAAACCCTGGCCGGCCTTGCCGAAAGGGGGAGTTTGGGGCGATTTGGTAGCCCCCGGCTGGGCTCGGGGCTGCGTGCATCTCGGCGAGGCCGGGGCAGCCAAAGGGGAGCCGGGAGGTGAGGTGCCTGGCGGCTCCGGGCGCGCTGTGCTGCAGAGCAGCCCTGGGTTGCGGGCACCAGGTTGGTGATCTGTGGCTGCTCCACCCCTGCTTGCTCCTGTCTTAAGCAAAGCCCGTTGTCTCTTTACATTTAGTTCTTTTATTTTGCCCCTCAGTAAAGCTGCAGTTCTTAATGCTGACACAAGCATGACCCTCTCCCCAAGGCCAAGAAACCCTGGCTGGACTCACAATCTGCATTTTCCGAGATTATATATATATATATTTTGCTTCCAGGGAAGAAATTTGCCTCGTTCTTACAAAAAGACCTGGACAAGGAGGCCTGTTTCATCATAAATAAAATATATGCTGTCTCTATTATTAAATATACGCCCGCTCCAGCATCAGTTATGGATAAGGAGCATTATTGGCCCTGATGTTTGGGGCTGGAGTCGAAAGCCTGCTCGCTGGTTAGAGAATGGTAAGGGTAAAATATCCCGAGCCCTCATCCTTGGCCATTCTGGGACGCAGTCTCTGCCTTCAGGAAGGACCGTCTCTAACATGCCCTTGCTCCTCTCTGTGCTGCTGGAAGGTGCTAGGGGAAGATGGGCAGCTGCAGAAGGGTTTCTTCTTGGGAAGAGCGGGGATCGCTTACACCTGGCCCTAGTGCAGGGCTGGCGCTGGCGAGGGAGCCAGCAGGCTGGTGGGGAGATGGCCAAGAGCAAGCCTCAGCCTGGCTGGACTGGCACCGGCAACACAGAGCGATCCCGCAAAGGAGCAAGATGCTTAATCGGCTCCAAGGCACAAGAGCGAGCTGTGAAGCTCCCAGCAATGGATTTAGCTCCTTGCTAGGTGGAAGCGAAGCTGGGCTTAGGTGGCTGCGTTCCCAGGTGTGTGCTGTGGCTCATCTTCAACCCACAAGTGCTCCAGCCCAGGAGCTGCGTGTCAGCACAGACCCTGGCCCAGGACGCTGTCAGAGAGCTGCTTTCGCCATGGGCCTTGCTTGATTTGAACCCCCGAGTGCTAGCTGGTGCCTTGATCAGTCTCCTAAGTACACTGGGTAATTAGTCATGGAAGAAACCCCTGGTGGAGAGCTCAGCCTTGGGAGCTGCTGAGAAGTGCGGAGCCAGGGACAATCCTGGGTCCCCAGCATCTCCAACGTTGTCAGTCATATGGGCTTTTCTCACTGTTCCTGACCTTATTTATTAGTGCTCTGGTCTGAAATGTCCTCACTGATTTATGACTAGCAATCCACGTCCAAACATCTCTGAAGGTGGTTCACATACCCTGAAGACAGACCTGCCTTGCCCCTACCCTGCACAAAGGTGAATCCTGGCTTGATCCCTCCTGCAGGCAACGTGAAAGCCCTGCTGCTGCCTTGCTGGGTGCTGGTGGGGAGCAGGTTGCCGCTGTCCCTCCGTGCACCGCTCCAACTCCACCTGGTGCAGGTGCTTGCTCTTAAGACTGCTCATGGCTGATGTGGGAGACACAGACCTAGGCACTCCTGGAGGGATGTGGTATCCCCGCTCTGCGGGAGAGGTGAATTTCTCCAGGGAAAGGAAGAGATGTGGGCAGAGACAACAGATTACATAGCAACAGGGAAACCTTATCACAGAGGATGTCTTCTCTAAGGGGATCACAAAAGAAAGAGATGGTCCAAGAAGTGGTCTCATGGACACCATGAGAAGGATGAAATTCCAGCTGTTTGGCCACCTCTGTCAGGGAAACATGATTACCTGCTACTGGCTGAAGCACACAACAGAGAAGAGGGGAAGGAGAGCAGGTCCAGAGCTGTTTTTGTCCCTTATGAGGTCTCATAGGCTCTATTAGGAACCACAAGTCTTAGAGAAATGACCTGCACCACTTCTCCCAATCTAGAGTTCACTCTGAAACCTAATGATGGCAATGTAAATGATAGCAGCCTTGCAGAGCTGGTTGCTCTATCAGCAGTATCCAAAGGCTCTGTGTCTGTGCACTGAGCGTGGGACTGAGAAGAGCCTGGAGTGCTCGTTTTGTCTGAACCTGTGTCTTGAGCAGCTCTTTTTCCTTTGATAATCATCTTCCCAAGTGTAACACCCCAGGGATAGTGCTAGGTGCTCCATGCTTTGGTGGAGACTCTTCCTGCTCTTGTGTTCACCCATCCCAGCCCTGCTCCCTCAGGGCCAGAGGGTCAGGTCTCGGTTGTGCCCTGGGGGCAGGAAGGACACCCGCGTAGCTGGTGGGGCTGGGTGCACCTGCCTCGGGCGGGCGGGCTCAGCACGGGTGTATTCGCCATGGCCGAGCTGCCCCCTTCCTGCTAGGTGTGAGATGAAGCTTTAGCAACGCTGCCTGTCCCATCACGTGTAACCCTGTGCCAGCCTCCCTCCGCGCCTGCGTCCTGCCCGAGGGGCAGGGTGCTCTCTCTTCGAACCCCCACTGCCAAAAAACCCTCCGGCATGAGAGCTGCCCAAGGGTGAAATCCCCGGGCACAGAAAATGCAAATGGTTCTTACTCGTCTCCATTAATGAAAAGCATCCCTGTATCCTACCCCTGCTCTGGGTGCATCGCGAATGACTACATCGAAGTAAAACCTTCGGGCCCTGTCACTACTTGTGGAGGAATGGTTAATTGAGAGCGGGCATGCTCTGATTGGGATGAGCAATCCCGTCTTCGGGGTAGAGGAAGGCATCTAGGCCAAGGCCAGCGAGCCTGCTGAAAGCGGCCTTATGTAGGCCAAGGCAAGCGAACCTGCTGAGGCCTGCTGAACGTGGCCATATAGCGGCCTTGAGCACCACAAAAGAAGGTATTCACAAAACTGGTAAACAAGTCTGGACGGAACTAGGTTCCATAAATGTCGATGGAGCATAGTCAGCAACTTTGCACCAATCATGTATCCGCTTTATACGTATGGACAGAGACCGTAACCAATCATGTAACTATTGCTAACGCATGCGTATTGCTTGATGATATATATACTTTGTGTAAGCTCTAATAAAGGGAGAACGACCATACTCATATTGAGACTCATCGTTACTCCGGGGTCCCCTCCCTCACTCCAACATCTGGTAGCAGAGGATGGTTCGCCGCGTCTACCAAGAGGCTTGACCTCGGCTGATGGTCCGTGACTGCGGTAAGCAGCGAGAGGACTGGGAGTGGGGGATAGAAGGGGCTGGGGGAAGTGCTGGCAGAACAAGGCTGCCGCCAGACACGGTCCGGGGTCGCGCCCCGTCTCCCAGACAGCGGCATGGAAGCAGATGCCGCGGCCACCTTGCTAGCCGGTATACTCTCCAAGAGAGGAATTGACGCACCGGCGAAGCAGTTACAGAGGTTGATTAAACTGGGGCAGCAATGGGAACCTTTTTCGGCTACACACTTGTTATTTTCCGTATCGGAATGGCGAGATTTCAGAGAAACAATGTGGCATAAGACCATCGAGGGTGGAGACAAGGACAAGAAGGAGGTTAAGGTGGTGCGAGCTCAACCGTCGGTCCCTCTGCCACCGCCCCCCCCGCAGCCCTTGCCTCCGTCCGCTCCTGAGGGAGCCGGCAGTGCGCCGTGCCCAGGGCCCTCGTCGCCGCCCGTACCGGGGGAGGGCAGCACAGCCCCGCCAAGGTCATGGCGGGAGCCCCTGACATTGTTATCTCCGGAGTCGTCAGGCACAGCCTCGCCTACCACCCCCATGGGGACAAAGCCGTCCACGGCTCAACTATTAAAAATGTTTGAGCAGCTGTCAGTAAAACTGGAAAAGCTGGAACTGAGGGACGGGAAAGCTGTTCGCGCACTTTGCAACACCGTACTAGAGACTTTAACGGCAATGAGCCGGTCTGTCGGGGAGGCACTGCAAAGGGCGCGGGAGAACTCCGAGGGGGGGGCATCGTCAGCGCCGTCACCCGCTGCGTCCCAGAAAGCGGAGGTTTCCCCAGAGCCGGCTGGTCCGAGCTCCGAGGCAAACGCGGAAGTGCACCCGGAGGAGGCTCAAAGAGGGGCGGTGGCCGCGCCCCTTGCTGACCTCAGAGACTTGGGTGGAAAGGAATGCCGACCCCCTCCTAGTGCTCCCCCCCCCGCCGCTGCCTAGCAACAGTTCCCTGTATCCACCGTTGCCGCTGCCTACGCCACCTCAGCGGCCGCCTCTACCCTCCTTCAACGAGACCACCCGCTCACGCCAGACTCCATCAGAGTACCCCCCGCTGCTTTCGTCCAGCGAGTCTTCGGGGGACAACACGCCTGACACCAGAAATAAAGTACCACCGTCACCAGAAGAAACCGTAAGAGTGCTACAGGAGCTATCGGAACGCCTGAAAAAAGTGGAGCTGCAGGCGCAAGAGAAAGAGGGAGGAGTACCTCCCTGCTTAATAAATCCCCTCGCCGGACTTACAAGGGAGTCCCGCTGGAGTGGTTTTATCAAGGACGCTATAAAAGAAGGTGAACAATGGAAACAGCACGTTATGGAGGGACAGCCTCGGGATTCCCTTCAGACTTTGGAATTAACTGCGGTAGTTTGGGCTCTAACTCATTGGTTAAATACCCCTCTAAACGTAGTGACTGACTCCATGTATGTAGCAGGGGTAGTACCACGACTGGAGAATGCCTTAATAAGGGAAACATCCAACCCGCGGTTGGGAAGTCTGTTCATTACCTTGCGCTCTGTGCTGGGTCAACGAACAGCAGCCTGTTGTGTTATCCACATTCGTAGTCACCAGCTGGATGTGGGGCTAGGCCAAGGCAATCAGCTCGCTGACAGCCTGGTTAGCTCAGTGTGTCATCTACCCCCTATGGACAAGTTTCAACAGGCTAGACAAAGTCACGACATGTTTCATCACAATGCCAAGGGCTTAAAAAGGCAATTTGGCCTAACAGAGAGTGAGGCCTGAGGTATTGTGCAGGCTTGCCCAAGGTGTGGGAACCACGGCCCGGGTATTGGGCTTGGGGTAAATCCAAGAGGGTTGAAAGCCCTAGAATTATGGCAGATGGACGTCACACATATTCCCGAGTTCGGCCGATTAAGGTATGTGCATGTAACCATTGATACCTTTTCAAAAATGATATGGGCAACTGCATTACCCGGAGAAAAGGCACAGCATGTGTGCAAGCACCTGTTGGCCTGCTTTGCCATATTGGGCGTGCCTGAGCGCATAAAAACGGATAATGGACCTGCCTATGTCAGTCAAAAGCTTAGGACGTTTCTCTCTCGATGGGGGGTTGAGCATGTTACCGGAATTCCACATTCACCGACCGGGCAAGGGCTAATAGAACGTACCCACCAAGTATTAAAAGACTATCTCAGAAAACAAAAAGGTGAGGAGACGGACGCACAGCAGAGGCTGCACCGCGCACTCTTCACCCTGAATTATCTCTGTCTCATGGGCGACCGTGAGGAGCCCCCGGTGATCATTCACCATCAACAGCTTAAATTCAATAGTACAACAACGTTACCCCAGTTTAAAGTAATGTATAGGGACCCAGCCTCCGGAATATGGACTGGGCCCGCCCCTGTTGTTTTTAATGGTCGAGGTTATATGTGTGTTTCCACAGATCGTGGTCCAGTGTGGGTACCCAGCAAGAACGTGAAGCCTGTCTTGACTCGCCATGACTCATCAACCGAACAAGAGGGCGAAAATCCTGATTCTGGGGATACTGTTCCCAGTGGTAATGGCGCTCTACCAGATTGAGCCCAGACACAATATGTGGGTTACCTGGGCGAATAAGACAGGGCAACACGCTTTCTGTTTGTCTCTAGCTTCTGCTACCCAACCTTTTAGAACCTGTCTAATAGGGGTCCCCAGCTATAATGTCAACAGCTTCCAGGAATACAGCGCGGCAAGCTGCAGTGGCAGTCTGTCAACTGCTAACTGCAGTGCCACCCTCATTGCAGGCCTAAACAGAACACTGCCATGGGACCCACAGGAGCTAAACCTGTTGGGGTCCATGAGAATTGGGAACACGTCAGGCAATTGGACTCAAACCTGTATCTATTTTGGGGGACGCGTGCAGCCTTACCAGTTATTTAACTGGACAGGGTGGACGAACGTCACCCCAACAGCAGTCTATTATGATTATCAAAACCGTGATTCTTTCTGTGGCACCAATGGCACCAGCCGTCAGGGGCTGGGAGCCCTTGGGGCTGAGGCGAAAAAGGGGCACTTAATTTGGAACAATGGTACCCCAAAGGCCCTGCCACCAGACGTCTTTTTGATATGTGGTGTCAGGGCCTGGCAGGGAATTCCGAAAAGGGTAATGGGTGGTCCCTGTTATCTTGGTAAGCTGACATTACTGGCACCGGATCAAAATTGGTGGAAACATATTACGGGGAATGGGACCGCCGTCCGCAGTAAACGAGCAGCCATAGGGCTCTCACCTAATTGTAATGATCAAGTTTCCCTACGTAGTCCCACTGAAAGAGTGTTTTTGTCCTTCTTCGTGCCTGGAGCAGCGGCAGGCAACGCCCTGAATCAGATCGGCCGGTTAGCGTGCTGGGCTGAGAAGCAAGCTAACGTCACCACTGAGATAATAGAGAACCTCTTAGAGGATCAAGGTAGTTTGCGACATGCTATTCTACAAAATAGAGCTGCAATTGATTTTTTGCTATTAGCTCAAGGCCACGGTTGTGAGGATTTTGAAGGTATGTGTTGCATGAATTTGTCTAATCATGGTGAATCAATTCACAAACAATTGCAGTGGTTGAAGGAACATACCGGCAAGATCCGTCAGCACCATGGGCTATTCGATGACTGGCTAACTAACCTGTTTGGAACTCTACCACAATGGCTAACGAGCTTACTTACTGAAGGCTTACGCATTTTGCTAATCCTTGTAGTTGTCGGTTTGTGCTTATGCGTAGTCCTGAGCTGCTTTAAGAACACTCTGCTAAAGGTAGTGAACCAAGCCTGGATTGCTCACAAACAAGAAGGGGGAATTGTGGAGGAATGGTTAATTGAGAGCGGGCATGCTCTGATTGGGATGAGCAATCCCGTCTTCGGGGTAGAGGAAGGCATCTAGGCCAAGGCCAGCGAGCCTGCTGAAAGCGGCCTTATGTAGGCCAAGGCAAGCGAACCTGCTGAGGCCTGCTGAACGTGGCCATATAGCGGCCTTGAGCACCACAAAAGAAGGTATTCACAAAACTGGTAAACAAGTCTGGACGGAACTAGGTTCCATAAATGTCGATGGAGCATAGTCAGCAACTTTGCACCAATCATGTATCCGCTTTATACGTATGGACAGAGACCGTAACCAATCATGTAACTATTGCTAACGCATGCGTATTGCTTGATGATATATATACTTTGTGTAAGCTCTAATAAAGGGAGAACGACCATACTCATATTGAGACTCATCGTTACTCCGGGGTCCCCTCCCTCCCTCCAACAACTACTAGCAATGACACTGAGATACAATGTAAAATGCACTTGTTTCTTGCAGGGAAGATATAATCCAAGGCTCTTCTTTCCCACCCTGGCAATGCATCTCAAATTTACACCTCCTTGAAGGCTGGAGAACTATAAAGAGACTTTGGTGCAAATAGGAATCTGGCTCATGCAATAAATCCCAGGCAGGGTTGTTAAGCACTGGGCAGATCCGGGTGGCCTTTCGGGACATGGCGCATCTCTCCCATCCTTCCTTGCTAGCGTGACTTGGAGGCTTCCCGACGCCAGGCTCGGCTCTCCTGTGGCGTGCGTTGAACATCCATCTGGCTTCACCGTCTCCTGCTTTGGAGGGTTTTTAACACACAGCCAAGGAGGTCCAGCTGCCACCAGGCAGCGATGGGCTCTGGTTTGACTTATTGGGTGTGAGTTCGCTGGTGTGAAACAGAGCAGTTCTTGGTGCCGGGGTGACCTTTCTGGAGGGTCTACATCCTGCAAGACCTGGGCTCTCACATCTCTGATAAGAAAAAGATCAGTTTATTTAGAGGAAAGCAAGTCAAAATTGCTCGAGGCCAGGTTTTCCAAGGCATTAAGACTGATGCTGGGATGTTCGAAGGCTTCGCGGGGGGTTCCCACTGAGCACGTGACAACCCCACGCACCTTTTACACCTGCAGCTCCTCCAGCAGTTTCACCATCCCTTTCTGGGTTATGGGGCTGGGAAAGACACAGGGAGAAGCAGGCACATAGACAGAAGTGGTGCCGCGGAGGCTAGTTAATCATTTCTGTTCTATAGATGGGGAAACTGAGGCACGGAGCAGCAGCGTTGCGCAGCGGGACAGATGCGTCAGCCAGAGCAGCCTGTGCTCGGTAAGGCCCTGCCTGTCTTGGGACGCGTGGTGCCTGTCCAGGCGTCAGGGTCGCCTCGCGCCTTGTCGGCATCCTGCCGGGCAGCACGGTTCGCCCGTGTCCCTAGTATTAGCATTACTGAATCGTACCTGCAATCCTTCCTCTCCTTCACCTCTCATGGAAGATTAGAGAGTGGAAATTCGCCATATGGTTTCTTTATGGCCCGTTGCTGTAAGTGGAGCAATTACAGATGCAAACAAAGAGATTTAAACAGTGAATGTGAAACTAAACGGGAGCGGGAAGCTCTTTGCCTCCATGATGCTTTTAATTAGGCACAGTTCGGAGCAGCCGCGGGCCCCAGCCGGGGGGCTGGCGGGGCACAACGCAGATCTCGGCAGGGCCGTGGCTCCCCTCTGGGCCCTTCTGCTCGCGGCCGAGCGTGAGGTGGGAGCGAGGGGGCGGCTGTGGGTGCAAACGGGGCTGCTGCACCTGGATAACAGCTTTTACGGCGCCCTCCTCCCCTCCAGCCCGCTAGCAAACGCATGATATTGTATCTGCCTCGGTCCTTGCATTTTCTCTCTGACTCTCTTTATGCCTCGTCGCCGGCAGGCGCTGTCGCTGTGGGGGAAACGGCGGCGGCAGGACGGGCACAGGCTGGTGGCGGCCGTCAGCGCCGGCGGGCGGCGGCGGCCCGGCCCCGGAGGACGCAGAAGGTCTCCCAGCGCCGGGCGTGCGGAGGCAGAGTTTCGGGTCCGTAACCTCGCGTGCGAGGTGAGCGGCCCGGCCGGTCCCCTCCTGCAGCGCATCCGCGGCGTTTTGGCGAGCTCGGGCTCTGCAAGCGGGACGTGGCGGCAGCAAGCGCCCGTCCCCGGGTCTCTAACCACTCGCAGCAGCATCTTGCAGCCCGGCAGGCGCAGCGGGCGAGCACGGCACAAGGCAGCGCTGCCGGGGCCGCCGCATCCCCCCGGGGAAGCGTCTCAGCCAGCACCTCAGCGCTGCCTCCCCAGCGGGCACGAGCCAGGGCGCAAGCGTCAAAACTCCCCAGCGCGACCTGCGCTGCCTGCCAGGAGATGCTGACACGCTGCCTGCCGAACGGGGAGGATGCGTCGCCCGTGGCGGGGTTTGGCCGTCTGCCATTCCTTTCTCGTCAGCGCTAGGTTTGCTATGATAATTAGATCTGACTTGTGCATTAATTTGTGCTAGTTATTTACAAAAATGTTTTGGATAGTTGTCATCGTTTTGCGCCAAAGTGCTATCCGGTGGCATCTGTCGGGTGGTAATTCTCCGCGTGACGGCGATCCCATCCGCACAGCGGGCCAGGAGGAAGACGCTGGCGAGGAATAGTCTCTGAGAGCTAACGACTTCCTTGGGAAGTTATTCCGGGGTCCATGGGCCATTGAGGGACGCGTCCGCCCGGTGTTCCCGGTTCCGAGGGGCGCCGTGTCCCCAGGGCCACCCGCAGGGCAGCTGAGCGGCTGCCGGTGCCACCGCCCCGGCCGGCTGTGGAGGCTCTGGGGAGGCCGGGACCAGCTCCCGCCCCGCTGGAGGTGCTGAGCGGCGGCGTGCGACGGCGGAGCTGCCGGGGCCCCGGGTGTCCCGCCCGCCAGACGGGGGGAGCGGGCACGCCGGGCGCCGCGGGTGTGCGCCGCTCACGGTGGGGGCGACCCGCGCGTCTCCAGACCCACGGCTCGCTCTTGGCGGCCGAGTCCCCGTTTCGGCAGCCCGAGGCTCCTGCCCATCCTCGCGGCCGGAGCGGTACCTGAGGGAGCAGAGCAGGATGCGGCCTCGGGGGCCGGTTCCCCCGGGCTGGGGCAGGGGCGTGGGAGCTGCCGGGGAGGGAGGCGGGAAGCTCTCCGCAGGCTGCGGCGGAAAGTGCCCGCTCCCGGCGCACGACTCGCTTTCGAGCATCCGGGGAGGAGCGTCTGTCTCGTGCTGCTCTGGCCGAACCCCCAGCTCCAAGCCTCGTCGGCGCGAACTGCAGAGACTCGGGCCCTCGGGAAGCCGAACCTGCGCCGCCGCCTTGGGCAGGGGCCTGGCCGGGCCGGCTGGGCACGCCACCGTGGCAGCCCGCAGCGCGGCAGCAGGAGCCCGCGGAGGAGAGCAGCTCCAAGGCAGCAGCCTGGGGTTTGCGGTGAGACCGGCGCTCCAAACTGGGTGTTTTTTGTGCAGCGCAAACCACTGCAGCGCTCACGGCTGAAAACAAGAGCATTAGGGTGAGCTGTGCTCTGGGATCCTTTGCATCGCAGATAACAAGAATCACAGAATCACAGAATCACTGAGGTTGGAAGGGACCTCTGGAGATCATCTAGTCCAACCCCCCTGCTCAAGCAGGGTCACCTAGAGCACATTGCACAGGATTGCATCCAGGCGGCTTTTGAATATCTCCAGAGAAGGAGACTCCACCACCTCTCGGGGCAACCTGTTCCAGTGCTCTGTCACCCTCACAGTGAAAAAGTTTTTCCTCATGTTAAGATGGAAAAGGGCCTCTTTCATCTCCAATGAGGTGTGAAAGCCTGGGAGAACAGGAAGCATTTGCAGCCCTGGCTCTGGCGGGAGGAGCAGGTGCGCGAAGCCGCGAGTTACGGAAGGAGCCCCGGCCCGCGGGGACGCGGGGGCAGCAAGCGCAGCGCCGGGGCACCCGCCACGCAGCTGCGCCAGCCGCTTCGGAAATGTCAGCCGCAAACAAGGTGCCTGACATTTCAAAGCGATGACATTTGAACCAGTTGCAATAATGAAAGCTGCTTGTGTTTGGGGTGCACGGGGAGGAAGGGCGGCACAGGAGGGAGCCGTGGGGCTGAGCGCCCCGGGCCCTGGCTTTCCCAGGCGGAGCAAAGCTGAAGACGCCCTTCGGAGCAGCAGGTCCGCGCCGCTGCTGGGGGCGAAGCGGGCACCCGGGGCCAGCGGCTGGGCGCAGGCGGGGGCTTTTGCGGGCCTGCGGGCCGGAGCGCGTCCGGGGCCTGCGGACAGGGACGCCGGGCTGCAGCAGCGTCTGCTGGGGAGGAACGGAGCCGTCGCCGCACCGGGAGAGCCCCACTGCCTCGGGGCTGCCGGCGGCCCGGGGCCACCACGTTGGCGTTTGATTGTTCAGCTCGGCTGGCGGGTCGTTTCTGAGATGGAGGGTTTGGTCTCAGGGCAGCGTTCAGAGGCCGAGGGGGCAGCGGTGGCTCTGCTGAGCACTGGCACACATCGGCACGCTCACGACAGCACCGTGCGCAGCAGCGTGGCCGTCCCGGCACGAGCCGCCCCGGGAGCGGGGCACCGCAGCACCCGGCCCCCGGCCCCGAGGGGCCCCTGGGCGCATGTCCAGCATCGGCATCCCGGCATCCCGGCTGCTGTGCGGGGCGGCTCTCCCGGCTCCGTCCGCCGCCCGGGGCAGGCAGGAGCCCCCTTCCCACCAGCAGATTAAAGCTGGGCAGAACAGCTGCAGGTGGTTTGAGCAAGGTTCTCCTTCGCAGGGGCTCATTTTAGGAAAGGCACGTTTACGTTTAAAGCTGCGGTTCGCACATGCTGCCCGCGGCCCCTGCTGGCAGCCCTCTGGGGCCGGCTTGGCGCGGGGGAGAGCGGCCCCGGCCCCGGGGACGGGGGTCCCACGGCGCGTCCCCGAGCTCGGGGGTGCCCCAGCGCAGGACCTCTGCCCTCGGCCTGCGCCCCGCCGGGCACCCGGGCGTTTCGTAGCGCGGCGGTCGGCTGCTTTCGGGGTTCGCCCGGCCCTTTCCGCGCTGTTGGAGAGGCGGGTGACGGAGCAGCGCGGGACTGAGCTGCGGAGGCTGGAAACGCACCCACAGGGCTCCGGCTCCTTTGAAAGCATCGCTGGCCCACCCCGCTGCAAAAGAAAAGAAAAGAAAAATGTTGGGGCCCTTGCGGTGCTTCAGAACAATAATCTATATGAGTTATAGAGTATGGAACTAACACTGTTTAGGATTAATTGCTTAGCACAACTTGCTTAGCATTAGTAGCTAAATTTGCTGAAGCCTTAGGCCTCAGGCTATAGCCACTGCTACGTGCTTTGAAGTAGTTTTACCAAGGACACTGGTGCAGCTGGGAATGATACATCCTGAGAAAGTACAGATAAACTAGCAGAAGCCAGTGGGAACCAAGGTTAAGGGTAAGATAGCTTTGCTAAATAAGTAGCAAGGTACAAGGCATGACTGCTGCGTGCGTGATCGGTGCCATGATTGGCTACCTGTGACATAATCTGCATGGTGATTGGCCTAGCGAAGTGTACGACTGCACAAACATATATAAGATGGGCAAATTGCCGAATAAAGTTGGAATTGAACCTGCATTCTGTGAATGCGTATGATTCTTTCCTGTCACTCCCGCGGACCGCGACAGAAAAAGGGCCGAAAAGACGCACCGGCAGCCTCGTCTGACGCCGCTTCCTCTGGTGGGCGCCAGCTGCGAAGGGACGGAGCGGTGCACCGGGTGCACGGCAGGCCTGCCGTGCACCTCCGTGGGGAGACGGGCCTTTGCCCGCATCGTCAAGGGGGTTGGGGCGTCTCGGTGTTTTCGAGGTGCTGGACGCAGCCACGGCACCGAACTGGCTCGGTGCTGCCGGGCTCGGCTCAGTGCTGGGCTGGCGCAGGGTGCAGAGGTCCCACGGCGTTTGCACGGAGCTGATGGCCGCTTCGGCGACGTTCCTCGCCAGACGGCGTTTGGACTGCGGTGCTTGTCCCTCGAGCGCGAGGGGTGCCCGGAGCGGCTGAGTCCCGTCCAGCCCATTTTGGAGATGGCTCTGCGCCCTGACGGCTGCACCCAGCTCGGGGAGCGCCGGGCCGGCGCGCGAATGCCAGAGGTGAAATCGCAGCACTTGAACGGGAGAGCTCTGCCCCTAGGGACCGTGGGCTCCCCCAGGTGCCGCAGCAAAGCCGGGCTCCCCCGGACCCCACGGCAAAGCTTGGCCCGCGGCGGGGCCCAGCGGGACCCTCCTCTCCCGGGGCGGCTGCTGCGGTGCCGCCGCCGCCCCACCACCGCGACACGGGCGAGCGTTCGCGCGCCCCGCGGGCATTGCCCGTCCGACGGCTGCCGGCGTTCCTCGCTGCCGGAGCGGCGCCGGAGCGGAGGGCTGACGGCACCCGCACGCCGGGGAGCTGCCTCGGCGGCCGCAGGCAGAGCCCAGCGGGGGACACCCTGCCCTCCAAACTCCCCCTCCTTGGCGTGCAGCACATTCAGCGGCACTGAAACCTTTTGCCGGTTTGTCTTCTTATGGTGCGCTTTTGAAAAATAGTATATTTGACAGGGAGGAGCGAGGGGAAGCCAGATTCCTACAGGTTGAAGCGTTTAACTTCAGTTCGTCACCCGACATGATAATTTTGTTTGTAGAAAAGTTTTCTAATTTTATACTTTAAAAGCGCTAAAAATGTTCCAAATAATGCTAAAGTGGCTCATTTTTGCCGTAAATAGAATATCCGGTCCAACCCCAAATATTTTTTTCCATCCAGGTCACAGCGCCTGTGGCCTGAATGCACCAGCCCGAGCGCCCCGTGCCCCTGCCTGCACCCCCAGCCCTCTCTGCGCCGCCGGGTCTCCGTTCGTGGGCCAGCCGCCCGCTCGGTCAGCGCGAACACTGGCGACTGCGTGTCTGGGGCTTGCACAGCACACGGAGGGGGCAGCAGGAGGAGACCCCGGCTCGGCGGTCGCGGCGCGGAGCTGGGCGGCAGGGGGGCAGCCGCGATTCGGGAGGGACTGCGGCGCCCCGGCCCGAATGGGTTGACCTGGCTGCAGCGTTCGTTTCCTAACAGGAGGAAGGATCCTGTTGCCGACTTCACGGCAATGCAAACGCCGTGCCCTGCTGCTCGGCAGGACGCGGTGACACGTGGCCGGAGCAACACGAGGCGCTGACCCCCCGCCCGCAGCGGGGTGCCTCTCGCCGCGCGGAGCCGGCCGATCCAGGCGGACAGCGTGGCTGTGTCAGGGAAAGTCAGGGAGCCGTGATCTGAATCAGGCCCTTGGAGAGAGCCAGAGGCAAGCAATTCCCACCCTTGCGTTGTTCTTCTCAGCTTTGAGTCCTATCCCTCTGATTAAGATGGATTGCTTCTCTCATCGCTTATCTACGGTGCATATATTAAAACACTTAACATAATTTAATCTTTTAAAAGTTCCACTGCATTGCTTGTTGAAATGCTTGGCATTATTGCTAATCTTCCTGATCTCTGCTCATTTAACTATTTTATCCCACACTTCACACTCCCCTGGCACCACCCCTAGGCTCTGCAGAGCCTCGAAAACAGAACCTGGGGTGGCTCTCGGAGTGGGGAGAGTGAGAAAAAAGCAGGTTACCCTGTCAGCTGGATACAGCGAGGGCTTCACCTCCCGCTGGAAACCTTGTCTTTAAAGTCGCCCTTGAAAGCCTCACCTTAATTTAAAGTCTCCCTTCTGCCTGCCTGCCACGCCAAGGTGACGCTGGGAAGACTTGTACATTAGTAAGTCTGTTGCAGAGAATTTTCCAGCTCATGACACTGGTGGCTGTGATATAACGGCTTGGCCAGGAGCTAAGGGCTACTCCTGGCTTGAGCACGTTTATTCTTCTGAGACCGACCAAGCAGCCCAACCATGGTGTTTGCTTGCGCCTGTATCTCCCCTGTTAGAAGAAGGGTGGCCATCGGTCAACTGATTTTGCCCTCCAGTGTCATGGGAGAAGGAGCAGCGGAGGGTCACGATTTACCGTGATTAACTCACGAGGGCTACCTATAACTGCAGGTGTGGAGCACTTGTGCCTCAGCGCTGAAAGTGCTTGACCAGGCCCCGTGGGGGATTCCCGTTTCAAGCGTCCCTGTTTTACAGCTCCAGCATAGAGCGGTCCCGGGGCCGGGAACGGGTCTGGCTCGTGCTCAGCCAAGCGTCGCGGGGACGCAGAGGCTGTGCCACGCGGGGCTGCGTCGGGGCTGGCGGTGGTGTGCCGTTCCCGCGCGCGACCGTGTGCCGCTCAGCCTGGCCGTCTCCACTCGCCCCGTTCTCCCTGCTCCCGCCCCGATCTCCCGCCCGTCCCCTCCATGCGACGGGTGGCTGTCCCCATCCCCTTGGGTGCCAGCGCGAGGGATGGTGAACAGTGAAGCAACAGGGATTAATCCACAGGTAAAGCAACCCTGGGAAAAAAGGTATCCCCCAAACCCAACAACCCGATGCCCAGCTCCTCCAGCGGCCCCGGACCACCTTGGTCATGGGTTTGCGGTGCCAGAAAGACTCGCTTGCTGCCCTTTCGTCTGCTGTCACTTAGGGCAGCCCTGATGCCCGCCCCAGGCCACGCGCTCCGACCTGCTCCGGCGCTCGGCCGACCACCATCCAGAAGCTAAAACCAATCCAGCAAAGGCGAGGAGCAATGGGAATCAGCCCCATTGCTGGCAATCCCACCCTGGGCACTGGCCAGGTCCAAAAAACCCAGCAGAAAATAACAATAATGAAATCCTGCCTTGCACTGACTTTATAACTTATTTATGGTACAGGTGCAAAAAAGTCTCCATATTTAATCAGCTCATTGCAAGCAGCCCAGTTGAGATGGGTTATACTCTTTCAACACCTTGGGCTCCCAGTTATGGAAATGTGGTATTATACACGTGGCGAGGAGCTGCCCACAGAAGAAAATTCTTTTCAGTGCAGCAGTGCGTGGTAATGCATACTAATTAAGACAAATGTAATTACCCAGGCTGCAACTCATGCTTAACAAATTAGAACTGAAACACAGCAAACATGGAGAGAGAGGAAAAAGAGGCTCATGGCTTTGAAAAGCTCTGAGCCCTAGGCAGGAGCTCGGGCATCTTTTCAGGTCAGCAACGCATGAAATCGCCAAGGTGGAGGAGAAACTCCGCAGAGCTGAGCCTGACGGCTGTGTCCTCCATGCATCCCCTCGGAGACCCTATGCAGAGTCTCTTAGAGTTTGTCCCGTTCACAAGAGGTGACTTTCCAGCTTTCTTCGGTATTGAAAAGCCACTGCCACAAATTAAAGGGGCACCAAAAAAAAAAAAAAAAAAAGTGCATTTATTTACATACTGGGAACTTGGAGCTTCAAAACCAAACCAGGCATTCTTGAGTCCCACAGAGAACCGTGAAGCAGCACTTTGCAAGGAGCTAATGACAGGGAAAATAAATCCATGTTCTTATCAGATGCCCACAGGGAGCAGCCCCCATCCGTGCCCCCGGGCAGGGAGCGGCAGTGCCCGCATCGCTCCGAGAGGCCGTGGCCCAGCTGGGGGCTGTCATTTTGCAGGCTTGCTAGCCTGGGTGAGACCCCTGCTAGCTGGGGAGCTCGACTGATTCGGAAGGGCAGGTTTGCAGGCAAATACCACCTGGGAGCGCTCCACGGCAGGCTAGGGGCTGGCAGCGGGGCAGCCGAGGGCCTGCTGCCCTAGATGCTGCAGGGACTTGGTGCTCCCTCTTTGCACAGTGCGTTTCTTGCCCCCTGCTCATTTTCCAGCCGGAGGCTCCTCCATGGTGTTGCTGCATTCCTGTGCTAGTCATAAAATAAGTTTAATGCAGGCCGCATTAAAAATTCTCATTTGTCTTTATGCACAGCCATAAACTAATCAAGGAGAGCTGACCTCTTGGTAAAATCCTGAGTTAAATCGCTTTAGGTTTCCCCTGGTAAATCAGGCTTTAATTGTTCTCCGAAAGGAGCTGCTGGGTGAGAGCTTAATGCATTGATTCACCGGACAGGTGATAATGAGGACAGCGCAGCCGAGCTGCCCAGATTTCATACGGGCACATTGCCCCAGCCCAGGTGCTGCGTGTTGACACGCGGGAGCTCCCGCGCCAGCACAGCTGCGCTCTCCTCCCTTGCCTGGGTATTTGCAAGCTGAGCTCAGGGTCCCTGGCGAGTGTCTCGCTTGGCTGTTTTTGGTTCCCCAGTTCAAACAAGCTGCCACCCATTGGCAGTTCAGTCTGGTGCAAACGTGCTGAACCAGAGGCCTGATTCCGGGAGAAGCGGTCTTGGGAAACCAAGTTTCGGTGAAATCTTGCCACGTTTGGTATGAACGTCAGGAAGGGAATGAGACGGTGACTGTTACTCACTCCCCTGGAAAAGCGAAAAAAGGTTTTTGAGCATGCAGCTGAGGATGAGCAAACTCAACAGAGCAGTGGATCCTGCTGCAATGAGCAGGGCAGGGCACGACCTTGTGCTTCTGCCCTCACACGCCGGGGGAAAACTCTGGTGGGTGTGTCGGACCACCAGAAGGACTCAGCGTGGTTTTCTGCATGTAGACATGGCCCTGTCTGCAAAGATGTTCCTGGCAGAGGTAAGAGCACTTCCCGCAGCAACGTGGCATTGCCAAACCCTTCCGACCATTTCCAGAGGAAGCAGCTTCTGGAAATATCTTCCTCTGGAAACACCATCCTCCACCCACTCCCTGACCTGGGTAACGTTTGCCTATTGGAAAAGTGCAAGGTGAAGGTCAGGCCCAGCTGCCTGGAGGCAGGTCCTAGTCAGAGGAACCAGGGTTGCTCTGCCTGGAGCCTAGCTTGTCTGAATCTGCTTAGCAGGAGCGAATGTATTCATTACCTTGTGTTTTCCACTCACAAAAGGATATTTGCAAAGGGATGTTAAAAAGCAGATTAATGAGCAAGACATTAAGAATTAAAACAACAAAAATCTGCACGGTAAGTAGAGCTGCTGTCAAATAGTGTTCCCGAGGGAGATAATACCCTTCCCCCTTAACTTCTTAATAAATCCATGATGATTAATGCCATTACAGAGGAAATACTATTATTACAAATACATTGATGATGGCAGAGCTGCAGAATTAATAACACTGGGTATCACTTAACTAATTAGCGGGTGTTTTCAACAGGCCCATTATTCAGATGCATTAAAACCGAACCTTGCATTGTATCGTCCTCTGGGCTGTCTCTGTTGCAAGGGGACGAAATGAGAAGCATCCCCTTCTTTTCGGCCAGAAGCCCTCTCACCTTGGCACTGTTGTTCAGCTGAGCTGCCCTCTTTTTGGCGGCGCCTCTCGAAGCCATGGGAAGCTGGTGATGGAGTGTCCTGTGGTGCCTGAGAGGAGTAGCTGCAGAGGGCAGAGAGCGGGACCAGCACCTGGTGTCTCCAGGCTGTCCTCAGTCCTCCAGGGCTGGCTGGCCCCAAGCTTGCAGCCAGCTCAGACTGTGGGCAAAGGCTTCGACCGCTTGGAAACCTGCTCATCGCTCCCCTCATGATTTCAGGGCTCTGCTCTTCTAGTTAAATTTTCCAGTGTCCCTTTTTGCTGCCCTTCCTATCTAATGCAAAAGAGCAAAAAACAGCAGATCCTCATTAGCTGGGTGTTTACTTTGCACGTTGCTCGTTAGCATTTACGTGCTGGGAAATCCTGATAGCTGGCTGTCCATCAAAGTTAACCGTGTGAGTGGTACGTGTCTAATGGACTAACTGGGTTTGAGCAGGAGCTGGAGGGAGATGGGCTGGTTGAAAGTGCTTGATACATTGATGCTGCGTTGGTCACCAAGATTGTGGGGACCACTTTCTCACCTCGGGAAAGCTGCCTCCTGTTGTCAGGTCTCAGAGCTGTGGACAGCCTTGGGTGCGATTCAGCTGGTGGTGATGGAGGGGAACCAGGCTGGAGGGGAAGGAAAGGAGTGAAAAAAGCATCTCTTTGCCCCCAGAGTTCCCTCTCCCTGCCCCAGCTAGCTCCTCTCCTCCCACCTCCAGACTCCCCCTCTGCAGCGCTGGCCCTTAGCTCTGGATCCTTGTTCTCCCAGCGTTTGCTTTCTATCTGCTGCTCAGCTATTGCTCTCCTGGGCCTGGTCTCTCCATCGGGTAGATCCCTCAGCTGGTCATCTCCAGCCAGGCAGAAAACAGGCTGCCTTCCCGTGTAACACACCAGTTAGTTAGCAAGGTGGGTTTAATGGGTGAGTATCTACCAGCACGGACTTAGCATGGCATTGCCTGCACCCAGGCCGTGTCACTGTCTCTTCCCATCCTCCACCTTTCCTGATCCCATCCGCTGCTCCGCGCTGAGACAAATGAATCCTGACACTGCCAGAGGGCTCCTTTCAGTGCCTTCAAATTAACACATACTTAAAATTCAAATGCAAATAAATTTTTAATTCCCTTAATTAAAATTATTTTCTCGTTAGAGCTGAATAATGGGATTTGAATATTAGAAATAATGGGATGTGCCTGGCTTCCTGGGACACGCATCGACCCCGTGTTGGAGCAGGGTGAGGCAGCGGCCAGCGGAGTGAGAGCCCGGGACAGCCGGGGCGGCGCTGCTCTTGTCCGGGGAGCCTGAGCGCGCCAGCGCTCGGCCGCCCCTTGTGCCTCCCGGCAGAGGTGGCAAATCCCTCCCGGGGTGTGGGGCAGCTCCAGGGACATCGGCACGGTGCTTCCCTCTTGCAGGGCATGAGATGTGCCGGGAGGGACCCGCCGCCCCCGCGCTGCTCCCTGGCCCGAGGGACGGATCCTGGCTCTCGTTCATGCTGCAGGGACCGTGCGAGCTTCAGGCAAGTGTGGAGTGAGAGCGTCCCCGGACCAAACCGCTGCAGCCCCACGACAGGCGGGTGAGCAGCGGCGGAGGCTCCCTTGGTGCCCCCGGCCCCGAAACGCCTCTGCCCCGGCCCTGCCGGGCTGCTCTCGCTGGCAGGTTGTCACCCGCTTTGGCTGTGGCGCTGGTGAGATGCGCGAGATCCACGAGATCCATGTACGGTGTCCTTGGTATTCATATGAATGCAAAAAAAGGGAAAATAGATGGCAGCGCTATAAACAGTGATACTTTAATCAGCTCTTGCTGCCCATACACCACCCCAGCGCCTGGACTCTTGGACGGGAGATGCAATAGCAAAGAGATCAGATTGGCTCTGATCTCGCCTGGTTCAGCTGAAGGACTGGTGCGTGGAAGCAGAGATGGTTGCACTCAGGGTTTCTAAAACGTCCCCTCTTGCACCTGTGCCGTCTGTGATGCTCCCGTCTGCTCTCAGCCTCTGCCTCACGTTTTAGTGTCTTTGGAAGCTTTTAATGCATCTTTTAAAATTAATAATAATATACCCATTAAAAGACTGCAGGATCAATGAGTTATTCTTGAATGAGGTGAAGAGCCCTGCGTGTACGGCTTGGTAGAATTTATTAGCGTGTGTATTTGCATTGCTTGCAGAGCGCTTGTTAGATGCTGTACACAAAATGATTTATATAGATCCCTGCCACTTGCAGCAATCCAGCCCAGAATCATTAAAAAGCAATTGCATTAATCATTTATTAATTATTACTGAAGTATTTATGCAGTTAAATGGTGCCTTCATTTCAATCGTTGTCAATTTTTTGCCAGGCTTTGCTGTGTCAACGAAACCCAGAAGTGCCCAACGCATCCTGCTGACAGGTTGGAGGCTGCGCAACAGCTTTGGGTGCGTCCCCAGGGCCCTCTGCGCACCCCCGAAGAGGAGCCGTCTGCGGGACGGGGGGCGGCAGGGGGACGCGTCGGCGCGGCCTGGGACGTCTCAGCTCGCGGCACCGACGGCACTTGGGGCGCGAAAGCGCCCGGCAGGGCTCGGCTCGGCTCTGCTCGCTCGACCCGTCGGCCCGTTTCCGGCACCGCTGCCCGTGGCTCCCGGCCCCGCCAGAGGTCCGGGCACGCTGCCGCTCGCCGCAGCCCCTCGGCCCTACGGCTCCGGCGCCCGCCTGCGCGCTTGCTCACTCGCACACCAAGGTGGTCGTCTCATTAATCCGCGTTGCCACCCGCCGCCGAAAGGAGCTCCGCTACGAGCGCAGTGTCATCCGGCGCAGATGAACTGGGCTTTGGTGGGAATTCAATTGCACAGCTCTTTCTCGCTGAACATAATGCATTTTGGCGATACAGTAGCTTCAGTGCTAATGAGATGCATTTTAACTGCTGTGAAGACTGTATTTTCCCCTGCACTTAGTAGGCAGGATCCACATTAATTACAGTTTCAGTGCAGAAAAACCCACAGAGTTACTACCTACATTTTACTACTGGTAATAGCAGTTTCTTTGCATTGCTGGGGACATTATGGATTCACTTTTAAGCCACATTTTATACCAAACAACTTGATTGCGATAGCAAGGAGAAAACAATTCCGCTTTACTCAGACCACTCACACTGTGTTGTAAAAGTGTCATTTACAGCAGGGAGATGAATCAGACGCGTTTAAGTCAGAACATATTCAGAATAAAAGCGTTTATAGGAGTTGTTTTAAGAGCTGTTTTAAGGCATGAAAAACTCAGGGCTAAATTAAAACAGCAGCTCAAGGTCCTGCTGGGTCTCCTGGAAGACGACAGGCACTGGCTTCCCCTCTTGAGCTCCCAGGATCTGCTTGCCGGGCCCGAAGAGGAGCCGGCCCCGGGCAGGAGCCGGGCGAAGGTGGCGTGGCGATGCTGGCGGAGGCCTGCGAGCGGGTGGCGGGAGCAGGGCACCGCGGCGGGCAGCGGCTGTGGGGCAGCGCGTGGGCTGAGCTAGAGGGTGCCGAGGGATTGCATTCTTCCAAGGAAAAATGCATTTGCTCTTTGATCTATTTTTGAAGGGGGGGTTGAACTCTCTGGCCCAGCAGCGCTGAATTTCCCTGGTAATAATAGGGAAATATCCCTGTAAAAACCCTGTTTCGACCCCCTTGCCCCCAAAGCTGTCCCTCCTTAGCAAAAGCCAGTTCGTATTTCCAAATGGCTCAGCACAGACCATGGATGGGAGCCAGCCTCGTCTGTGCCGCTCGCATCCATCCGAGGAAAAATCCCTTCCTCCTCGGTGAGGGCATTTCACGGGGCCTTCCCCAGTTTTGGTCCAGTGGCTGCGGTGGGAATTTGGACTCGGCGCGGAGGAGCTGTGCGCAGCAGCGGCGTAACTGCTGCCCACTGCCACTCTGCCGGCGTTTCGGCACTGTGGCGAAGCGCACGTCAGCCGCACGTTGTGTCTCCCCCAGTTACGCTGCAGATCGACCCCGCAGCGTCTTGGGCACGCGGCTCCCGGCTCCTGGCAGGGTGGCACGCCGGTGGCAATGCCGGCCGAGGGAGCCGCCCCGGAGCTCGGCGCAGCTCTGCGGCGTCGCTCCTGCTCCTGCGCGAGCAAGCCGCCCTGCTGCGGGCGAGGCGCGGGAGCAGACTGGCTCGTCGCTGCACCCCCCCAGGTCGGCTCCGAGGGGCGACGCGGGGAGCGGGCTGGGGGGACGGCTCGGCTCCCGCGGGGTGGGAGAAGCCGCCCGTGGGGGACTCTGATCCCTCCGCACTGGCATCCAGCTAGAGCAGCCGTGGGGCTGCTCTAAAGGCCAGCTCCGAGGCATTGGCCTTGGGTTTGGGACTTTGCGAGTTTTTTCTTTATAGCCATTTCCCTCTCTGTATCCTCCGTGCGGTGGTTCGGGCTGTAAGACTGAAGCAGACAGCTTGAAAAAGCTGAACAGTTGTAAGCTGCGTGAAGCACAAGTGTTCGATGAGGAGTTAGCAGTCCAAAGCACTGCAGAGGTATTTAATAAAAGATTGATCAAATGAGCTGTGGCATGCTGTATAAATCATTTTGTGACCTTCACTTAACGCCGAGGCCTCATCTGCTAATAGCTGGAAGTCATTTGTAGCCTTCTATAATGCATCTTGGAAATTTTCATGAAAAAATAAAAACAATTATTTCTGTTAATCATTCATGTCTTTCTTTAAGTATTTATACGTGTTCCCTTCATTTAAAGTTCCCTTCACTTTCAGCACAGGGGAGCGCCCAAACCCATCTGTGCCAATGAACTGCAGAGCTCTGTAACCTTCCTGTGAACTGACATTAAAGCAGGTGACAAATAAACAAGTCATTCCCCAGCACAGCTAGACAATTAGATTCTTGCTTTTTTGGCTGGAGGAAATGGCTGAACAGACACAGATGTATTTGCTTTTGAAATGCTTTGATTATTGGGCATGGCTAAAAATTTAGTATCATGCACAAAGTGGGAAGAAGTCTTATTTTTCTATTTAGCTTCCCTGAGGAGCGGCAGTGCACGAGGAGGAAGAGCGGATGGTATCCTTAGCTAGCTGCAGTGGGATTAGCAAGGAAAGGAGAGGGTCTTTTGAAAATGGGTTGGCATGTAGAACTGAGGAGAGAAATACATGGTCTCTGTGCAAAGTAAAGAGTGCATTTTGGTGAAAAGCAGTGAGAGGGATCGCATCCTGCTTTTTCCTTCATTCCCTCGTTGCTTCTGAAACAAATGCTGATCTTTTTCCAAAATGTTTGAGGTTTTTTGGGTGGGTATTTATGGATAAAACAGAAGCAGGGGCTCACAGCTCTGTCGTACCCCTGTTGCAGGCTCCCTGTTTACTGAAGCTCACAGCAAGAGGTTGGTTAAGGGGGGCCAGGCTTCCTAGCGTCCTTTGCACCTCAAGCCTGCTGGATGCTTTTGAAGACGTGACAAGCAGGCAGGTGCTGAGACCCCAAAACCTGGGTCCTTCTGAAAAATCAGGCCTGTGTTTCAGGCAGTCGTACCCTGATGTCTGATGCTGCTCTGGACTTCGTGATGGCCCGTTGTGCTGGGTGCCCTCGGGGTGAGGGCAGAGGCTAGAGCGCTGGTGAGCAGTGCAGGCTTTCACAGGGCTGCCAAACCCAAGTATTTGCAAATGGGAGCCCAATTCCCAAAGAATCATCAGGTTTATTTTATTTGGGACAGGATTAAAAAAATAAACAGAGACTCATTGTCCTTTTACTTTCTTGCTGGTTCCAGGTGCACCTGAATTGCAATTTTTAGGTGTTCTCTGCAGTAACAATGGCTGAAAATGTACCAATTTTAAAAACAGGAATGCAAGAGTCTCTGATAATCCTGGGATTCCAGGAGCCAGGGCTTTCAGAAACATGGAAAGGGGGATAAAATCCCTGTGCTGTCTGTCCGCAGCCGCAGTGCACTAGATGGAGCTACAGGATAGCCGGCTGCCCAGTGGCGGCCCAGCTGCTCTGGATCCATAACCCATCAGAGGAGGATGGCTGGACACAGGGAGCTGATCAGGGTGACCTGAACTGAAGACATCTGTGGGCACCTCACTCATCCCAGCAAAGCCCCCAGGATGCGTTAGGCTGACCACATCTGATGCCTGCTCTCCGGTTTTGCTCCTTGCACGCGTGAACAGTTCTCGGTGCACAATTCAGAAACGTCCACATGCCAAGAGCGTTCTCCCAAACTGCTCAGCGCACGGTTTGTGGGGGGTGTTGGTGCTCACCCACAGGCTGTAATGCAAATCGGTTTATCTGTCTACTTGATCCTTTCCTCAGTCTCCCTCACTAGGATGGGCAGCACCAGGAACCCTCTTAGAAGCCCTATTTCAGACACTGTAGGGTAACTGCTCACTAATAACTCCTGCTTTGAGGAAGTACTTCAGGCTGGGAGCAAGTGCTGAAGGCCATCGCATCTTGTAGCAGAGGGAAGGGTGGGAGCTCTGCTCTCCTTGTGATCCCAGTGTTATCCTAAAGACACACTGGGAGTTCAGGTGCCTGGGGCTGTTCCTGAGCATGTGGGAGACAGTGACACTACTGGCGGTGATGGTCAGGAGAGGTTTAGCTTATATCCAACACTGATTTATTGAAACCTGCCTTTTTGTTTGTATGAATATTGTTGATTTTCGACCAAAAAATGTTGTCAGGAAGGTTTCTTGGGCTTGGGATGGGGCTTCTGATCTGAGAAGAGAACCGTTACTCTCCAGAGTCACTGTCACCAGGGTGCTAGAGTACAAGGACTCCAGGTTGAACTTCTACACTCACAAGGCCATGAATTTGGGTCCTAAGAGGGTGCTCAGAAATCCCAGCTACTTGGGCTGTGTATCTCTGGACACCTCCTTTTTTTTCCCGGAGTGGAACAGGATAACCTTAAAGAAAGACCTCCAAAATGTCTGAGTTGAGAAAAATCAGTTTGCAGGTGCTGTGAGGCACCAATTTTTTTCACTTCAGCAAGAGTTGCTTGAGGATGTGAAGGCATTTGTCTTGCCCAGATTTATCTGGCCTCTCAGCCTTTTTTACTGGGAAAGTACCACCATTCTCGCTTTGCCAGCTGGGGCTCAAACAAGGTCAATGTTAACTCTTTGCACTTAGCAGGTGAGGCCAGGCCAGGCCAGGAGCACCTGCTGTCCGCCTACTCAATTAAATGCTCTTATCTCACTGCCTCAGTGAAAAATTGCTGGATGAGTCAAGGACCATTTTCTGGGTCAGATATGCTATCTAAAATGCCAGTTTCCCTTCTTTCCTCTACCAGCAACCAATCTGCCTGTCTCTTCCAACAGCCCCATGTGAGAAGCAGGCGTGTACCCTTCTCTTCAGTCTCTGGACAGCAAGGTGGTGGTAGATATTCCTTGCAGCTGGCCTCAAGGATGACAGTCCCCCAGATGTGGTGTCGGAAATGCTGGCTCCAGCTCTGTATGTCCAGGTGACAGCAGCAGCCTCCAATTTTAGCAAGAAAGTCATCAAAGGACCTAATGATTTTACACTGTAGCAGGTACCCTTTCCTAGACTCACTAGGGGTACCCAGCCCTTCCTGGGCAGCCGCAGGGTTGGGAGAGAGGCTGGGTCCCTTGCTCCAGCTGATGCATGGCTCCCATGTTGCTCCAGCTGGGAGGTCAGCCTGGGCTCTGCAGGCAGATGCACTCTTGGTGGTGTCTTGGTCTGCTGCCCTGGCTGCACTAGCACTGAGGCTGTGTGAAGGGTACAGCTGTCCTGCCCCAGCAATCAGGAATAGTGGGAATCACAGTTGCTGGAGAGGGTTGCAGCTTGCAGATGAAAAGGAGAATGGAGGGGAACTCATTTCAATTGTCAGGAAGGTGGAAATACCTATCAGAAGTGGGGAAAAAAAACAGTAAAAAAATGAATCTGGAGGAATTTGTATGAGGGTGGAGATTTCACCATTTCTTTAAAAGAAACTTGCTCCCAGGTTCAGGTGGCCTAAATTCTTAATTCTTCTGGTAGACACCTGTGAAGGTTAAGTGGAAACCAATAGGAAGCACTGGGTCCAGTTATTAAGAGGGAGGGAAAGAAAGCATGCTGGAGGAGTGGTTCTGGTGGAGCTTTTTGCTATCTCTGAAGGTTTTAGCTCTTCAGCAAAATCCCTGTTTTCAGTGATTTTTGAGTTTATTTAAGAAAAGAAAGATTTTATTTAAAAGCCTATTTATAAATGGGACTAGAGCCCTAAATGTGACTCCAAAAAAAAAAGACTGCTTTCTCTTGAACTGGGAAGATGATGAAGATGGGTCTACTAGCAAGTTCCATCTGGTTGTTATTGCTTGTGGGGAAGGGCCCTTGTGTTGATACTCTAAGCTTAGCTGCTCTGCTGTGCTTGTGGCCCTCACTGTGGAGTCTCAGCCTGGGCTCTACTTCCAGGTAAGGCTCTGCTGTTAGGAACTTCCAACTGTTTGTTACTTTTTGCATGAAAACCTTCCTGAACTTGTGGCTGCTGATGTGAGCTGCTGAAAGCTTTCATGGGAACGTGTCAGCTGGTGAAATCTTTGCTGGGAGAGAGGTCTGTGAGGCTGATTTCAGCCCTGTGTCACAAGTTATCCCTGACTGCTCTGCTTCCCTCTGCCCTTTTTTGCCCCCAAATGTAGATCTACTTTGGGGTCTTTGCTGCAAAGAAATGGTACCCATCTGTTCAGCCTGTGTGGACTTCTACTTTAATTCTCATTTCTGTGTCCTCTGCACTAACTGTATCAACTGGGAAGAGAGACTACCTTGCAAATGGTGTACGCTCATAGCTGTTCTCACTGTAGTTCCCCTGTAGTTCCCCAGAAGCACTGAAAATCTCATAAGCAGCCTGGCTTAGCCTGAGTATTAGCCCAGTTTTATTCACCAAAGGGGAATGGATATTTTGCATCTCTTTCAGAGAAGCAATCATGATTTTGATTCTTCTTTGCGATGAATTGACCGTGACAACTTTTCTGGTTCACTAGCTCCACAGGTCTGGCCACAGAAATTGTTCCGTTCTGCTACTTGAAAGCAGATGGCAATTTATTCTGTAGTCATGTTGAAATAACGTGTATTTCTGTGTCTCAGTAGATGGATGGTCAATAGGGAGCAGTCCATCTTCATGTAATTTTAAATATCTTCCAGCTAAATAGAGGATCCAAATGCAAAACCCCACACTTAGAGGCTTACAAATCTACATGAAGTCCCCTTGGAGGAGCTGGGCTCCATAAAGTAGTGACTGGAATCAAGAGACACAAATATCATATTTTCATCTGTGGCAGCTATAACCTTGCTTGAAAATTGTTCATGCTGTTTAGAAGGAATAGAGACTCATTTGGCTTGTTCCATCAATCTAAAAGTTGCAAAGACAGGACTGAGGAAGTAGTTCTGATCATGAAATAAACTGTGCAAAAGACTTGAAAAGGCAGCTGGATGTCATCAGACACCAAAAATGTTATTTTCAGGTCTTTCTAGCAGGTTATTTATGAGGAATGGATGCTCCCATACTCTTTGGAAAAGAGCAGAGCTGGCGGGAAGAGACATCTTTTTGCATTCATTAGAAAATGATGTGCCATGTTTTGCTGACCCTTTTATTTGGGATAAGCTGGGAACCCCACTGGAGCAGCAGGGAATGATGGTGTCCACAGACAGGAGAGTAACACTGGGACACTTGGGAGGCTTTTATCCTGGAGCGCAGAGCTGGAGAGTCTCAGTTATGGTGCCAAGCAACAAAGTGCCTCACGCACAGTCTCAATAGGTGTATTTTGGGAGTCTAGGCTCAGACTGGGCCTCCAAGTATGGCCATGTACCATGCAACCGTTGTCGGGTAGGCAAAGGTCTGATCCTCCGTAGTCCAAACTTATCACAGTGATGGTAAGCTCAAGGTAGGTGCAGTAATAATGCTTCTTCCCCCACTCCCTCTCCAAGGTCAGCTATCTATTTTTGGTTTTTAGGGAGTCAAATCATATTTATGAATAATTTATTCTACAAACTTTTTTGACTGTCAACAAAGTGATTTGTGAATAAATGTTTTCATTACTTGGCTGGCTCTGTGGATGGATGAATAATATCTATCAAATAAATTATTCATCTCTTTTTCTCCTTGCCATCATCAGATAAATTCCTTGTGATTTATATTTGTTCATTATTCATCTAGCTACAAGAACCAGACATTGGAGATGGTTTAAGGGCTAGATCTGCTTTATTGAAACCAATGGCAAAGTTTATTGAAATTGGAGGCTGTAGCAACAAAGATCTCATCCCGTGTAGTCTGAGTGCCCTCAGAGCAGTGGTGCTTAGAGCTGCTACATAAGCAGCAACAGCCCTGGAGCCCATGCTGAGGGCAAAGCCACGCTCTCCTGCTCTGATATCCGAGCCCCAACTTTTTGATTTCTCCTGAAATGTCAGAGGGGCCCGTGGGCTACTTCTTGCCAGAAACCATGGGCCATGGGTTAGGGGTGCCCCTCTGGATGGCTGATAAAATGTCTCCATTGGCCAGGTTGTGGTTGCAGCAAATGGCCTCATGTGCTCTTGGAGGGTGTAATCCCCCTAAGGCGCCTGGTGTATTGGAGTCCAGGGATAGCAGAGACTGCATCACCTAAACTCTGGAGGGAGATTATCAGTCCTTGTAGCAGCTTTTGCAGTATTTCTCATAACATGGGGAGCCTGAAACCATAATCCCCCCCTTCCCTGGGCTCCCACTCTCCAGCCTCCTCAGGCTGCTTTTTGTTCCCTGACAAAGCTGTACCAGCAGCCTGGTCTAGAATGCAATGAGATGGAGGCAACGGCCATGTGCCAAAGGCCGGGGAGGTCTGCACATGGTGTCGCACCCTCCAGAATCAGGGTGCTGCTGGACTCAGGTGGGCACTTCGATGAGGGTGATGAGAAATGAGCCCAGTTCACCTCCTTGGCTCCTGGTGCTGACGGGACTCTCTGGGTGACTGCCACTGAGATCAGGGCACCAGGCCTGCGGGGGTTCACTTGGGGCAACCCCTGTAGGGGTAGATTTTTCCAGTATCTTCTCTTCTAGCTCCATCATCTTTTAAAACAGGTGAGTGAGCAGAGGGGAGGCAGAAAGGTATCTGTTTTTTTCCCTTCTGATCAAAGGGCTGGTACTTGATGTGCTTGGGACTTTGCTGCTTCCTAGCAGTCTCTTGTTTAAAATATTCCAGCAACAAGAATGCAGGCCATGCACCAGTACAGGTTGGGGGTTGACCTGCTGGAAAGCAGCTCTGCGGAGAAGGACCTGGGAGTGCTGGTGGACACCAAGTTAAGCATGAGGCAGCAATATGCCCTTGTGGCCAAGAAGGCCAATGGTATCCTGGGGTGCATCAGGAAGAGTGTTGCCAGCAGGTTGAGGGAGGTGATTCTCCCCCTCTACTCAGCCCTGCTGAGGCCACATCTGGAGTACTGCGTCCAGTTCTGGGCTCCCCAGTACAAGAGGGATGTGGCAGTACTGGAGCAAGTGCAGCGAAGGGCTACAAAGATGATTAGGGGACTGGAACATCTCTCTTATGAGGAAAGGCTGAGAGAGCTGGGCCTGTTCAGCCTGGAGAAGAGAAGGCTGAGAGGAGATCTTATCAACGTGTACAAGTATCTGAAGGGAGGGTGTCAAGAGGATGGAGCCAGACTCTTTTCAGTGGTGCCGAGCGACAGGACACGAGGCAATGGGCACAAACTGAAACACAGGCAGGTCCATCTGAACATGAGGAGAAACTTCTTCCCTGTGAGGGTGACAGAGCACTGGAACAGGTTGCCCAGAGAGGTTGTGGAGTCTCTATTTCTGGAGATATTCAAAACGCGCCTGGATGCAATCCTGTGCAACATGCTCTAGGTGACGCTGCTTGAGCAGGGGGGTTGGACTAGATGATCTCCAGAGGTCCCTTCCAACCTCAACCATTCTGTGATTCTGTAACTTTCCAGTGATGCTAGAGGAGGCAGGAGGACAGGACTGCATTTGGCTCCACTACAAAAAGAAGCAAAGAAAACTTTCATACAGAAGCTGACCAAAGGAATAGAAACATGGGAGATGTCTTTTGCTCTTGCTCAGAAGTGACCTTTTGTTTGTCCATCTGGTTTACAAGCATTATGTTATTCCCCAGTCCTGCCATTGCAACAGTTTTAAACTTTTGCTTTCTTGCTTTATTCCAATTCAGAAAAGTGTCTGCAATTATTTTCTTAATAATGGGAAAAGCATCTTTCAATCACTCTTTCACTTGCCATTGAGCTATGGAAATGTTCTTCAAACTCCCCTTCCTCCCCAAAAAACTTCAGGCAGAAAACAAAGTTTCACCTTTTAAGAAGTGAATAGCTTGGAAAGTTACCTGCATGTGAACGGCAGAGGCGATAACAGAGCTTGTTTTGTAACCTTAAGGCTAGTGCGCTTTGCCAAACACCTGCTTGTAGTAACACGGTGATCTACACAACATGTTTGCAGAGAGCCTTAGAAGACTAGAAAAGCTTTGATTTTTATTTATTTTTTTTCCCCATTCACGACATCTAACACGACAATCTCAGCTGAATGATCAAATACAGACATAAGCATCAAGATTCAGCTGGAAAGAAGAAATGACAACTGAAGAAAAAAAATGTAACTGAGGCAGATAAAAGGAAATCCATCCTCCACAGACAGAGGAGGCAGAGAGTGCTGGTTATTCTTCGTTTAGCATTTCCTGGCCTGAACACACAATGCATTCAGGCAAAGGCTGGACTTCAGCTCACAGGCCACGCGTCTCCGAGAGAAGTCAGAGTGCCATATTGCAGCAAAGGCTTTCTCATGTGGTGTGTGGGGTGGGAGCCTCACAAGCCTGCAGTCCCTGAGTTCTGTGATGGAGCTTGCTTTGGAGCCTGGTTTGATCAAAGTGACGTAGGTACCTCATGTAACAGTACCTGACTTTTCAGGAGGCTTATGCTTGTAGGTAGGGCTCTGTGGAAGACTTGATCCTTCTGTTTGCGTGCTAGCTGGTGCTAGTAACCTCGGGGAGACAGAAGCCCCTGTCTCTCCCTGTTCCTGTTTGCCCAATGTCATGCTGAGGGTGTAGCACAGACACAGCCCTTGCTCCGAGCCTTCGCTACCTGCTGTGAACAGGCACAGCTCTGCTGCCTGCACGCTGGCGCTGCATCCCTCAGAGACGTCTGTTGCCATGGCTAATGAGGGTTTCTTCCCACATAAAGAGCTCAGGAAGGCTCATTCAAAAGTTTTTCTCTTTAAAACCTTGGACTGTTTCTCTTTTTCTTTCTCTCCAGGCTCCACTTGGGACTCTCCTCTGACTGGCTCCAGTGAACACGTACAGGCAGGTCTTGTGCCAGCTTTCATGATAAAGACTCTATGCAGGCTATCCCACTACTATGCATTTCCATCCTTTGGTTCTCTCTTCAAGAGTATTTTGAATACACTGGCCCTGAATACTTGGTGTTTTATCCTGTATTTGCAGCATATAGCCCACTGGGTTCTGGTTTGCAACTGGCGCTTCATAAAGCTGAGTCGTAATCTGGTCCCCTGTCCTGCAAAAGCAGCCAAGCAAAAGATGCAGACTCTGGGCTAAAAGACCATCCTTGGCAATTCTGGTGCCAAATTCTCTCAGGGAAGCAGAGAGGAGATGTGGTCCAGGCTCTGTCCTATGGAAGAAGCCAGGCTGCAAGAGGGAGCCTGGTATTACACTCCCCCAGAGGAGGTAACGATGGAAAGACTGCTAGTCCACATCAGTCTGGCGCTGGCTTTGCTCCTGGGCAGTCCTGCTCAGCTAGAGCCTGGTCAGAGGGGTGGCACAGGCCTGCTCTGTGACACTGGGTGCTTGAGCCTGCGGCTCCCCTCCCTGCTGGGGTACCCTGCAGCAGTACCCCAGTGCACTGGCTTTGGAGGCTGTCATGGGAAGAGTGCTTCAAAATGCTTGCTCAGCTGCTGTAATCTGTATATCTGCTAGAGAAAGTGAATATAGCAGTGAGCAGGGAACCTTCATGCCTAAAGGACGTCTTGGAATATGATTTCTGGAGTGATTTTCTTCTTCCTGTCAACTGTCTAATCCAGGGGACATATCAATCTTTGAGTCTTTTCAAGCTCCGAAATGTATTTCAGCAGGAATCATTTGTCTTGTGCTCCTGTTTGGGATGGGGTGGAGGCTGGAAGAAAAAGGAGCATGGGGTCTGCTCTAGAAAGGAGTGCTGAAGGATGATATTCTCCCTTGTTTTCTGCTTGCCTTTTGCCTGGCACCCAAAGTACCTGCTGCTTTCCTGGGGTGTGTAGGACCCTCACCCAAGAGCTGATCCATTGAGAGCTGGTGCTGTAGAGGCTGCAAGAGTCTTTTGCACAAAATTAAGACCTATTTGAGTCTCATTTTTCAAAGCCCAGAGGGTCGCAGGAGCATTCATGGGGGACAAGCAGTCTTGCTCTCAAGGCTCAACCAGGGAGCGCACACCTTGCTTGGGCCTCCTCCAGGTTGGCACTGCCAATGTGATCAGGGAAACTGCTTCTTTCCTTCTTCCCTTCCTTCCATCAAGGGCAGGGAATGGCCTTTGCCACCAACTTTCCCACCTGCAGCTCTGTGTGGGACTGATGGGTGAGGGGGTATCAGGCTGTCCTATGCCAAGGAGGTACCCTCCCACTGGTTGAAGCCAAAGGAGGCCTGGGGGTGAGTGGCTGGATTTTGGGGTCTGCTCAGGCTGCCCTCCCTGGCACCCAAGATCAGTTTAGCACCTGTATTTTTGCTGAAGGTTAGAAACATTCCTAATCTTCCCTGGGTCCCACAGAGAGCAGAGGGAGGGAGGGATGGATAGAGCAGCGCTTGCTTTAGGGCACTGACCTCTTCTGGCAGCTGAAAGCTGTGTGTGTGTCTAAAATATGTGCAGCTTGGCTCTGTGGCCTACACAGCTGGCTCTCTTTATCCTTGATCTCCCTAACAGGCAATTCTGATTCACTGATACTCTCCCATGAATGTCATCAGAGGAAAGCAAGCAGAAGCACTTCACCAAGGTTCTGGATGAGGGAAAGAGGAGGTGAAACCAACCCTGCATCAGGCCTGAGGCATCCAACCCAAAAGGAGGCTGACTCCACAGTCTGGCAAAGGGCTTCAACCTGTCTGGGAGCATCTCTGTAAGGGGAGCTGCTGGGCAGCAGGACTGTGATACGCCTGTTCGCGTTGTAAACTGTTACTGATGAGTGCCCTGAAATTCAGGCAGACAGACATAAACAAGTAGGTACGCTGGCTTGATCTGCACTGATTGGTTCCCCTCAAGCATATGTACTGCGCAAAGGATTTGAATGTGCATAGGAGAGCAGAGCTGCCGGTATCTGATGAGCTGCAAAGGTTGTGTTGCCTCATGGCTTTATGCTCCCTGAGCCCTGGATTTCAGGATGGGTCACCTTGCTCTTCTGAGATGTAGCTGTTGAGCTGGGGTGCAATGAGCTCAACACACAGACCAGGAGCTGCAAAGGCAGCTGTGAGCCTGAATCCTATCAAATCAATGGGAATTAGATATGTGTATGGTTCTGCAGCTCTGCTTCGCAGTGATCTTGGCATATATCAATAGTAGAGCTCCAGGGACAAGTCAGCAGGATGGAGGACCACATGCTACCTGTATTCAGGCAAGGCTGCTCTGGCTTTAGATGGGCAAACTTTTCAATGTGGTGGCTGACCTGGAACCAGGGGGAAATTATTCCAGGTAGGACAAGTGCAGACATGTCTGCCTTTTGTTGTGCTTGTTGTTCTTTCAGCAGATAAATGCAGTGGGTGCATTGATATGCTTGCTTCAGCTCCCTTGACTCAGGTTGTGAAAGGTGAAACCTCTTATACCTGTGCTCTGGAGACATCTGCCAGCTCTTGGCCGCTGTTTGAGCAATAGCATCAGGCACTCCTGGCTGCCTCAGTCCTGTTGTAAGCTTGTTTGGACTTCTGTGAGCTTGCAGTGGTGCTTAAAACATGTATGAATGTTTCAGCCGTTATTCCCTCATTTCAAAAGGTCTCTAGACAAAGAAAAGGCAATGACATGTCTCCTAGACCTGTGCAACCAAGGAGTCTTATCCTACAGGCCAGACTAACAGCATCTCAGAGAAACCAGGCTTATGATGATGGGTGAGACCTGGCTCTGTGTGGGAACTTTGGTTCAAGCGTGCAAATAGCTGCCATCCATGCAACAGATCAAAGTTGCTCTGCAGAGCTGGTTTTTGGGGGTACTGAGTTCTCGTGGTTGCAGTCCTTGCTAACAGCTGTCAGTCTATCAAAAAATGTGGAAAAATAGTCATTCATGGTTATGGCAAACAATCTCACAGGAAGTTGGGAGTTGCATTCGCTCATTTGACTTGCATGATAAGGTTCAGAGCTATCTTGAACTTCAGCCTGAGGTTGTCTCTCTGGCCAGCATTGGGAACCACATTGCTAAGGTGTTCCCTTGGGTTACTTGGCCTCTCAAGATATAGAGGTGACACTGAAAAGTTTTGGGCTAGAAACTTTACTGTCTGCTCATCCTATTTATGGTTCCCTGCAGTCTCAGTTTGTTACCGCAATTTGCTGGGATATTTTCTGATCACCTCAAATTAACCAGGAGACAGTTGCATTGCTCTATTATTAGCTGCTGTGTCTCCTGCAAATGTTGGAAACAGGCACCACAAATGCAGGTTGTCAGGTGGATGGCTCAGGAAGATGAAGACTAGTGGGTCAACTGCTGTGTGTGTTCCTCCTGACAAAGATTTGCAGACCTCTGTCTTTCAGCATCTCTGGCAGAGAGGCCCAGAAAAGTGCCTAAGAAACATGCCTGGTCTCATGATGTTCAACAAGACAGTGCCTGTGGAAAAGCAATAATGGCTAGAAGTAATGATGCTTGCTGCTTCCAGAGTCTCTTCTCTGTGAGTGCTTTGTAAAAGTGTCACCTCCCTACCACCAAGAGAAAGTTGATTATTAATCTGTCCTCCAGAGCTGAGAGGGCAATTGGTGTCTGGACAGACTTTGTGCCTCTCTAAAGGTCACCTGGAAAGCTGCTGAAGGGAACCCAGGGGCCTGACCCTCAGCTGTAACTGATAGGCCAAACTTTCTGACTTCCCTTTGCATGACTTTGTGTGTGTAGGTCCTTGATTCAACAATTTTTCATGGTCCGATTTCCAGTAGGTATGCACGAAGCTCTGCGCTTGGCTGTCAGACTCCATCCTCTGAAGACAGCTGTTAAGGGCAGCCTGGTTATCACCTTGCTGGTGATGCAGACCCAAAGCTTCACCTGAGTGTGGCTGGGTACAGGTTAGAAAACCAGGTCGCTCCACCAGTCTTGTCTCCCTTGTTTCATTGCCTCCTGCTTGTTCTCCCATGCTCCCCAGGGAAGAGCTCCTCCCTGATCAGGGTAGTTCTGGATGCCTGGGTGGAGCAGTGTCATGGGTCATGAGATCAGCACCCTTCAGCTGTTGAGGGCCATGGGGACTGGCCATGGAAGTGCTCCTTGCTGATCTTTCCAAAGCACAGGGCAAAAGCTGCTGTGCAGGCGCTGCTACTAGAGCTAACCTGCCCCAGAGACTGCTCAAGGCTGTTTGCTCTGTCTTTGGATCAGACAAGAAGATTTTTAGATTTTTTGCTGCTGAATGGTACAGGCTAGATGTGCTATTGCACCTGAGGATGATGAGAGGCAGTTTTCCTGTGGGCAGACTTCAGGCCTGCTCATTAAAAACTTCATTTCCTTTTGGCTTCAGAGAAAGTTTTCCAAGTGGGGCCTGTTTGGGGGTGGGGGCAGTTTAGCAGTTTTGTTCTGGTAGCAGGAGCTCCAGGAGGTTTCCACTGAAATATCTCTCTCATGGTAAAGCACAGGTGTCTTTAGCTCAGCTGCTGGAGCTTTCAGTTCACCAGTAAGTTTTTTCTAACATTCACATTTTACACAGAATATTCTGCAGCTTGCTTGAAATTAAAAATGTAAGAGTTGGGCAAAATAAATTGTATTTAATATCAAATTAAATAGTCCAATGGATTCTGCACTGATGGTATTCTGAATTTTCATATTTTATTCAGTAAACCCCTCTGTTCATGATAGTTTATCTGAAACTGTGGCAGAACTTCTTTCTAGTAGCACTGAAATGGCACAGAATTTAGTAGACTTGTCTCAGCTTTTAGGCCAGGCTCTCTGCAGTGCAGAGAGGACCTTGGCTGTGCTGCAAGTATACTTGGTGGGGCCAATTCTGACTCCAGATGGACAACAGTAGGTAAGGAGAATGTCCACCTGGAGTCAAAGTTATGTAGGTATAAAATTGGTTGATGGAAGATAACTTGATAGGGACCAGAAGATAAGCAGTCTTTTAAACAAGAAAGGTGGTAAGCCATGTTTCTTGGAAACCAAGCATAAACTGCAGTTTCTGCAGGCAGGTGAAATTGTTAGTCAAGCAGTTCATCTTTCCTTTTCCTAGCATCATCTTTCAGCTGTTTTCAGCATCACTTTTTAAATGAAGACCAAGTGGACAGATTTCCCAGGCTCTCTCCCTTTCTGCCTGATAACACGGTGTCCCTGAGAAGTGGTGCCTTGGAACTAGGGGCCATCTGCAGCTTCTGGGCAGGGATAACATCTCCCTTGGCTCCAGGGGGCACAAGATGAATCTCAGCCCTTGGCACTGCCTCACTGGTTTAGTGCATTGCTGATGGGAAGATCTTTTCTTGTGAGCTGGGCAATGCACTCCTTTGCTCAGCTTAATGGCATGGATGGTGTTGAAAAGCTGAGGCCAGCTTGTCCTGGAGCAGCGCTGACTCGTTCTCTCCAGCTCCTCTCAGTCTGGGCCTCTCCATGCACTGCCAGGTCTCCTGCCTGCTGTTTCCTGGTTCTCCTCCCTGGGGTGACTCCATTCCTCCTGGCCCTGCCAGTTGCCCCAGGTACAGGGGGGAAATTGCAGATATTTTTCAAAATTGTTTTCCTCTCAAGGACTCTAGGCTAACTGATCAGGAACACTGACCTCAAAGCCAGGAAGGGCTGTTACCATGACCTGAACTGATTTCTCACATAGCCAGGAAATCCTCCCAGTGACTTCTGCCTCAAGTCCAGCATTTTGTCTTTGCGAAGACTCTAGACTCTCTGGCCAGCCTTGATCTAAAGACCTTGCATGCAGTGAGGTCTCCGTACCCACAGATGAGGCTTTGCAGAGGGAATTTCCAATGAAAATGGGGCCAGCTTTCAGCTGTTTTTCTGCAATGTTAAAGAGTACCTCTATTTTGGACAGTAAGGAGGCAGTTGTGACTTCCACATGGGCAAAGACATGGGTTGATTTTGGTGCAGAACAGATAACATTTGGGCTGTCCCATGTGACCAGGCAAAGGTCCTGCCTATGCGTTGCAGGGCGGGTATTAACTCTGGGTTTATCGCAAACAAGTTTATTGAAGATGGCTATACGGTGTGGTCATAGCAAGCGAATCTTACTGCACACTTGTTATTGTCCGAGTTTCAGTTTCTTACCTCTCCAACAGTTTCTTGTCAGAGGTTCTCTTAACTCCTGGAGAGTAACCTTGAGAGGCATCCCAGCTCAAGGGGAGATTCACTGCTGTGCAGCCCGCTGCTGTGCAGGAGAGCTCAAGGGGCTCTAGGCTGCAATGCTATTTACGGGCACAGAGTTTTACTCATGGTCATACAACATTTGGTGTGGAGACATACCTTTTTTGCTGATCTCATGCTGTGTTGGAGAAAATGTACCCTTTTTGCTGATCTCATGCCCGTTTCTGGTCTCGCCAGTTGCAACCAGTATCGCCTAGTTCCTCCTGCTCATCACTGGGTGCTGTCAGTTATCTGTGGTCAGCTGGGCCTGAGATCTGTTGGGGGGTGGGATGGGGGTAGCTGTGCTCTGTCACACTACAGCTGCCACGAATTCCGGTAATGAGGAAAGTCTTCTGTGAGCTCATCTCCCACAGGACAGGGAGAGCTGTCAGATGGCAAGTCCTCAAGCCATAGTGATGAGGTTGGTGTTTCCAAACACGCGTGAGCCTGTTGCTCTGTGGATGTGTCGAGCCAGGCAGCTAGGTAGGGTGGGCAGGGGAAGGCCTCAGGACCCACTTGCACTGGGGCTGAGACTTCCCTCCTGGGAGCAGGGACAGTGAGACTTTGGCTTTGCTGTGGGATCTCTCGTGCTGTGGAAACCTTGGAGCTACTCTGGAGAAAAGCAAAAGGGTAAGTGCATGATGTGAGTATGTGTGACTTGGGAAAGGTGGGGCAACTTAAAAACCTGAATTCCCTTGAAACTTCTCAAGCTGATGCAGGGGGACGTTTCGCTCTGTGCCTTGTCACATCACATCTGGCCATCCCCAGGGTGTTTGAGATGTGAGGAAACGTAATGTTACTGGATAGGATGTACTCCAGAAAGCCTTTCAGCTAAGGGGTATCAGTAAGAGACAGCTCAGGAGCCTGGGTGGAAAAGCAAACTTCACTGCTACCCAAGACCTTCCATTTCACACGCGACTTCTTCATCTTAGAGGAAGGACAGATGTGCTGCTGTAGGTGGATTTGGAGCAGGCTGAGAAGTTGGTGCCTCTTGATGCTAGATCCTGCCCGTAGCTGGGGACTGCATCCCCGGAGCTGAGGGTGAGCAGACAGGCATGTACCTCCTTACAGCCAGGAAGCGAACATGGTTCCCTGTGCATTGTCAGGTAGCGTGTTTCAGCTGCTGCAGCTGTGATCTCTTGTTGATGGGTGGTAATTAACAGCTGCCAGAAAGAGTGGGGGGGATACTAACTTCTGAACCTGCTGAGATGTGATCCATAGATGCCCATCTGTTCAAATCCTTAATTAATATCCTGCTGTGTGTCTTCTAAGTTCTTGACAGACCTTAGAAGTTGAGCAGAAGTGGCTCATGGTCCTGTTTGGGTATCTAAAGTCTAGGCACTGTTAGATGTGTTAAGGGATTCACTAAGCAAAGTATTTCCAGAGTCCTCTAGGCAGCACTAAACGTGACAAGCTAAGACTTGGTTTTCCTGGCCTGTTATTGCATTTATGCTCTTTCTCTCCCCATTCAAAGCTGCTTTTTCACCCCCTAAAGTTCCACCTTCAATTGTGCATCTTGTTCCGGAGATAAAGGACAAAAATGCTCTTTTTTTGGAGGCTTAACTGAAATAACCTGTTCCGATTCAGCACATGGCGCCATGGTCAGCTGTATCATACAGTAGAAGAGTCATTTAACAACAGGTAAAATGAGAAAACGAGGTCAGGAGCTGCTTATGCTGACAATGTGGCCAGACGGAAAAACTGTGGCATTGTGGCCTGATGGAGGTGCACAGTGTCAGCCTCCAAGGAGCTCATTTGGGCTGATTATGCTTTGTACCCACACATCTGCCATGCACAGGCTGAACTTGAGTATGATTCATTCAGGCAGTGGAATTCAGCATGTTCTATCCCAGGTCTTGGAGGACACCTAACCTTCAATCACACCTGCTCCTGCTGGGTGCCACATGTCAGGACTGCAAGAAGGCAGATGGTCTCTTTCAGGCTCACAAAGAAGGCAGGGCTGCAAAGAAGAAGGGAAAAACAGCCATGACCTGCTCAGAGGCACAGGGTGAGAGGCGAGAACAAGGAATCATACAGGTTGGCAGCAAAGGACAGGGCTAAGGGGACATGTCAAGGTGCCAAAGCAGAAGCACGCTGGGAGAGATGAAGCAGGGGTCCTGCACCCTCTAGCCATGCTCCTCTCTGGACCTTAGACCAGCATCTGGGAGGTGAGTTCCAGGATTACTTTGGTGTCAGCAAGAGCTGTGAAAGTCCCTGTCAAAACACATCTCTCTTCTCAGAGCATGCAGTAGACCAAACCTATCACTGCTACAATTACCCCATTAGCTCCAGGGATGTCAGCTCATCTGTGTAAGAAGGTTTCCGTTTTGCTGCTGACTCAGTCCAGTAGGGCAGAATCTTTTTGTTTTCAGGGTAGGGCTTTAATTCTTTCGTATTTGCTTTTCCTGGATGTTTCAGTAGTAGAAGTCCACCTTTTTGTTGCAGAGTCAAGTGCCAATATTGTGTGTATTCATGTTAACGGCATTTTTCTCTGACCACTACCTTTTGCTGCTGCTTCAGACACCTCTGGCCCTCAAAATCACATAAAAAGCAGCTCCTAACAGCCTTGAAGAGCAGACAAGAATTAGTCAAGTTGTGCTCTGACTTCCTTTATTTAGAGACAGTCTGGTGGCTCCCTTCTTTTGAGTATTTTGAGTGGCAGAGAAAGGCCTGACAAAAGCCCTGGAGCCATCTCTCCCTTCAGAGAAGCAGCAGAGTTTAGGCCTCTTTTCTACTGCCTTCCTCAGTGTATTAATCTATGAGCTATGGAAGTGTATGTAGGAACAATATTTGGATTTAATCCTTGTTAACCTCCCAACAGTAATATAAGCAAATGACTTTCTGTTGAGCATTTTTAATGATGCCACTGTGTTTGACATAGGCCATCAAACCAATCTTGTATTGTGCCTATGCCTGGTAATAGCTCATTCCAAACTTCAAACTAACTGGATTCAATGGGAATCTTTCCCTCAGACTGGGCCCTTTCATTGCCCTAAGCTAACTAATCCCTCTGATGCTTGGTGGACTGAGCTCACCAGCATCGACCATCTGAAGTTTAAGCATCTCATTGTAGCTAATATTTTAGGCTTTTTGCAGAGGCAGTGGAGAAAGGTGGTTGCCCTGGAGGGCAGTCCATCTAATTTGGAGGTTGGTACCTGAAGACAAAGGCTGGCAGGCTCTCGGGAGACGTTGTCTTCGCTGCCTCTACAAGCCCAGGGTGACTAGGTTAGATTGGACACTGAGGGGAGATTCATGTTATCCAGCTTCACACTTCTCCAGTACAGACAGCTACATCTGTGCATGTTTTACAGGCTTCCCTTGGAGCCAAGAGAGAAAGAAGTTCTTCTAGAGTGTGATTCACCTCACCAGATTTAGCTGTCTGAATTAGGTGAGAATACCTGTCCCTGAAGAGTATATTTTTCACCACAGAGGATTTTAAAAGGAATCTGAGTGACTAGCTTGGACAGAGACACCTGAGCTGTTTATACCTAAATTTGGACAAATGAGCTTCTCCCTTATTTTTGTTTTCTTCACCCTCACCTTCCAGCAGTAAGTTATTTAAATCCACCTAGGTAAAGCAGGCTTAAGTTCTCTGCTCTTTCTACTCCCCAAACATGGTATGAAATGCTATTTTAAAATGTTTTACTCTGTAAAACAACATATTGCACTGTTCTCTATTCACTTTCAATTTTATGTAACTTTCTTCACTGAAATGGGCTCAGTGATCTCAGGAAATAATTGGTGAGCTTGTTAGACTAATGGGATTTTTATTTCCAAGGCTATAGATCAAACAAGTATGCCTGAAAATTCATTATACATGCAGTGTGCACTAAATAATTATTCTTGCCCATGAAAGCACTGGAGGAGACTATGACAAGGTATAGCTTTAAAAAAAGCTGTTTGATTTATCATTTATAAAGCAAAGTTCATATTAGATGTGCTAGCTAAATATTCAGCAAATAGTCACTTGATTAGCCAGGGTGCAGGAGGAAAGCTTGGCAAGAATGATGACTTTTCTTATTTGACTTTATTTTTTGTCTGAAACTGAACAAAGGAGAGACATGGAGCCTCCTTCTGGGTTCGCTTCTCTTCTGCTAGCAAAGACAGCCCTTGAGGTTGCTGGAAATGGCACAATCTTGGGCCACACACATGGTGGCCAAGGGTGATGCTCTCCTGCTTTGCCGTGCTCCAGGATTCAGGTCTCCGTCCCTCTTCCTCTCTGCTCTTGTTTGCACCTGGACAAAGCAAGAGCAAATCTCAATCCTCAACTAGGAGGGGAGCGTTTTGCCCAGCTCTGCACGTGGACACCTGGAAAAAGGGAGGGAAGCAATGGTCCTTTCTTTCTGAACCAACCACCTGTACTATCATAAAAAGACGAATGTTAGCGACTATGGTATGTCTCTGAAAAACTGAAATGGCCTTGCTGTCTCAGCTAACAGCTGCTCTGTTTCAGGCGGTACCTGTAGTGTTACTTTCCTTGTTTGCTGCTAATGATCTTTGCATTATCTTTAACCTCTATGGGTGACCAGGATAAAAGGTGGCCAGAAACAACTGACCTTACCATTCTGAGCATTTTGTATTTAAATTTAAACATTTGGGATTGTTCTGGCTGAGATTGCTAGGAGGGTGTTAAACTCGGATCTTGCCTGCTAGCCGGGCTGGAGTGACTTGTGCTGTGCTCTGTGTGGAGCCAGGTGAAGATGGTTATGTCTGGCCATGTGACATCCTGGGCCAGCAACCCAGCCCAGCTCTGGCTCTAACTATATTTCAGCCTGGCTAATACTGGTCTCTGTCCTACACCTCTGCCTGACCAATATGTGCTTGGCTGTTCATTAAATAGCAGTGAGCAGCTTTTCTCACTGTGCCAAAGGTGGAGACAAGGAAAATGACGTTTGGGTGGAATTGCGCATAGCTCATGTTGAAAACTGCGTACTACACAGACAACTTGAGGAGGGTGCTTATTACCCTGGGACCCAGCCTCTGCTGGTGGGAGTTACTGCTTCCACTGGTGCGTCAGGGAAGTGCTGGTCCAGCCCCAATGAGATGGGCTAGCAAAAGCTTCCTGTTACACTAGACCATGCTGGGCATGGGCTGGGTTCAATAACTTTGTGTTTTGGCACAGCTCGATACAGGAGAGATTTTTTCCCACTGTAGTAATTCTTGCATTTGTTCCTAACTTTTTTCATGAGTTTTGCCTTCGGTGTATTTGCAAATTGCAAATAACTGCAGAGTCTGCAACTAATTTTCACAGCTCTGTCTGTGAACTGAACGGTCTGAAGGATATTTTGTCTGTCTATGTAGGATGGAGTTGCCCACTCTGTGTTTGCTATTCTTTCATCAAGTATATGGTATTTTTCATTTGTACAGTTGGTCAAAACTGCTCATTGAGAATGTCCATAGAAATGCCTTTTTAAAAAAAATCAAAAGTGAATACTCCCTCTGTGGGAAAATTGATCAATGTTTGGGATATGACAGGAAAAAGACAAATATTAGTCCTTCTTTGTTTTTCTAAAAAGGATGAAAAGCATGCTCTATGAAAATGCTTGATACAGTTCAAGCAAACTTGAAAATGAATCCCAACCAAAACTCAAAAATAGGAAAAAATAGTTATTCTCATTTTGCAGCCACAGAAAATAATTTTGAAGAAACATAATTTGAGAATGTTTTTGCAGTCTGTCTTATTCACTTAGTACTTGCCTTCCTGGTCCTCCACTGTGTGGCATTGCTTCTCCTCAGGGATGGGATTGTTCTGTGAACAGGGAGGAGGAAGACTTTATTTAGCTTCCTTGCCTGAGACTGGATCAAATGCTCAAAGGAAGAGACTCCTTTTCTGGCTGAAGATGCCAACGGAGATCTGGAGGAGACTCCCGGGGCTCCCAGCACATGATCTTCACGCAACAGGTACCCTGAGGGATGTCCAGCCTCCAGGCATGAATGGGGTGTCTGCCTCTTGCCCTGCCATCCTCCCCATGGGCTCTGGTAGTCCAGGCTGGGACCTGCAAACCCACATTGGGAGGACATGAAAAGACAGACCTTTATGGCATGTCTCAGCTTTGTTCACACCCTCTCACCTGTGACAGAAACACTGTTAGCTTTTGGGCCACCAGCAGGTCTTTTCATGGGCAGTTGCATGGATGCCCCTCTGTTGTCTGGGTTCAGGGCCATGCTCAGGTGTATATTACCTATCCTCTTCACAGAATCACAGAATCACTGAGGTTGGAAGGGACCTCTGGAGATCATCTAGTCCAACCCCCCTGCTCAAGCAGGGTCATCTAGAGCACATTGCACAGGATTGCATCCAGGCGCGTTTTGAATATCTCCAGAGAAGGAGACTCCACCACCTCTCGGGGCAACCTGTTCCAGTGCTCTGTCACCCTCACAGTGAAAAAGTTTTTCCTCATGCTAAGATGGAAGTGTCTGTGTTTCAGTTTGTGCCCATTGCCTCGCGTCCTGTCGCTGGGCACCACTGAAAAGAGTCTGGTCCCATCCTCTCGACACCCTCCCTTCAGATACTTGTACACGTTGATAAGATCTCCTCTCAGCCTTCTCTTCTCCAGGCTAAACAGGCCCAGCTCTCTCAGTCTTTCCTCATAAGAGAGATGCTCCAGTCCCCTAATCATCTTTGTGGCCCTTCGCTGGACTTGCTCCAGTACTGCCACATCCCTCTTGTACTGGGGAGCCCAGAACTGGACGCAGTACTCCAGATGTGGCCTCACCAGGGCTGAGTAGAGGGGCAGGATCACCTCCCTCGACCTGCTGGCACCACTCTTCCTGATGCACCCCAGGATACCATTGGCCTTCTTGGCCACAAGGGCACATTGCTGCCTCATGCTTAACTTGGTGTCCACCAGCACTCCCAGGTCCTTCTCCGCAGAGCTGCTTTCCAGCAGGTCAACCCGCAACCTGTCCTGGTGCATGGGGTTATTCCTCCCCAGGTGCAGGACCCTGCACTTCCCTTTGTTGAACTTCATGAGGTTCCTCTCTGCCCACCTCTCCAGCCTGTCCAAGTCTCTTTGAATGGCAGCACAGCCCTCTGGCGTATCCGCCACTCCTCCCAGTTTTGTATCATCAGCAAACTTGCTGAGGGTGCACTCTGTCCCTTCATCCAGGTCACTGATGAAGAAGTTGAACAAGACTGGACCCAGTACTGACCCCTGGGGGACACCACTAGCTACAGGCCTCCAACTAGACTCTGTGCCACTGATCACAACTCTCTGAGCTCTGCCATTCAGCCAGTTCTCAATCCACCTCACTGTCCACTCATCTAACCCACACTTCCTGAGCTTGTCTATGAGGATGCTACGGGAGACAGTGTCAAAAGCCTTGCTGAAGTCTAGGTAGACAACATCCACTGCTCTCCCCTCATCTACCCAGCCAGTCATTCCATCATAGAAGGCTATCAGATTGGTTAGGCATGATTTCCCCTTGGTGAAGCCATGCTGACTACTCTTCCCACACACCAGGGGTTGTTATGGATTTTGTTTGTTTCTCATGTTGATGGGGTGGAGCAGAGCTCTTCCACTATCTTTAATCTGGATTTGTGTGTGCAAAAAGCAGAGGAACCCCTCCCTAAGCCTAAATGCTAGATCCTTAAAGGTATTAAGGCACCTAACTCCTGTGGCTTTCCCTGGGAGTTAAGTTCCTAAACCCCCAAGGTCACATGCACAGAAGCACTTACAGCAGAGCAAGGACTTGAACTCAGGCTTTCCAAGCATAGCACAGAACCATTCTTCCATTCTGCGCATGTGCTATTAATTTAATAAATGATTTAGTCACTAATGAGTGCCTGATAGAAAAAACAGTGCTCTTGAGAGCTGTCTCCTTGCCAGTGGCCACCTGGTAGCCCTCCAGGTCCAGCCTAGATGATCTGCTTGGAGCAGGGAGGGTTGTAGCGTGTTGCACTGGTGTTGCCCGTGGTGAAATGACCCTCTGCAGCGCTCTCTGAGATGTCTCCCAGCTGAACTGTGCTGAAGGCAATGTCAAAATGAACATCATGATGTAGAATGAATCTTCTTCCTGATTAATCCAGCATTTGTGGAACCACAGTTCATCAATCATGTTAACCATGGGTGTGCTAAAAGAGGGAAAGGGAGTGGATTTGAATGATGAAATGCACATAAGGGTACACGGAGTAAGTGGATAACGAATAGGTAAGCTGTACACTCTTGCTGGAGTGTGCCCACTGGGATGGAGGAGAGCGGTTGCATCCATCCATTCAGGAAATACACTTGGTGTCTCATGATGGAGGTGTTCAGTTCCTGCTTCTACTAAATGTTTGCAAGTGTTTCTTCTTGGGCAAGTTTTTCCATGGCAGTTTTTCAAAAGACCACAGCAGCACTTTTCAGAAAGCTGTAGAGTATGTTTTTTTTTTTTTTTTAATAAGATGCACACAATTGCTCTGCATGCATATGAGAAACAAGCAATCAAGCATGCTAACAACCAGTTACATTAATAACTAGCCGTTTGTTTCAGTTGTTTCTAATCTCTGGTCACAGCTGCAAAAACAGTTCATATTGTGTGACAATTGTGTTGAGAGGCCCCAGAACATCCCCGACCTTTCATGCACTGTATAAAAGTGGGATGATAACATGTAGCCCCACAGGGAAATAGTAAAGTTTAACTAATTAATCTACAGGTGACTGTGAAATTGTCAGCTGCAAGATGCTGTGAGAGTGTGAAGTATTGCTTATGATGTTTTAAGACTTATGTTGGTTTTATATGCTGTGCTTCATAAAGGAATCTAATTTCCTGTAGTTCCCTCTAATGCCAAGAAGGTCCAATGAATGAAAAGCATCTTTATAGCTCTGTTTGCTGAATTTCAACACTGGAAGCCACAAACAAAGCCTAATGGAAATGGGGCTCCTAATCAAGTTGGCCAGAAGGAACATTTCCTCTCCTGCTTTCATTTATTGGGCAAGTATTACTAGAATGCAACATGTTAGTAGAATTAAATATTTATTTGGACTTGGCTTCTCATGTACTTATGGGTGACAAATTAATTTTAATATTATTTATTCTGTGGTTTTCAATAATTCATTGGGATATGTTCATACTGCTAATTAGAACACGTAAAGTAAGAAACAGAGCTCACATAAATTATTCCATGGCATTCATTATTTATTTGGCCATTTATAGCCGTGCAAAATTTACTGAGAAAATATGTACATTAATTAGTATGTACATTACAATTTCATTAGTCCTACTACATTTTTTTCAGCAAGATTTGGGTGTGCGAATAGCTAGAAAGGTTTTGCTCATGTCTTTTAAATTATTTACATTTAACAAAGAGCTCTTTGATTGGGATCTGGGAAGAACAGCTCATGGTCAGTGTTTCTGCTGGCCTACATGAGCAATGAGAAAGTTGTTTTATCAAAAGCATCCCTTTGTGCTGAGATTCCTGGGCCAGTCTAAGAGGTGGGTGTTTGCCTGTGTTGTACAATCGCTACTGCTTGAGCTGGAGTGTTGAACAATAAAGTCCAACATTTCAGACCCTCTGCTTTAATTCCCTATCATGGAGGAGTCTTATGGTAGTGTGGGTGCAATTGGCACGGTGATTCCATTGCACTCGCTTGGCTACTACATGTCTGATGGCTGGGGCCCAAGAATAGACCCCTGAGAAGATTGCCAGAGAGACGCTGGGGGTATCACTGACCCCTTCTCCCAGCCCTGAAGACCTTGCTTGAGCTGGTTGCTGTACAGTCACTGCAGTTTCAACAGTGTCTTTCTGAAAAGAGTCTCAGAACTGAGTTACAGCTCAAATGATGAGGAAGTTGTTTATGCCAAGTGGAGTAAAAAAATAATCATAAATTCTTTAGCAGTCTGGCAGGGAAGAGAAACATTTTTAATCAGTGCCATAAAACTGATGCCCACTCACCTTTTTTACATCATAAATGAGTCCAGGGGAGAATGCATCAGGAAATTTCCACATAAGCAAACTCAACCCAATGTAAAAAGGTTTAGATTCACCCCTATAATTTAATGGTTCGGATCACACAGGCAAGCTGTTATTTTAAGTTTTAATTATTAAGCACAAATTCAATTTTACCTTTTGGAGCAGGCAGCTCCCTCCCTCTGCAGATTCCAGCCGAGGGCTTTCTCACTAGGGAATATTGAAGAGGATTTTGGTAGGTCCACTTAAAATAACAGCACACACAGAGGGACGTGTGCCTAACGGGAGCTTCACAGACAGGAGCATATTCAGAAAGCACTCAGCTTTGGACAGAGATAGTGAACTATTCATGAGGAGTAATTTTTCTGAAGAATCCCAAATGTGTTTTCTGCTTATGAATTACTAACAAAGCTCATGATCAAAACTGGCTATGATCTTACTCATAGATAGTGGTGGTCAAGAAGCCTGTGAAATTCCTGGTCAGTCTGCTTTGTGCTGCTGGCTTGTTTCACACGGTCGTTCCTGCTCTGCATTCCCATTGTGTGCCTCCTGTTACTCGCCCACCAAAACACCCTGCTTGTGGAAACACTAACACTGAATGTCCTGTCTCTAATTTACTTTAATTGTCTTTGAACAGACACACTTTTTTTTCTATTCCTGCTAGTGAACTTTGAGTATCCAGGTGTGGCTGGAAGTAAATAGATGTTCCATTTCAAACAGATGGTTGTGTTGATTCTTCTTCCCTCTTGGGGAGCTTTGGTTGTCCTTGAAATGTGTGGAAATGGTGTTCTTGCTGTGCATGGAGAAGACTCCAACCAGTTTGGTCACTGGCAGGTAGATGAGGAGACTCATGAGAACAATGATACTTCAGAAACTCACTCTCTTTCCAACTAAACCTGATCCCAGAGAAGTATGCTTGTGTGCTTCTGTAGTTCTTGAATCAGACACAAATGCTTCAAGGCATTTTAGGTTTGGCCATACATGCAGTCAACGGGTGGAGAACATAGAGGGATACCAAAGGTTTTGGGAAGCGGAATAGGAGAAACCAACCATCTGATTCCTTGCAGGTCTGCAGTGTGAAGGCCTTCAGTAGAAACCTTCCTGCTTCCTTCTGTCTCTCATGGCAAACTGATAAAGAGTCCCAGGGCTCTGGGGCATCCTTCCCCAGATTGCTGGGGGTTAGGAACTCCATGTCTACTGAGCTCCTTCCTACAGACAGGCAAAAACCAGAAACCTCGTAGCATTCCCTGAATGCCTGTATTCAGGGGTCTCAGGATCTTCCAGCAAAGGCTGAGGCAGGACTGAAATTAGGGATTTTGTTTGTCTTTACGGTTCAGTTGCTAAACTGCCAAAAAAATAGGTATTTTCTCACTGCCTCAGCAAACATTTGAACAATGTCCCATTTGACTCAATAGTCTGCTCTTCCTGCAAGTGTCTAATAATGAATGGAGACAAAGGAGAGGATCACCAGGCTGTCAGGGGAGGAGCTGTCCTCCTCTTCCTCCTAGGTAACTCAGAGGTTAGGGCACTTCACTAAGTGAGGGGAAACCCAGGCTCTGTTCTGCCTGCTTTCCTAGTCCAGGTGCTGGAGGCAGGTGCAGAGTGTTATGCTCCTGTAGCAGGCTGTCATTTATAAATACTTCATGGGTGCAGCTACTACAATCTCAGTGTGTCTTGTTTTGAGGTCTGTGTCTCAACTACCAAGTTAGAAAGCAGACCACTCCCCGCTTCTCTTATAAATTAATGATGCTAACATTGCAGAGAGAGATGCAGCCCAGATGAGCCTGTTGCTTCTCATGGCAGATGGTAGAGAGGGACAGAAGTCCCCTTAAGGAAAGAGGGAGAGGTTTGAGCCCACATTACCATCGACCTCAGCGCAAAACTCTAGGTGGGATTATTCTGTGCATTCAAAAGTGCATGTCCAGAGTTGAGGCTGGTCTTGAAAAATGGCAGTTTAGCTCTTTAAAGAGTCACATTTATTTTTCACAGCAAAAAGACTCATCTGAGTATCATGCTGAGACAGAGTTTGAAAAATATGGTGCCTTGTCTTTTGAAAGTGTTCTGAGGAGCTAGTGTGTGGTTTCAGATGAGGGCCATGATTATGCTCTGGAGGTTGTCATTTGGAAGGATAATGCTCACTCTTCCTTTTTTTCTTTTTTTTTTTTTTTAAACCAGAGCTGGCATGAAAATGAATTATTCTAAACCATCGCCCTATCTTGCCATCCCATTTGTCAGGTTCCTGCAGTCACACTCCCTGCTTGATGTTTTCATAAACTGCATTCCTTTTCCTTGGGTTCTGGTGATCAGTTGTAATGATAAGTGGAAATATTCCAGAATAAATCTATTCTCATGACCCTCTGCAAACTCCACTTTTAGAATTCTTCATAGATTTACCAGTTCAGAGAGAGGTGAGAAAGCACAAGATTTATGTCACAGCAGTTGTCCTGTGCTGCCCCTGAACTCTGGGGACATTTAGGTAGGGACAGTATTTTCCCTGAAGGGGCAAATAATTATCATTCAACCCAGGAAACTATAAAAAAAATGAACAAAACTGCTTGTCACAAACTCCATGGACATGCAGAGGCCAGCAACAGCTCCAAAGCTGGTCACTGACAGAGCAGAGTTGGGGTCAAAGACAGAATTGCTCAGGGTGATTTCTTGCAATGACTTTCCCATGACCATATTTTTATTTTAAAAATATTTCCATTAAGAAGATTGTTCTTCTCTCTGGGAAAGTGCCTTTCCAGTTTTGAAACTGCCTCTCCACTGGAGGAAGTCCCATTGTGCAGTACATCCTTTTGCCATCAAGAGTGCCCTTTTCACGCATCCTGGACGCTGCACAGATGGAGCCCTTCACCCCTCATTTTAGCTTTGTGTGGCTCTGCCACCATCCTCCAAAGCAGTGCCATCTGCACCCCCAGCTTTGCCTGTGTCCTTGCATGCTATGTCTGATCCCAGAGGAAACCCTGTTCCTGACAAGGAAGATCTGCAGACATCTTGGTCTCCATCAGCTTGGTGTAGGTGGGATATTTGGCAAGGAGGGGGTCCTTGGCAGTAGTGAAGTGCAAATAACTCCCTGGCAGCATGCTGGGGCTTTCAGGACGTTGGCGGCTGGGCTCAGACACAGAGGATCACCGTTCCTGGGTCTTAGAGAGTGAAGGCAGGGATGCAGAGCAATCTGCAGTATGGGGCAGTACATCTGTGGGCCTTGCAGCTGCTTCGTCAGCACTGTGCTAAGATTTTCTTTGCTAGGTCACGTGAGCTTAAAGGACTGTCTGACCATATTATTTGCTTTCAGCACTGTCTCCCATGACATCCTCATAGGCAAGCTGATGAAGTACTGGCTAGATGAGCAGACAGCAAGGTGGATTAAGGACTGGCTGAATGGCAGAGCTCAGAGGGTTGTGATCAGTGGTGCAAAGACTAGTTGGAGGCCTGTAGCTAGCGGTGTCACCCAGGGGTCAATGCGGGGTTCAGTCTTATTCAACTTCTTCATCAGTGACCTGGATGAAGGGACAGAGTGCACCCTCAGCAAGTTTGCTGATGATACAAAACTGGGAGGAGTGGCTGATACCCCAGAGGGCTGTGCTGCCATTCGGAGGGACCTTGACAGCCTGGAGAGATGGGCAGAGGGGACCGCATGAAGTTCAACAAAGGCAAGTGCAGGGTCCTGCACCTAGGGAGGAATAACCCCATGCACCAGGACAGGTTGTGGGCTGACCTGCTGGAAAGCAGCTCTGCGGAGAAGGACCTGGGAGTGCTGGTGGACACCAAGTTGACCATGAGGCAGCAATGAGCCCTTGTGGCCAAGAAGGCCAATGGTATCCTGGGGTGCATCAGGAACAGTGTTGCCAGCAGGTCAAGGGAAGTGATCCCTCCCCTCTGCTCAGCCCTGGTTAGGCCACATCTGGCGTGCTGTGTCCAGTTCTGGGCTCCCCAATAGAAGAGAGACATGGAGCTACTGGAACAAGTCCAGTGAAGGGCTACTAAGATGATTAGGGGACTGGAGCATCTCTCATATGAGGAAAGGCTGAGAGTGCTGGAACTCTTCAGCCTGGACTGAAGACAAGACTGAGGAGCAATCTTTTCAATGTTTTTAACTATCTGCAGGGAGGGTGTCAAGAAGATGGGGCCAGACTCTTTTCAGTGGTGCCCAGTGACAGGACAAGAGGCAATGGGCACGAACTGAAACACAGGAAGTTCTGTCTGAACATGAGGAAAAACTTCTTTGCTGTGAGGGTGGCTGAGCGCTGGAAGAGGTTGCCCAGAGAAGCTGTGGAGTCTCCCTCCTTGGAGATATTCAACAGCTGTCTGTACAGGGTCCTGGGCAATGTGCTCTAGGTGACCCTGCTTGAGCAGCAGGGTTGGATTAGATGATCGCTAAAGGTCCCTTCCAACCTCTGTGATTCTGTGATATGTGTTTTGAGACATAGGTGGCCAGAGGGGATCCAGGAGGATAAGCAGCAAGGTTAGTTCATGTAGCAGCAATCAGCCTTAAGTGGTTTTGGCTTTACCGTGCAGTCTGGTCTGCGGTGAACAGTCACTAAAAAATGAAAATGAACTCTAAGAATCACTTTTAGCTGCAGGAGAATACAGATGGGCAGGTTCTTCTGCTGAGATACCCTTCAGCTTGGCACCCGAGACATTGTACTGCTGAGCTAGAATGATTTTTCCCTCTCCAGGTTAAAGAAATGAAATAAACTAAGACAAAAGAACAGAGAGAGAATGATAAAGTGAGAGACTAGATTTGAACTGATATAAAACCCAGGAGCTGGCATGCAGCCCAGTAATTATTGGAATGACATTACCTGAGCTTAAAAAAAAAAAAGATAAATTTTTAGGCTTAATTTACATCTGTAGTGGAACTGGGGAAGCAAACACCATGGAGATATAATTATTTATTTTATTCATTTTCTTTGGTAATGGAATCAGAAGGAAACAGCTCTGGAGAGACTCTTATTATATTTTCCCTCCCTCTGTCTTTTTTTTCTGATTCCCTCCATTGTTTCCAGCTCTGTCGAGATTGTGGCAAACTTAATTACCAGCAAACAGTAGGAAAGACATATCACTTTTTTCTTTCTTTCCACTTAATAAAAGCTTTCTAGTAATGTAAACCAAGTAAGGACGGGGGCCAGAGGGTGCTGGTGTCCAATAACAGAAGCATCTGAGTCCTTCTCTCCTTGAGATCTTCTTCCATGTCAAAAAGCCAAAGATGAGGACAATAAACCCTCTAGGGGGCTGCATGGATGAGGGCTGGAGTTTAAGAAGCTGCATCATTCACAGTCAGGGACAAACTCTCAGAATAGGTCTGCTCCTGTCTGTGAGAACACCGCCTGCCAAACTCTTCTGGAAAAAAAGGACTAATTGCACTAATCCCAGGAGCGCTCACAGCATGCAGCAAGTTCAGCATACCGGGCCCTTGCCCTCAGCCGCCACAGAGCTCCTGGTCTCTGGTTGAGGCACACACGTGCCTCCTACATTGGCAAAGTCTGATCCTTGGTTGACTGTAAAACAAGGGCTGGTGAAGTGTCCCAGTAAACAGGGTATTTGCCCCCAAACACTGTTTCTGGGGGAGTAAAATGACTTGGAAACTCAAAGTGGGGTTGAGTGAATAGCTTTCAAATGAGAAAAGAGAGTTTAACTCCCACTCCCCATAAAATACTTTGAGCATTTTTAAGTTTTTCCCCTTTGAGGTTTTCAAAGGCAGCTTTTCTGTTTTGCTCTTTCAAAGACATTTTTGACTTTAATATCTGGCCGAACTCAAAAGAGAAATAAGTGAAAGGAAAATGAAAAATAGAAAAGGGTTGACTAGGGACTAAAAATGTCAAATGACCTCAGATGGAGACATTTTTCCACACTTCTGAGGACTAGAAACTTTATATACTTATTTTTAATGAATTCTAGTGTGAACTAGGACACCTTTTGCAGAGCAGTTTGTGCTGTGATGCCTTGGTGAGGTCCAGCTATGGAGGACAAGTCGAGATTTGTACTCCAGTGAACAGTGGCTTTGCAGGGTTCATCAGGCCCCATGTGCAGCACCACAGTCAGGTTTCCTTACTCTCCCTTTCCTTGCTATAAAAAAAAAAAAAAATTATCCATGCTAGAGGGCCTATCACTCAACAGTTCTGACAGGGACTCTGGTAGACTTAGCTGGAATCATTCAGGGTATTTCCAAGTAGCCCCTCTGATGACCAGCTATGAGCGTCCCACATTTCACCCTTAGCTAAAAGATACAGGGATCTGCCAAAAGCCAAAATGCTGCTGCTCTTTTTTTCAAGGGAGAATAAACAGAAAAGAGAATTTAATTCCCAACCTCAAAGCAATTTTCTCTTTTCCTCTCCGATTATCTAAACAAATAGTGAAGTGCAGGAGCTGAGATAGCTTTCAACAGAGCCATTTCTCTCAACTGTAAACTAAAACATGGAGAAATCACTAAACATCTCATTTACTCATCACTGTCAAACAAAAAGCCAAGTATAGTGATAACTGCTCCCAGTATGCTGCTTAATATGGTGACTTTCCAGGCAGCATAGATGCTCCTGAACTCACCAGATCTGGAGACTGATCTGAGGGATGTTAAACCTGAAAAGGTTGACAAGCTTATCTCACTCAGGGAGGATGCAGCAGCCTGCCATATAATAGCATCCCATGGGTGTGCAAGCAGCTGTGTGCTGTTAAATGTTGATAATAGCTGAGTGGATGTTAAGCTTTGAGGAGACAGCTGAAGGAAGGCAGTGATAGGGAGACTAAGCCAAGTGAGTCCTAATAAGATGGAGCCTGGTGCTGAGCTGGCACTGGTGCTGGGTGAGTGGAAGCAGGTGAGCAGCCAGAGAAGGAGAGCAGTGAGGATGGAGGCCCATGTAATGCCTCATCTGATGCCTAGCTTAGCAGAGTGGAGGAGTAGCTGGTGGGGCTTTGGGTGAGTGCTCCTGAGGGCTTGCAGGTTGCTGGAGTGGTTCCCTGCTCTGTAGAGGGGTGGCTGCAGGCAGGTGGGGAAGCCCAGCAAGGACAAGTGGGACCTGGTATCTGAACCCCTCCTGCTTGTCCATCCCAGTGCAGTTGTGTTGCCTGTGCGGTTCCTTGCTGTGAGCACGGTGCTTTTGGTAGCATGGGATCTCTCCCCTCATTCTGGGGCTTGGCTGTCCTCCTGCTAAAGCTCCTGTCAGAGCTGTGGGAGTGGGACTGCTGTTTGGGTGTGCTGCACCATGGGGCAGGGGAGTGTCTGGAGGAGTGAGCCAGCTTCCATCACAGTGGAGACCCAAGGCCATGCTCATGGAGTCAATCCTATATAGACTTTAGGTTAGGGACCCCCAAAGAGTTGAGACCTGAGGAATCTCTGAGAAAGGAGGTTGGGGAGGCAAGGGAGTGAATACTGAGGCCTTGGAAGGGAAGGAGCGTTACTGTGAGTAGAGCATGTCTGAGTCGACTGGAGTCCTTGCTGGAAAAATCAGTCCTGCTAAAGTTAGGAAAGATACAGCTGCTCCCATCTCTATGCTGAGACCAGGAAAACAACCGATGAATGTGAGGCAAGCAGATTCTTGCGCTGCAGGAAGAGAGGAAGGACTCAGTAGCTGCTGAACTTCAGCCTATATGTTGACACGGTGGGCTGACGCTCCATCCAAGAACCAGCCAGCCCCCCTGCCGGGGGCACTTTCCCCATGAAGCGATAAGTCAGTTAAGTTTACAACCCTGCAAAGGTCATTTTCACTTCATAGCCACGTGGCAGTGCAGAGGCCAAAAGCATAAATTTCTTAAAATTAAGCTACAACCTACAACAGCATAAGCTGCCTTCCTGGTATAACTGGGCTCTGGCTACAGGAGCAATGGACAGAGGTGCTGGGGGCTTACCTGTGGGAGCTGATAGTGAGGAGGGACAAGACAAATGCTAATGTCTGGGAAGAGAAGGTAACACTGAACCCTCACAGCCTTGAGCCTGGCAAAGAAGACGTCTGCAGAAGGCTGGAGTCATGTGCTAACAGTACAAAGGTGGCATTTGCAGAGAAATGGGATGTTGTCTTCAATAAGAGGTGGCAAGAGAAGGCTCAAAATTGTCAGAATTTCTAACACACAGGCAGACTTTAAACCAATCAGGGAGGGAGCCTCCGTCACAGTCCATGCACATACTTTTAGTCTGAATAATGAGGAGAAGGAGGTCTCTTCTGCAGCAAAAGGCAAATCATCAGCGTATGAGATACACGGCCATGAATGAAAGTCTTCGCTGACCACAGGAGCATGTGAAAGAGGGCAGAAGTTATGCAGAAAGTTGAACCAAATGACCCCCTGAGATCCCTTCCAATCTGATTTTACAAAGGATACTGGTTATTGTTGATTTAGCACCCATTTCACCTGACAGTAGCCTTTTTGGTGGCAGCATAGAACAGTAACCAACTATGTGCTCAGCAGGGCCCCTAGGGGGGCTTTTGGCCCCTGGGAGTGATACAGGTGAGTCCAGCCTGACAGGTAGAAAGGAGGGAGAAAGGTAGAAGGCAGAAAGACCATCTATGTCCATCTACATGGAAATATTACTGTTATTGTCTTTTTCTCAAGGGGAATTTCCGGGAATGCTTTTGGGCAAGGCAGGGGCTATATATTTTTTTTGTTGTTGAAGCTTAATATTTGGAATGGAATTTTTTACTTCAACCAATAAGCAAAACAAAGGCAGCTGCTGCATTGGGGGATCAAATGCTGCAGGTGCCTGAAGGAGTCCGTGAGCACAGGGCTGGAGGTGCTAGAGTCACTGTTGATCCGGTTTGTGGAGTCCACACCAGTTTCCCAATCTGTGTGAGCCAGCCAAGGTTTTGGGGAATCTGTGTTACGCAGCTGAGCAGAAATCCTAGTCCTGCAGAAGTAGGGAGCGCTTGGCTCCATCCTGCTCCTGCCTGCCTGACGTCCTGCCGTGCCTGATTTATACCATCTGCAGATTCTCCTACCCCAGGGATGTGCTGTGCAACACTGATGCTTGCACAGCTTTGTACAAAAGGGCCTGGGATTTTCTTCCTTTTGCCAATGAAGACAAAGCTAACGATAAAGCACAGCACTCTCAGTTCATTGCTGCCATAATTTGAGAGTATAGTGCCATGTATTTGGGCTTCCTGTTTATTTACAAAGAATCTAACAAACCCAGTAGCAATTACCAGCTTATGGCTGGGGGCCAAGAACTGTGTTGGCCATGGAGGTCTAAGTCTTCCATTTGGTGGTGATGGAGCAGGCTTGCTGACATGCACTTCCCAATAGCTCAACACACTCTGCTGCACTCTGCAATGAGATACGGCCTGAAACGTAACTTGGTGGTTTTTTGTATTATATGGTCAATATTGGAGTATGCTGTAGCTACATACTTGGGGGGGCTGCTGAAGGCTTTGTAGGTCTTCCTTGGGTGGGAGGTGTGCCCTTGCTCTCTGCTGGAGGTGTGTTAGGAGCATTCCCATGGGATCGGCTTTGCATCAGGGAACTGGGCTCAAAAATTCAGAGATTCAGTTTGTAGGGGACTCCGTAATGTTTTCAACTTCTCTCTGCATTCAGAAGGTCTAGAAATTCTCTACAAAGTGCTGGAATTTGCCTTGGCCCCTTGCTTAGAGGCAAGAGGCCCAGTCTGGGGGTCTTTGAGAAGCTGGTCTGTAGCAGGTCGAAGAACTCTTGTCCGAGGCCTGTGGACCCCATGTCCCCACCTGTAATGATTGTCACACTTTGACAACAGTCCTCAGGGACTGAGGGGAAGATGAGGGTCTTTTCAGAACATGAGAAAAAGCCTGTTCCTGACCTTGAGAGCTCACAGCTCCCTGGCAGAGCAAAGGGGTGCTATCAGCACTGCAGGCTGCTGAGACACATGGGGGAGAGGGACCTTGGGGGGGTGAAGAAATTGGGGAATCAGCTGAGGGCTGCAGCTAGCCCTACTCAGCTGTCCGGCAGCATCTGGATGCGCTGCAGCTAGGATGGGGCTGAGGAGGAAGAGAGGCCTCAGGGATCTGAATTTCCCCATGCAGAGAGGGCTGGGGGCAGACAGGCGAGTGTCAGAAAGCCAAGGAGGTCCTGCAGGCTGTCTGCAGGATGCAGTGAAGGTCACTGAGCTTCTCATAGTCTGTGTTAGCTCACCTGAAATGCAGAGAGGGGAGCAATTGTCAGCCACAGTCCTTGGCTGGATTTATGGCTAATTGGCTTGCTTTCATGCCTGCAAAGGAGTTTTAGACTAATGAAGTTTTTTTTCTGTGAAATTTATACTGCTTTCCCCTATTTTCAAGCTGCTCCTCACCAGCACTCTTACAAATGAAGTGAAGCATGTTCACAGGTGACCTAACGAGTAGCTGTGCTAGCTCACAGCCAACACATGGCACTGTTACTACTATTATTTTAATAATACAGCCCAGGCAAATCATTTGCTGTGCAGGAAATGCCAGGGTTTGCCAAAGGGACACCCTGGGCTCCCTCCCCTGGGAGGTGGAGAGTGGTTGCATAGCAGAACAGTGCAGTTCTCTGCAAGTGGCTACGGGTGCTTGAACCAAGCCACAAACTGCTCTCCCAACACAGGGGCTTTGCAAGCGTACTCCAAGCATGGGAAGATTTGTTTAAAACAAACAAACAAGCAAACAAAAAACTGCACAACTGCGTTCCCTGCATTCCTTCCCGCAATATTTTCCCCAAGAGAAAATCCTTCCTTAAAAGAGAGTCTCTGAACTCTGTGAAAGCAGAAAAGCCAAAATCTTGTGAGGGGAAGGTGAAGGCTTTTGACGTTTTATATGAAAGGCTTTCAGGTACAATATAGATAGAAAGATTAGTGAATGTCCCCTCCTGCAGTGAATCCTGGAAGCAAGGCAAGTGCAGAGGACCTGCAAGTCTTCACGGTCTTCTCTGGCTGGCATTTCAGCCCTGTAGCAACCTTACAAGTTGAATACCTCCAGGGCTCCAGCCTGGGGAGTGGCCCCTGCCTTTCTAACTTATCGCCCAGCTTCCTTCTCCTCCAGCAAATCTGTTTTCTGCCAGTATTTGTTTTTCTGGGCACTGATGTAGCTGAGAGCATGGTTAGGGCCTCATGCCAGCTGCAGTTCAGTAAATCATTATGCTAAGCAGGATGCAGCAAAAAGTTAGGACAGAGAGACCATGGACAATTTTGGCTTTAGGCTGCTAGCTTCAGAAGCCTCTCAGCTGAAACCACAGTGTTAAAATTAAATTTTGGTTGAAATCTTGGACTCTTGAAAGTGAAGAGGCATCCCTGCAGTGAGCAATTGGCAGGACTTAGCGTGTGTTTCTCTGCCTGTTAGCTTGGGCACTGGAACACCTGAAGGAATAAATCGTAGAGACATTGGGCATGGCTGGGGCCTGTGCCACCCCTTCAAGGCTTTACAAAGCTTTTGTACTTTGTTTTGTTACTTTTTTCTTTTTATTTTTTGCTGTTACTTACAATTAATGCAATGAGGCAGCAGACGTGCAAAGGAAGAAAACAAACATTAAATTGTCTCCTGAAGAAATAAGTTACATCTTATGATTTTATAGAATCCTTTTTTTTTTTTTTTTGGTCTCACTGGAGTCCACTCTGACTAGTTACATACTTTTCTCTCCTTCCATCCCTCTCTGTCCCATCCTGGCTATTCACAGCCCAGCCTGAGCCCAAACCTGACCTTCTGAAAAAGCAAGACACTGCCTTTCCTGCTTCCTTAATGTTAAAATGAGATCTGTATGTCAGGGAACAGTCTGATCCTATAATGTGCTTGAGCAGGGCGGGCGTTTCAGGAACCACTTTTCTTTTGAGATCTGGGACTCCAATTTTCAGAATGAGCCTATAGCAAGTTTGCTTTTTCATTGTCTTTTCTGTGAAGTCATGTTGATTTTTTTTCTCTCACTGGAGCAGATGGCAAAATCTCTTTGTTTCAAGGCATCACTGAGAAGGAGGCTGGAAGCAGTCCAACCCCTCCAGCCCCAGGGCATGAGCAGCTGTACTGTGTTATACCTGACATATCTCTACCCTGTTCTTAAAGACCTTCAGTGGTAGAAACTGCACCTTTCCCTGGGCTTCAGTCTCCTGCTGTCAGAGATTTGTTCTACCATATAACTTTGTTGCTCGCTTGCCTCAAGCTAAACCCACTGCTTTTTGCTCTAGCCCTTGTGCAGGAATTTGTTACTCATTTGAAAGCTGCAGCCACGTCTGCTGTTGATCTTCTCTCCTCGAAAGTAAGCAGCCTTCAAACCTCTCCTGCTAGGTCATGCTTTTGACTCTTACTGCAGCGTGCTGGATTTCTAGACACCTTGTAGCTTTCTTGTGCTGATATTTCAGGGTTTGTTTTCAGAAGTGGCGTCTCTGTGACCCTACAAGCAGTTTGTCACTCCTGACAGTGAGCTTGTGTGTGTGCGTGCCCAGGGATGCTCCACTTTGCCCCGTATCTTTAGCCCCAGAAGAGCTGGAGCCCGCCGGTCCAGCGGGGTGTTCATAGGTGAGCCGAGGAGGAGGGATGCTCCCAGTCATTCCTGCAGTGACTGCACGTAACTGGGAGCAGCCCTCCGGCACGCAGGCACCATGCTGGCATGTTAGGCAGGGGCAAACAGATGTTTGCACCTGGGCATGTCCAACAGTCTGGGGAGCAATGGGGAGCTGGAGCCTGCACGTGTGATGGCCATGGCTGAACCGGAGAGCCAGGAGCCGGGTGGTGGCAGCAGGGATTTATTTCCAAGAAGTTTGGACAGATTGGGCTGCTGAGCTGCAAGGCTGTATTGCCTGAATGATGCACATGAAGTTTAAACATGATTAGCTTGGGAGCGTGCTGGTGGATACACTTGTGCCAATATAATCATTTTTACGCTAGTTTAACTCTGTACAGGAGAGAGAATAAATTCCATGCGTCTTCACGCATATTAAGAGTTGTGCTGTGCTAGTAATTGTTTCAATGCATACAGCTGAATTGATGTAAATGCTGTGGGTCTAGCCCATCCCAGTGGCTGGACGTGAATGCAGAGACACTGCCCAGCACATGCAGCCCCGTGCTCGTTCTCACGCTCGCTGCTGCTGCCGACATCCCTCTCCCTGACATCTCACTTGTATCCCCAGCACATATAGAGCAAATGGAAAGGTCGCAGAAGAAGAACATCTACTCTCTTGAACTTGTCAAATGCAACATTTATTCTTGCTTTTTTGATATGACCATAGTTAGGGCTAGGCTGGACTCCCCAAGGTACCTGGAGCTGAGAGAGTGAGTGAGACCTCTTGCAAGTGGTGTCTTTCAGCGGAACTCCCTGAATGTTACACGTTCCTGTGATTTTCTCCTTTATTCTGCCCTGAACAGCTGAGTTATAAGGCTCTTAAAACAGGCTCATAAATGAAAAAGTAAGAAATGGATCTAGGCTGTGCCCGATCAATAGCAAGTTATTACTTGGTAATACTTGAACATGAGGAAAAACTTCTTCACTGTGAGGGTGACAGCGCACTGGCACAGGTTGCCCAGAGAGGTTGTGGAGTCTCCTTCTCTGGAGATATTCAAAACCTGCCTGGATGAGATCCTGTGCAACGTGCTCTAGGTGACCCTGCTTGAGCAGGGGGGTTGGACTAGGTGATCTCCAGAGGTCCCTTCCAACCTCAGCGATTCTGTGATTCTGTAACAGTGATTCTTAGAAATGGAGAAAAGGCCTCATGATATTCCTGCTCTTTGCAGAACAATTTCTCTCTGGCTAGCTCTGTTTCCTTACACAGAAAACATTCCTTTTAAAAGGTCAGATAACTACTCCATTTCACTGTTGGGCACATGGGGATTTCCCCCTTCCTACAGACGGAGGGGGGTAAATCATTCAAAATTAGCAACCTTTGAGCTAGGGAGGCTCTGGGGAGGCTGTGGTGAGGCCTGGCTTTGCTAACCCCTTCCAAGGGAAAGCTGAATACTGTGGAAAAAAGGAAAAAAGTTGCACATCTTTCTTGGCTGTCTTTAGAGTAAGGAGGGCAGTGACACCACAGGAGGGCCCAGGGAATTGCTCTTTTTCCTTGCTGCTCCGGAGGTGGCATGCAGACAAGGCAGTCCTGGATTCATGTCCTTCCTGGGAATCCCCCAGGCTGTAGCCTCACTGTGAGCTCGCCTTTGCACCTCTCAGGCCACTGGCAGGAGGTGGTGCTGTCCCCAGCCTGCCTCGCATGTATGGCCCACCCCAAACCCGGTGGGAGCAGCCGGATGCTTCCTCCACTGCTTCCAAGGAAGAAGCAGACCTGCAAAGACCGTCTCCTCTTGCCTTAGCCCTCAGTTCGGCCGTGATGTTGCAAAGCCCTCTGCCACACGCTGGCAGCTCGGACTGTTGCTAATTTTATTAGCAATGTCTCATGGTTTTCTGACATCTCTCCTGCTTGCTACCTGCCCTACTCTGGCTGGAAGATCGTTGCAGCAGAGTCTCACTTCTCATTTGGGATCATGGGTATATGCACCGCACACCATTGCCAGAGCCCTCAGTTAGACCTCAACAGCAATGTTAAAAACCGATTCTATTAGTTAAATAGAAGCAGCAGAAATGCCTTGAGAGAGTCCCTCCTTGAATCCTTGGCTGCTGCTCTCCACCCCCAGCAGAGTGGGAAACTAGCCGTGGCAGTGCAGTAGCATCAAGAACAGATACAGTGAGAACAGCGTGGGACATAAGAAATTGAAGAAACAAGAAGAGCGTGAGAAATGTAAAAAACAGCAGCTGAAAACAATTCATTCCAGCCTTTTTCAGTATCTGGATATGTTTTTCTAAATTGCTAGTTAATTTTTTACATCAGTGTTCAGCTGCTATATTACCGTCCCTGAATTTTCACCCTGCTATATAACAACACCCTTTTGAATTCTTGTGGAAAGACAGTGAAAAGATGCACCTCTACCCAGACTTCAGAATATGCCATACATCACCTTCCACTGACAGCCAGAATCTGATAGAAATAACTTCATTTCTTCTCCTTAAGGAGATCCACCTTCGAGAGCAACTGCTAATTTATGTCCCCAACAAGGCTTGGCTGGATCCACAGCTAGATGCTGTTCTTCTTTGGAAGTCACTTATGTTTGTGAAATACATTACTTTTCCATTAAAAGTAAGCCCCAAGTCTGCTCCATGGGCAGCACAGTGGGTGACCATCAGCTCTCTGGAGGCATCACTCACGTCGTGGCTGCTGTTTCCTAGGGGTTCATTTCTTGGGGATGGTTAAGAACATGTCATTGGTCCTCCACCAGCTATGCACAGCCCAGAGTTTAGGTCCACAGTAAGAGGAAGCGTCACTGAAGAAAAACAAGGATTACTGCACTACTTCAGAGCACCAGGACCCTCTAGGTCTAAAATCTTCTACCAGACGGAGTCCAGCATCAGCTGTTACAGAAGATGGTACAACTCCCCCCCCCCCCCCCCCCCAGGGATATAGGTCTTTAAAGTGATCCTTTCCGCTCTCAGCCCTAACCTTAAGGTTTTAAGCTGCCTTCACAGATTTCATTTTGTTAGTTACACCAATTATCACCTATAATCATATAACAGACCTATCCCATTTTTCAATATTACACTCCTGGGCTAAAGGCCTCTCCATGACACTGAGTTCCACATTTGATTGCCGAGAAGAAAAACAGGATTTTTTTGCTGTTTTGGAGTCTGTTGCTCTTTGGCAGCACTGAAAGCTCCCACACTCTTGCTCTGAGGAATGGAGGAGAGAAGTTCATAAGATCCCGTCATCGTGATCACTGCTGAGGTTTTTACAAACCTCATTCCCCTACCTGGTTTTGCTGCTGTAAACAAACTGTGGTCATTTCAGTGTCTTTGCTTTAAAATTTTCAGAGGATTCTTCCTGTTCTTGTCTTCCTATTTGTACTCTTGTCCTGGGGGCTGAGACCACCCTCTCCAAGAAGATCCCAGGGAGAAGCAACCCTGAAAGGAGGCATTTTTGGGTGATGTCAGGTGGAAAGAGGGCCCTGTGGGCCAGGTGGGAATGGGTAGATTTTACACACCATGTTTTGGTAGGTTTCAGAGGTGTTCCTGTTAAAAAAAGTGAAGCATATCATGAAGTGCCTTGTTAAGCAACAACCTCTTTGAGAGAAAATTGAGGCATCCAAAATGTCGCTGAATTTGCTGAGGTTTCTGCATGGGAATATCAGCCAGTGTTTTCTTAGAGGCTCCTTTAAATTTGAACCTGGCCCTTGATGCTGTCAATCCAAACCCCAGATGACCTGGCTGGTTGTGCACATGGTGCTCCCAGAGTTCTCTGATGGCAGGGAGATGCAGTGGTCATCTCTGCGCTGCTCAGAAACTCCTCCTTGCAGAGCTAATAACATCCTTGTTCGCTTACTGTGATGCACACTGAACAGAGCTGCATGCTCTGGCATTTAGCTCCCCTTCCATGGCTTCCTAACAGCCAACTCAGAAATCTATTAATTAGATTTATAGGAAGCTTGTTTTTCCCATTCCTTCTATCTCTTTATTAGACAGTTAAACTAGCATAAAGTCTATAATATTTCTTCCAGTTTTCTTTCATGACAGCAATACTTAGGTGAAGTACATCAACTGGAAATTAAAGAAATTTAGTCAGAAAACTTGCAGGAAAGAACCAACAGAAAAGATCACATAAAGCAGAGAATAAAGACACCAGAAATAAAATTGTATGACAAACATGAGAATCAGTGTTAAAAGAATAGAAAGAAGTACAAAAGCCTCAAAAAATCCCCCAGAAACAGTATGAAAAGCAATGACTGACTTCAGAAATGAAAAATACAAAGAACATAACAAATGATTTCAGATCTGATCCTATCAGAAGGAAATCTGATTTCAAAAGAAAGAAAGAAGCAGTTATGAAGACATTTCTATGAAAAGATGTACAATAAAAGATTTGAAAACTGTATCTTCAAAACTATTTTAAAGACTAGAAAAAGAAAGGGATATGTATTAAAATACGCTAACGCTGAGACATGTAATACAAGATGTTCTCTCAGTGAAAAAAAGTATTTTGACAGGTGTATCAAGATTTACCACCAATCTCAGTGACCCCATCAAAAAAGAAAAAAAAAAAGAACTTTAAAGGAATTATTTTAAAATAGCTGTAACAACCTACCAGGCAGATCTTGGATGCAAACAGCTCACAATTATCTCTGTGGCTGGAAAGAGATCAAACCTTATTTCTGCGCTATTTTTACAGGAGGCAAAGTAGGACAGTCATATCACACTGCTCCAGATAATAATGCAAACAAAGGCTACTTGAGAACATGCAACCAAATAAACAGGGGCAAGTCATGAGCTGTGAACTGAGCTGCACCGATATTTAGAGATTTCTGGAAAAGTCTGCCACAAGTAACAGCAATCCCTTGGAAGCAGGGACATGAGCTCCTGGCCACAGCCCACCACGACCATCATCAGAGCTCTGAGCGGCAAGGATTACACAGGATTGTGCCTCTCATCATACAGATGGTTCGCAAGGGAGATTTCCAGCAGGAGGAGGAGAAGTGCCTTCTGCCACAGGTGGAGCTGAACCAGACGTCCCTCGTGCATGGATGATCCCATAGCTGTGGCGGCACGGATGTTGGCTCAGGACAGCTGGCTGAGGGCTCTCTGGGCTTGTTCCCTGCCTGCTCTAAAATGGGGCTGCTGGAAACTCCACTGTCATTAGTCATGGAGGGCATTATTTTAAAGGTAGGCAGGCTCTGGAGTGTAGACACACACGTTTCTCCTGTAACATCTTCTTTAAAATGAATTAACTTTCTCAGTCCAAAAAAACGGAGCTTTTTGCAGGTGGGGGAAACAATGTGTATGTTACAGGCTCTTCCTTTGACTGCATCAGAGTTTTTCCATAACTGCACATTCATGAAAGATCTTGATTGCCAGGCATCGTAAAACCAAATAAGACTGGAAGTTAAATTGTGAAAACAAGTATTTAAGCTATTTGTCCCTCAGGCCACCAGTTCTGAAATTCAAATGCAAAAGAGTTGAGATAGTCCATAGGCTGCTGTTTGCATACTAGTGATATTCCTAAAATGTTTGTGAAATTCAGTGAATAACATTCTGCACTGTGGTTAAAGCTGGAGGCCAGACTAAATGGCTGTAATCCATTCTAACCTTGACTCCATTAAACTGCAAATTGAACCATAGTGAAATTAATCTACTAACTGCACTTAAATGTTGGAACATTTTGCAAATGCTCTGTGAAAGCCGAAAGCCTCAACATCTGTATTTAGTGACTAGAATTCAACTGACTGTAGACAACCTTCCTTCAGAAGTCATCTGTATACTTAATAACACCTGCCCTGCAGTCTCCCTGCCAAGAAGTATGACGTAGAATCTCCTCTCTAAAACTAAGTTTCTAGACTTCTAGGACCAGATAGTATGTCCTCATTCTCCCATGAAAGTCCTAAGCCACGCTTTGTGGAAAAAGGACATCTACTTAGGATTAATCCATGGTACAGTGAAAGACAATTTGAAGAAAGATATTAAAGGTCAGGTGCTTTCCAAAAAGGGCAATACACAGGAGGGCTGACAACACCATATTGCCCCAGTTAGTCATTCTTATTAATCTCAGACTGCAGTTACTGGGAGACTTTTCTATCAGAGGTATAGAAAAGGGAGCAGGGATCTCTTATGGGGCTAATGCTGAGCGGTGGGTCTGCAGTGTCCTCCCTGCTTGCTGGCGCGAGGCTGCAGCTGCACAGCAAGCACTGTGCCAGGAGCTCATTGGGTCCCAGCGCAATGGCTCTCATTTCCCCAGGCATGGGGATTTGGAACTGAGGGAGTGTAATCTGGATAAAAAGCCTCTCTAAGCTGATTTGAGCTGTACCCCTAGGCCTGCTACCTAAAAGGATGCACTGAAGGGAGATTAAAAAGGATTGCAGGCCACCTTGTGATAGAAAGTGCCTGTCCGTAACAGAGTGAAATGCCAGTTTGGAAGGAGCAGCATTCTGGAAACCAAAGTCGGCACTACTGACAGGAATCCAGGAGAGCAAGGCCTGTGTTTCTGTATGTGCAATGTTTATCACTGCTCGTGCCAGTGGAATAAGCAAGATAAGGCCCAAGTTTTAGACACAGAGCAATGGAGAGGAAACAAAGAAGACAAAGATGTCCCTGAAGCAGATCACTGCACTTGAGTTGCTCATTACCTATACGGCCATGCCCAGGAGTTCAGAGACAGCTGTAACAATTAAGTGATTAAATATCCACACACATATATTTAAATTCAATCAGAATCACATATTTGCTGATTTCTGACCTTTTGTTTCTCATTTGAATCACATTTTCCACTTCCACAGTCACACTGAAGAGGTTGTGAGCAGAGGCTGCCGTTCTGCCTGTTGAGGAGTTCCTGGCAGGTCTTGGGAGGGAATAGCTACTGTGATGCTGTGTACTTCAGGCACTTCAAAAAAAAAAAAGGGGGTGACATACAGGACTGGAATAATTTTCTCAGAATTGTATCAGGTAACATACAGGAAAAAGTTCTAAGTGCTGTGGATAAATTAAACTCAAATGGATTATATGTTATTTCACATTGAAGCGTAAGTATCTCCTTGGGTTTTTAAATTGTCCCTACATAGTAGTTTCTGAATCCATTGGCTAAATTTCAACCAGATCTTACAAAGCAGGGAAGGGGTTTCAAAGGTAATTAATTTCTTATGAAATGTGAAAAAATAGGCAACTGAATAAGAAGTAGTGTAAGTATCCCGACTGAGAGAAAGATCGTCGTGTGAGCTCAAAGTATGCCAGGCACCAGAGACTGAGCTGCAGAGGGAAGGCCTTTGCAGATGTACAAATTCCAGATAAAGCCTCAGTCGGGATTTTCTGTCAGTCATGAGACATAAGCCTCCTTCATCTGCTCTACTGCTCAGGGACTGTGTGTGGTGATGGGCGGCTCAGAGCAATGAGCTCTTGTCTTTCTCTTTGCACAGGGTAGGGTGAGTTCTCTCTCACCCACCAACAAAGATGGAGCAGCTCTGCTAGCCGTCCTGGCCCAAAGTAACATACACAATAAGCCGCATTTAACAGGAGGTAGCAACTGTAAGTGAGGAGGGCCAGAACAGGAGGCCATCACCCCGCTCTCAAATGCTCTACAGACCATCGGAGCCCAGACCCTGATACTGGAGCTGTTGGTCTCAGTCTACTTTCTGCAGAGTCTGGAGTGATGTTTTCTATTATTCAGAACAAAAAGAGTAGATGAATACAATCAGCATAGGAAGATTGATCTAGCAGTGTAAGTTATTTATTCTTGGTCTGTAACTGCATTGAACACTGAAGATTCATTCTCCTCTGCTCATTTCAGGGCATCTTTTTTCTTTTCTTTCTTTTCTTACAGTCATTCCTGGGACCTTTTTCCATCATCCATAATGAAAATTAAACATAGAGTTTCAGAGAATACCTGGAAATGTAGATTTTTACTGGCGACTTCTGGGTACTTCAAAAAATGCTAGCCTGGGTTGCAATGATTTTGTTAGAAATAAACTAGCAATTTCAAAGGAGAAGTGTAAAATATGTTTGCCACTTCCCCTATATGATATTCCATCTTTAAAATCAAAGAAATAAACCCCTCACTGCTGACTGCTTTATTGCTGAGTAGAAGGCAAAGGCATCTGTGTCCTTTCTGCCCTGCTTCATCTCTGCCATCTGCAGGGATATTTCTACCTAGGAAAGCTTTTCCTGTCTGATTGATGCAATCACTCAGGTGTGGTCATATCCACATGGACAATCATCCTGGGCAGGGAGCTTATTAGTTCTCACAGTTCACTGGTTAAAACACTCACCCAGTGCCTTGGACATTCAGCTTCAAATCACTTCCCTGCTTGAAGGGATATTCTGCCACAGCAGCCACTGCCAGGGTGACTATCTTTCCACCCCAGCTCTGGGTTAGTTTGGATGTCCACCACCTCTCTTGGTCATGCTGGTCCACTTCGCAGACCAGTGAAACATACAGGTACATGAGAACCAGGACCCGGGAGTGCCATGCCAATGCATGGGTCCCACTTCTCTTGGAAGAGAGAAATTAATGCAGTCCATGTGCTTGCAAGAGACCAGTGCCAGCACCAGATGGGCCACCTTAAATGCAGCATGGCAGCTCTTCGAGTTTTTGTCTGGCTCCAGATAGGTGGGTCTGTCTCCTCTCAGCAAGAGACATAAGTTTCTTTCCTTTCTCAGAGTCTCCCAGCCCTACTTAAATCAGAACTTTTATTTTTGGTAAGGGAAGTGATTCCAAACCATTCGCACATCTTTCAGTCTTGCTGCTACAGAAAAACAAAACCAGGAGAGAGAAGAAGAAGAAAAAAAAGCATCTCTGATTCCTTTATTATGTTTCTCCATGCTTAATTCTAACACCTCCTCCTGTGAGCCCAGAGAGCACTCAGCTATGCTAATGGGAAGGTATCACAGCTCAGCAAATGCATGACTTGCTAAGGCAAACAAATTATTGGCTGGAACTAACTCAGAAAAAGATGGCCCTGGCTTTTTTTTTTGTCTTCCTGCCACGCTGTCTGTACTATGGTTTTAGATACCTTTCCTTGCATGGAAAGGTGTATGATTTATCGAAACTGGAGAGCTTGCAGAGAAAAAGGCTGCAAAATTATTTTGTATCTGACACAATCGTTAGTATTATTATTTCTTCTGTAGCTGGGAAGGACACTTATAAAACATCTAACAAGCTGCTAAGGAGACTGCCGAAAGCACTGATTTAAAAATCTGCTGCTAGAGCCTATTCCTTGGTGCTCTGTACATATTTCAAGCTCCAGTATCTTTGTACGGAAGGGAATTCAGATGAAATTTCTGAATAGTTTACAGGGTCTTTCTGACAGTTTAGTGGGTGCTCTCTTCAACTATTGGGCCTAAGTTACCTGCTGATGACATGAATCAGAGGTACCTGGAAAAGGCTGGTGCAGTCTGAGCAAGCGTGTTATAGAGCAGAAGGGCATTCAGACCTCCTACTTTGCGCTGCTGAAGAGCAAAAACCCCCTCTGCTCACATGCATATTGCAAGCCCCCCAGATGTCTTCTGAATTGAAACCAAGTGCAGTTAGCCAGATGTCAACTGCTGAGTGAAGAACGCTGTTGGAGCGTTTTGCATGGTCTTGTATGGGTAACCCAACATGAGCTCTGCTTCAGCCAAAAATTGCACTGTAATCCAGCCTGCCTAGAAGTCCTGGTCCTGCTAAAGGGGATGCCAGCGGAGGCCAGCTGCTGGTACTTTCTCGGGGGGGGGGGGGGGGGAGAAATCTATTTTGTGCAGTCGCTGTGTCAGATCACCCAGGTCCAGCAGAAGGAGCAAACTTTGACGAGCAGCAGAGCCCAGCCTGTCCTCCTGGTGGCTCTGCTTACATGCTCAGAGTCAAACGTCTGCATATGCACATCACTGCATCGGAGGCTGAATGTGCCTCTTACTCCTGGTGAAGTGAAGTCAAGGACTTGAAAACTGGTGCTCATCAGATCTACGCAGAGGAACTGTATTTCTCTAGTTACAGGGACTGTGGCTTGTCTTGAGCATGAGCTGCCTTTTGAATGGTAAGTGTGGAGTTTATAATCACTAATCCCTATATTTTATATGGCACTTTTCATTAGCAGATCAGAAAGCATTTTGCAGAAGAAGGTCAAAATCATGATCTCCATTTTAAAGATGGGGACAAGGAGCTGAAGGGCCGCAAAAAAAGTCTCCCCACAGGCAGCTGACAGAACTAAGGACAGTATCCCACAGTTCCCACATCCAGCTCAATGATCTCCAGAAATGGAGTTTGGCTTTTTTTTTTTTTTTTGGACAGCATGGGTGGTATTGACTGAATGCAGTAATTGGCTGAGCAAAGTTTGGTCTTCAGAACTGAACCTAACCCATCAGTATGTACTAGGAACTGTTCCAGTCTGGGGTGGGGGAGGACAGAGATCCAGAAGCAGAGATTTGCTTCTCATCTCCTTTATCTCAGATGTGCCGAGCGTGTTGCAAGTGCTCGTAAATCCCTATAACAACAATCTGGAAGAGACAGTTCTGCTTTTCTCTGATGGCAACTAAAGGAATTTAAGAAGAAATCTAGCTGTTTGCTTTTTACTGTGTGACAGCTCACACTCACCATAGTCAGTAGAAGCAAAAACATTAATTTTTTTTGTCTGGGAAACCCACAGGGTTTTACATACACACTACCCACGCACAGTCAGGCGTCTAGATTTAGGTGAACCATTTTAGGTAGACTGCAGATAGGTCTTACAGAATGTTCCTAGGAATGAAACGCTGACAATATAAGGAAAAAGCAGCACTGGGATTCATCTGGAAAGACCTTTTGAACTAGGCTAACCTTGTTGCGCAGGGAAGATAGACTGCAATATTGCAATGTAGATAGACAGACCATGACTGGACCAGGGGCTCTCGTGGAACACAAGTTGCAGCACCTAGTGATTACTGCTCCTCACCATGCACTGCATGTTCCTGCGGGACACAGTGAGAAATGAAGGTTATGTCCCAACACGTGGGTGAGCAAAGCTGTGGTGGGTAGCCAAGCAGAGGAGTGCCTCAAGTGATGACACATGACTTTATTTCAGAAAGCTTTCTGCATCATACACGCTTGATCTTAATTTATTTAGAGGTGGCTTGGGATCACCAGGCTTGCTTATTTTTTACATGCAAGAATGCCTGTTGTTACAAAACTGTTCTTGAATCCTGAGTACTCCTGGATTAGAAGTCATTGATCAGTTTTAAGCACTGCAGGGGAGGGATGATTTACTATCAACAGCAGGAGTCACAGTTCAGGGGAAACTTTTATATCAGTACTAGCTAGAGAAGTTGGTTCCCACAAGAGTAGGTATTAGAGGACTTATTCCCCTCACCTTCCTTCTCTTTTGTCCCTTTTTGTGATCCTACAGAGGCTCTAGAAGCTGGTGTGAAAGGTCCCACCAGCCAGGCAAGAGGTCTATTATGTTCCACATACTCCAGCAGTTCATTCATGCACTCCTGGCCTGTGTTCATTAAATGGTGTTTCTGGGTCAGGATGTTCCTGGTCAGGTCTTGGAAAGAAGCAGCAGCCTGCAAGGAGTTGTGGGTCTCCTGTAATTCCTGCTGTACCTGCTGCATCTTGTCCTGGATGCTGGATGGGAAGCCTTGGCTGTTGGCCAGTAGAGTCTGCAGAGTGTGCTGCAGTTGCTGGGTGATGCCATGAGACATGGCCAGAATCTGGACCTCCAGCCACTACAGGGGAGGAAAGGAAGCTTTAGAAGCAGCTCCCAGTGCACCCACTCCCACCCCAAAACAGCTTCAGTGAGCCAGCATCTCCAGCAGACCACTATCTTCAGCTCCAAGGAAGTTGCGTCCTCACTCTCTTTTGGCTGCTTCTTGTTCCAGGTCAGCCACATCTGGTGCAGCTTCTCCTGCCCATTTTGAAGCTTCTGATCAATACCCTGCTTGACACAATCAATCTGGAGTAGGACAGGAAAGCGAAGACAAGGGTGAATTACTATAGCAGCAAGACTTGCCTTGTGACTACCCCAGCCAGCTTGTGAGCTGGCACAGAGATCCTCCTGGTCTTCACAGGGAGTAAAGGGGAAGACTGCTGTACAGCAAGCAGCTTCAAGACAGGACGCTTGGAGACAGAACAGTGTTCCTACCAGCTCAATGACCTCCTGCAACTTTGAGAAAGTCTCCTGCGTGACCATCTTGATCTTCCTCACTTTGGCTAAGAAGCACTGGTAGGCTTTTTGATGCAGATGAGTGGGCAAGGAACTCAGATGTATGAAATAACCCTGATGGTCTGACTGCTGCTGGACAGCTGCCCCTTCAGTCCCCTCCACAGAGACCACAAGGTCAGCTGGAAAAAACAGCGATGAGAAGTTAATTGTTAATTGTCCTAGAGTGCATACGACAGATGGTCAGCAGTCATGAAGCCTTGCAGGTTAGAGTCAGAGTGACCATGGCTTTTAAAAGTGTCTGTATCCCCGAAATATAGCAGGAACTGGGAGGCCGAGTACCCCAACCACACACACTCGCGCTACCTCTCTACATTGCAGAGAAGCCTAGAAAGATCTTCTTTGCAGATCTGCCTCACGCAAGTGTTTTCTGACCTAGTTCCTCATCTGTGATGGGGAAATGGTGATCCGATTTTCCTGGCACAGCTTCCACACTTCTGTCAGTGATCTTGCCTGCTTCGCAATCCACTGCCATGCCCTGGCTGGTCACCACGGACCTAGCAGACTCCAGGACTCTCTGAACAACTTCCCTGGCTGCCTCCAACACCGCCACTCTGATAGCAGCATCTTCGGCACCAGTGATGCTGGGTGACACCAGCTCTTTGATGCCAGAGAGAACGTAGAGAGAGATCAGAAGACTGAATGTACCCACTTCTGTAGAACAGCATTTGGTACAACCGTGAGGTTGATGAGACTATTTCAACATCAGAGCTATTTGACCAGCCCAGGTGGGGAATAAGTCAGACTACAAGTGTGAGTAAGCTCTGCTTGGGGTGCAGTTCACCCAGTTTGTGGGATGTGGAAACTGTAATGAGACTTGCATGGGACCTTCCACAAAAATAATCTGACAGTTTGTTAAAATTGTCATTGAGAGCTTCAGTGAGAAGAACGTGGGACAACAAATGTTAAGAAACTTCACCTCAGGTTAGAGTATTCAAATTTGTCAAGGGACAGTAGTCCAGCAGCAAGGATACAAAGAGTTTCCAGCTGTGCTCTAACATCTTCCCAGAAGATGGACACTAGAACATGCATGTAGCAGAGTACCAACCCACCAGCTGGGAGAGAAGGGGACAGAAGGGCAAGTCAGAACAGCTGTGACAGCTCCAGAGGGTTCAGGCTTTGCAGCTTCAAACTTTTCCCAGTTGGGACAGAGCTGCAGGATTGAAACTCTCAACACAGAGTGCTCAAGTAACACTCATTTGTTTTTGGAGAGTAACTATTTGTTTGTTTCCTTTGTCTTTTAATCATTTCAGCAGGAAAGTCCAGCGCCAGGAGTGTCTGCACTGCAGCTACTGAGTACAGATTACAGTATGTTTGCCATCTAACTTCAGAATTTGCATTTAAGTCTATTGACTAAATGTACCAGGCTTGATCAGACAGTCAAAAGAGCCATTCAGGCAAAAATAACCAAAGGAAGTTGGGAGTGAAAGGAGGAGCTGGTTTAGGCTGTTAGAGGAGCCTTGGGGTAGGAAGCAGGGGGAACGGACATCTGAGCCAGCCCAAGGGAACTGGCAGGTACCCAGGTCTCATCTCCTCTGTGAGGGAGAGCGTTCCAGAAGAACATGTCATGGACATTAAGAAGGGGGGGGGGGGGGATGTTCCTAGTTGGCGAGAATTTCTAGTTCTGTGTTAGATTGAAGGATTAGCACTTTTAGTCAAGGTACTCCTTCAGTCAATATTGGTTCTTTCCTCTCCAGTAGAAGTTGCATGTATGTAGATTCAACTGGTCTGTAACAAGGCTTTTCTCTGGAGGTCATAGCCACCCACCACCCTTCTTTTGTTCTGTTTTGTTTGTTTCTGCAGACCAGATTTAAGTCTAAATTTTATTGCATAGAAGTTCAAGACCAAGGCACACCATTTGCTGGGTAAGGGTTCAAAGAGATTCAATACTGAAGTCAGTTATGAGTGACTCACAAGATACCTGGTGGGAGAAGAGAGCCTTGCTCTTCTCTCAGCCCAGAACAAGGAGACTGGCCAGGTCCAGCTAGACAAGCAAGTTCGCCTGGCCTCCCATCCACCAGAAACTGTTACCTTGTCATCTGGTTCTTGCAGGTTTGGCAACTTGTCTTCCAATTTGTCCTGTCCCAGGTAAATACATTCCTTCATTGTTGCAACTAAAGGCAAATCAGAAATCAAATGCATTTGAAAGTGAACGTGTAAATAGATCTTAGACTTTCTACATCCTGCCAGCATGTCCCCCACATCAGCAGGGGGGGAGACACTTGGAACAGCAGGTAGGTACTCTGTGTGAGCTGTAACTGGAGCAGCAGCTTCTGGGTGCAGGTGTGAGGAAGTGGCTGCTACTGTGGCTAGGGGGAAACTAAGCCTGCCCAAAGGGAGGAGTCTCTTCTGCTCAGCCTGTGCCCTGCAGCTTCTCTGGGAATGAGTGGTGGCACAGCCAAAAGAGCAGGCCTGAAGACCCTGTAAATAACCTGCTAGATTAAGCAAAATAGCCTGGCTCTTGCCTAGGAGTGATGCTTCTCTACATCTCTAGTTGAGAGCCTGGGCAATGCTTTCGTAGAATGGCTCCCATGTCTTGGGGGCCCCAAAACCTGATGCACTTGCCTCTGTGGACTGCAGCGTGTGTCTTGCTGACTAGTGTGGAGTCTTCCAGCTTAACATCAATGCGATCCTGTTCTGATAAAGCTTTTCCTGGAACTGTTTAATAACTATGTCAAATGAACTGGAGCTGGGTAAGGTTCTAGCAGTACTGAGACTGTCTACACTCTCCTCTGTCCCTTGGAAGACTCTGTATTGGAAGAAAACCTTTCTGTTATGGACCAACCATAAATATCAATAGCGTTCCACAGCTTGTTTCTTTAGTGAGTTGCAGGTTTTGAAGTGAATATGAGCTGTGGTTTGCTCTCCTTCAACCAGACCAGGTTACTTGAACAGGCAGAAAGGTGAAGCTTTGGTGCAGGGCTGCATAGAAAGCTCTGTCAGGCTTGGAAGCCTCATGGCTTGTTTTATTTTTTTTGCCCTTGTAGGCTGCAATAAATCTGGTGGCTAACCTGACCTTGGTCAGCTCTGCCTGTGATGTGGTTTCTACAGCTTATGTCTCCACCAAGGAGAGCCACCCCTACATCAGATCTGTGGGTGAGGCAGCAGAGCAAGGAGTGAAGAGTGTGACTGAAGCCACAGCTACCTGTGTGCAACCAGTTCTGACTACACTAGAGCCTCAAGGTAATGTGGTGGGGAGGCTTACACCTGCTTGTGAGGGCCAAATCCCCTTCCCAGAGGGACTCCTAACTCTTTGGTTCCTTCCAACCCTGAAAGGAGCCCTTGGGTGTGGAAAGGCACCTCTCTCATTGACTTACTAAAGGGATAGCTCCAGACTTACAAGTAAAGCAAAAAAGGCTGAGTCCTAATCAGAGTAGCGTGAAGAAGTGTCTCTTCCTGAAGGACTGGATTTGACTCAGGTGTTGACTACCCTAAAACTGATCTTGCCAGGCCCAAAGTATTAGGTGACAGCTGCTTGTAGTTTGATTCTTAGAAGCCCATGGGGGCTGGAAGAAAAGCCCCACTTGGAGGGCTATCATTACTAATGGTCCTGTTTCCTGTGGAGCTGCCTTTCCCCCCCCCCCAACCCCCACAAATGGGAGGGGGGGGAAAAGCAAACAAACAAAAAAAAAAAACAAGAACCAGAACTAGACCCTCAGCATGTGAGAAGTTTTTAAACCTCATGGAGGGAGAGGGACTGATCCTGATGGCAAGGGTCTGACAAAACAGCTGATGTGACAGGCCTGGTTTAACTCTAAGACCAGAGTGGGCCCCCTCCTGTTTACTGTGTGATTCTAGATCCCTGGGACATGGAGGCTAGGGCAGAAGTGAGAGCTAAGCAACTGTCTGGTCAAGAACTAAACAAGCTGCAGGTGGGACTCCAAAGTATGTGGCTATGTTCTTGCTAGTGCAAGTGGGGACTGGTTATTCTCAAAGTGAACAGACTTAGCTCAAGACCAAGCAGCAGTGGAAACCAAGACAAGGTGCTCAGCAAATCCAGTTTACATCAAAACACATCTGCCTGAGTGGGAGTCTTTACCCACAGTCCCTGCAAGGCAGCATAATCGGGGAGGCAGAACTTGCAAGATGAAATAGTAGAAAACCCAAGTCTTGACACCTCCTCTTTTCTGCAGTTGCTGTGGCAAATGAATATGCCTTCAAGGGCTTGGATAAAGTAGGGGAGAAGCTCCCTCTCCTTCAAAAGTCAATGGACCGGGTAAGAACCAAAGGCTATGCCCTCCTTGGCTGGAAGAGGGGGGCAGAGCTGGCCTTCACAAGGATAGAAGTACTTCAGATTCTCCTGAGGAAACAAATCTCTGAGTGCATAGAGTGAGCTCTCTTAGGAGTAAGAAAGCAAACGGGAGATACTGTCTGAAGACTCTTCTTGGTCCAGCAGGGACCGGGTCACAGAGCACTGCAGTTCTTATCTGACACTAACCTATTTCCGTAGGTTCTCTCTGACACAAAAGAGCTAATGTCATCCAGAGTGGCTGATGCATAGGATGCTGTGAGCAGCAAAGTGACAGAGGTGATAGATGCAACCAAGGAGGTTCTTCAGAGTGGCATGGAGGCTGCCAGATCTGCAGTGACCAGCAGTGTGGCAGTGGTTACAGATTCCAGAGTGTGCCAGATGGCTGCGAGCAGAGCAGGAGCTGTGCTGGAGGAAACAGGAGATGACCTCAGTCTGCCTATTGGAAATGAGGAACTAGGTCAGGAAGTGGCATATATGCCTGCATATTTAATGAGGATCATCAAAATGGGGATACCAACCTTGTTTTCTCATCTTTGAAATGGGTTTAAGAACTAATAGGAAGTGCTATGTTGGAGGCTACCTGGCTCATAGTCCAAGCTCTCCTGATGCTTGTTTAGTTTTCTTATTAAGCATCTCTGGTCAGACACTTACAGGCATTGTCTTTCTCCTCAGCCAAACTGGCAGCATCTGGGGAGGGCACAGACATAATATCTATGGAGCAGCAGCAGGAGAAGCAGAGGTACTTTGTGCGGTTGGGGTCTCTCTCTGATGAACTCCGCCAGTTTGCCTACCTGCACTCAACTGATAAAATGAAGCGGGCCTGGCAGGGCATGCAGGAGGCCCTTGCACAGCTTCACTGCATCATTGAACTGGTAGGTAGAGCTCTGCCTCCCTGTTGGAGAGCAGGACAGGGCCAAATGTATGACTTGGTCTCAACCTCACTATGACAGTGACAGCTGTGTTGATGACCAGCAGGTTTCTGTCTTGAGACACTCTGATTCCCCCCCCCCTCCCCCAGATTGAAGTGTTTAAGCAAGGATTTAACCAAAAGCTTCAGGAAGGGCAAGAGAAACTATGCCAGATGTGGCTGGACTGGAGTAAGAAGTGTCCTAGGGAGAGTGGAGATGCAAGTTCTGCAAAGCCAGAGGTATGCCCATGGGGAGGGAAGCAGAGGGATCTGATTCACCCTTTCCCTGCTTGATTTCTTAAAGTAACTTGCTCCTCTGACCTTCTCCTTTCTGCCTCCTTCTAGGAGATGGAGTCTCTGGCCCTGCTCATGGCACACAGTATCACACATCAGCTGCAGATCACCTGCTGTAAAATAGTATCTGCAATCCAAGGCCTGCCTTCAAGCCTTCAGAATAAGGTGAAACAATCTCTTGGTAACCTAGAGGAGTTTCATGCTGCTTTCTCAGCAGCAAGCTCCTTCCAGGACTTGTCCAGCAGCATCTTGACCCAGAGCCAGGGGAAGCTGGCTGTGATCCAGGAGTACATGGAGGAGCTGCTGGACTACCTGAAGAACAACATGCCTCTCTCTTGGCTGGTGGGACCCTTCTCTCCAAGGGAGGAGAAGGAAGCACAGGCAGTAGGAGCAGGGACCCATGAAACCTCTGCCACCCTCATGTAAAGGGAGTAAGGCTCTGAACACAGTCTGCCTGGCTCAGCTCTGGGGGGAGTCTTTTCTGGGATAACTTTACACACGCACCATTCCAGCTGAGGGTGAGATGTCACATCTGTGGTGACTATTGGGTATTGATGAATTAAGTAAGAAGTCTTAAGAACTCTTGAGGGAGGTGAGGTAGCAGGGCCACACTTCCTAAATGGCTGTAGATCCATTCAGGAGTAGGGGCTGATACTTGGGCCAGAAGTAAAACAGCTGAAGCATCCAATGCTTCCTCCTCTCTAGCAAGGAGTTCATGATATGTCCTTCACCAATGTGCCCAGACAGTGTCTATGCTCAGCACAATGACTGCTGTTGGTCTAAAGCCTTCAGCTAGTGTTCAATTTCTAGAAGTGTCTTCCTAGAAGCTGCTTGTACTAGGTTATAACTGTTTCAAATACAACTACTGCATGCAGGAAAGCTTACCTTCTATTCTCTTTTGGAGAGAGGCTGCAAGAACAGGTATTGATCAACAGATGTGAACTGTGCTCTTCTACCTGCAAAAGCTCTGGTGCAGAACAAGGCAGTATCACTTAAGGAACTGGAAAATGCAGTATGTGGACAGAGTTCTGAAAATAGAGGCTTCTGAAACTAAGCAATGGTCTTCAAGTTCCCAAGATGCTTCCAAGTTGCAATTTCCATAGGTCTGGAGGTAAGGGAGTAGGTAGTCATCTTCCTATTCCTTGGTTCTGGGCAAAGTAGAGGCTGGACTTGTGCCCTAGGAGCAAGCCTGCAGTTCTGCTATGGAGACTCTGAGCATGCTCATCCTGGGTCTTGGGTAGCAGAGTAAGAGTTGTCACAGAAAACAGTAGCAGTGCTTGTGCCTGTCCCAGAAGTTTTCAGAGCCTGCCTTCAGCAATGGGGATGCACAAAACTAGTTCATCAGCTGCTGGCTATCCAAGTATTCAGGCCTTAAGTGTTTTGGGTAACATATCTTGATGCTGGGATACTGCACTCAGGAATGCAAGAAGTGGTCAACCAGCAGTGGAACAATAAGGAGTACAGCTGTGAGCTTTGGTACTAGCCTGGGAGAGGCTGAGCTATAATGCCTTCTCATTTTTAGGCCTGGTGGCAGGCATGTGTCCTCCTGGTGCTTCCCAACACTTGGAAAAGCTGTGGGGAGCTTTCAGGATCCTGACAGCCTTTGTCATTTGGCCTCTTGTTGTGGGGGTGAAGGGGGAGGGGGAGAAGGTTATTGGTTATTAGTTAACAGATTTATTGAAGATGGCCATACAGTGTAGTCATAGCAAGCAAATCTTACTGCACATTTGTTAGTGCCCGAGTCTGTTTCTTACCACTCCAACAGTTTCTTGTTGGAGGCTCTCTTAACTCCAGGAGAGTAACCTTGAGAGGAGTCCCAACTTAAGGGGAGATTCACCGCCGTGCAGCCTGCTGCTGTGCAGGAGAGCTCAAGGGGCTCTAGGCTGCAGCGCTATTTATGGGCACGGAGTTTGACTCATGGTCATACAATATTTGGTGTGGAGTTGTACCTTTTTTTTTCTCATGCCTGTTTCTGGCCTCACCAGTTGCAACCAGTATCACCTAGTTCCTCCTGGTCAGCTGTGGCTGCAGTCAGTTATTTGAGGTCAGCTGGGGCCTGAGATAAGGTGTTTGTGCATGGGGGGGATAGTTGTGCTTCACCACACTTTGGGCCTGAGATGGGGGGGGTAGTTGTGCTCTGCCACACTTTGGGCCTGAGATGTGTGTGTGCGTGTGGGGGGGTAGTTGTGTTCTGCCACACCTCTTATGCCTAATTCCCCTCTTAGAGTTATAGTTGTCTTCTATCTGGTGAAGACTTCAAGGTCTGTGGTGGGAGAGTGGACTGCTGGAGTGGCTGCCTGGGAAAGATGCGGACCCATTGGGATGGGAAATCACTAAAGCATCGGTGACAGATACTTGCTGGTGCTGGTCCTGTTGGCACCACCATCTCCTAGCCAGGAGGTGCTCCAGTTGAGCCAAAAGCTCTTCAGCTACCAAGCTTAGCCATCTTCCAAACAGCTTCCCCTTCCCCCCACCCCGGACTTACCAGACTATGGAGTAGCTGAGGAGGACAGAGCAAATGCCTTGCTTGCCATTGGGAGTGAGGGACTGGCATAATAAGAGTCATACTTGTTTCTCTTCTGTATGGCTTGCCTTCCTCTCAAGGAAAGAAGTGGAATCTGTTACCAATGTGAGTGCTGCTTCCTCCAGACTTAATGCCAGAGACACCAATATTAGCTTCCCTTTTCTTAGATGTTAGAAATGGGGACGGGGGAGGAGGCCCCCTTGTGGGAAGTAAGTATGGGTTTAGAGGAAGAACTCTTCCTCTATTTTTCTTCTCTTAAGCAGAAATGGCTACTGCTCCAGCTACACTTCTATCCCCACATTACTGTGTGTAATGGCTTAGGACTGTACCATGGCAGGTTCATGTGGCCCTTTAGTCTTGGTTCAGTCATTCCACTGATACAATGTGATCCCCTGATGTGGTAAAGCTCCAGGTCCAGCTTCACTGAGCAGAGCACTTCAGAGACTATCAGATAACAGCCCAAACTCTGCTTCTCATGTGTAGCCACTAGGTCTCATTGAAGACAAAATAATAAGCCAATGACAATTGCCAGGCCAAGCTATTGTCGAGATCTGATGTGAGATAAATTGCAGGGGTCATCTCTCCTCTGGATGCTTTGATTACTGCCAAGCAATTCCTCCCTGGCAAAGAGCTCAAGGAGAGGCAGCTTCAGTCTGCCTGAGATCATCATAGCTGAGCTTGTAGGGAGGGAAGTGAGGCACTAATTGTAAGCAGTAGCAGAAGTAGTCCTGCTATTCAGTAGGAAATCTGCTGCAATTTCTCTTCTTCAACAGCAAAGCTGCACCTCGCTACCTTAGTGTCTGAACCTTGTTATTTAAACTTCCTTGGACAAAAGTGCTTCTTAGGAAATAATTACATATTCCCATATGCTATATTGATTTTAATATTGCAGCATGTCAGATTAATATTATGCTTAGCCTAGTAAATCATGATTTGTCTACTTATGGATCACTGGGGCGTATTCTAACTTACTGCTTAACTCCATTTCCTATACACAGTAATGGCTACTCTTACCCTGGGAGCCTGGTGCCCAGTTCTCTTCCTACTGGGAGAAGGTGAATCACTCTGAAGGGCTCTTTTTTTTCCCCCTGAAGGATGTTTCTGGATGTTTGAGTTTATAAAGAAAAAACATGGACTACTAAACCATACTGGAGGTAAACTGTTTCTGTGAATATGACCTCTTTGTGCTAAGCAAACAGGATGATTGCTAGCATGAGTAATTCCTTCTCTTCAGTTAGAAGGTTCCAGAGCAATGCCCCTCAAGGATGTCTTTAAAGCAATGAACTGCCCAAATGTCAGGGGAAAAACAATCACTTTTTTTCCTTAAAGACCTTGACTTTTTAAAATCTATAATTCTCAATTCTCTCTTCTCCCAGCTAAGAGATGCTCTGAATGGTGGGAATCTCTGTGGCTGCCTTTTGAGGGCTCAGGGCTACCAGATAGCACTTTTTACCTTTGTCCCTGCTCCCACCTTGCCTCATTTACTCAAGGCACCCTGAGAGAGAGCTGCCAACTATCAGATGTTACAGAGAGGTGAAACTGCAGAAGTCAAAGCCCCATTGTGCAGTCCTAGCCCAGGTTTTGTGTCCAAATAAAACTGGTGCTTTAGGGGAAAGACTTTCAAAGTACTTGCATTCCTGAGATCTTTTTGAGACAAGCCCAAGAGAACAGAGCAGAAAGTCTTTTCCTTTCTCTCCTGGTTGCTGTACATCCAGCTTGTAACCTGAAGGAGCCATTGTCTTATGCTGCTCCCTAGCCACCCTTGGGCCTCTCTCCAGGTGCTAGCAGGTGAAAACTCAAGCTGTGCACACAGCTGGGATCTTCCTTGTATTCCCTGTGCTGGCCCTTGTGGGGGGCAACCTAGCACCTGTATGGCTTTGGCTCTTCTGTAGTACTGCTAGAGCTTCTATGGCCTGCAACAGGCTAAGCCATCCTCTTCATGGCAGCTCCTAAAGCTCTGCTTAGGAAGGGTAGGCTGAGTGGAAGCGTCTATGTGCCTCTTCTCCTGTATTTAACCTCAGAAGGTTTAGGGAACCGCTGAGATTTGTTAGATGTAGCAAGGAGGGCAAAACTCTCACCAGACTAGTTGTGGCTAGGAATGGTGTGTGACTTTCTTGTGAGTTCTTCCTCTCTTGGTCTCATCCATGCTGCAGAGGCAGCAGAATGATGAAGGTGGAAAGAGATGGATGCAGAAGAAATGGACTGGCTTTCTGTGATGGTTTAAAGTGGAACTCATCTGAACTCGGTGGGGAGCATCGAGACTGCTCTCAATCTTATCCAAACCTGTTTTTCTGACTAGCTATGCTTTGAATTATACAAACTTCTTTAGACTTCTGCACAAAGTAATGTGACAATCCTCGCCAAGCACCCCAGCACAGTAGAAATGCTTTGAGATGTCTCTTTCGGCTCTTAGTGGCCCTTGGGAATGATGTGGTGTTCCTTGATTCTGACAGTTATAACCCAAGTGATTATATTTTACCCTTTCCTCCTGCTATTTCTCCCTGGCTGTGGAAGAATGGTTAAGCGAAAAGGGGCATGATCTCTTAGAAGTGAGCAATCCTGTCTTCACGATGGAGGGAGGGCCCCACGTGTATGCGAGCTGTCCTTGAACATCCCTGGACCGTTACAGAAGGGGGAAGGCAAGTAGTGGTAAACAAGTCAAGGAGGGTGCCGACAGACCCCTCCACATGAACAGCAACCTTGCACCAATCATATATTCGCTTTAGGCACGTGAACAGAGACTGTAAACCAATCATATAGCTATTGCTAGCACATGCTCTATCGCCTGTCTATATATACTCTGTAACAGCTTGAATAAAGGGAGAACGATCATACTCACATTGAGACTCCGTCGTTACTCCGGGTTCGTCTCCCACTCCGACACCTGGCTATGCTGTGGCCACATGTGATAACTCAGTTGTAGGCTGATTTGAACTTTAAATGCAATCAAAGGGCCACTTGCTCCTTGTTTGCCTCTTCCTAGATGCCACCTCACTTCCCTCTGCCAGTTTGCTTAATATTTTAATTATTTAATTCTCCACTTGTATTCATGCACTTCTACCTTTTTCTCTCTGTTCCCTGCTCTTTGTTCAAATGCTTGACTTCTAGGTCAGGGAGTGTGCTGGTCTTGGGTGAAGACTACCTTGGGCATGGTCTAAAAAGCTGTCACTTTCACAAATCTCTGGTTAGCAGCCTTGTCATGAAGGTAATAGACTAATCTCTATAAAGTTCTTGGCTAGTGCTGAAAGGCAAAGGCTCTCTAGTTGTTTGCAAGGAGCTTAATTTCACCCTCTTATTTCCATGCTACTTGATGCACTCATACTGTCACCTCTTCTACAAAAACTGTACTGTTGCCTGCTGTAAGAAAACACTCTGTTTAAAGAATAAGCTTGTGACCTCCCTTAAGGGCTGCTTTGCTAGTTGGGGCCTGGATTAGGTGTAAACTTCCTGTGAGTTCTAGTTTTTATATGACCTTAAGTCATCTTGGCTGGGGAACTTAAGTCCTTCAAAGCTGACTTGAATTAATTTGCAAAGGAAAAGGGATGATGTTTCTACCCTCAGTGCTGGGAAATGATGCTATCGTGACTGGTCAGTGTGGGAGCAGGATCAGGCTGTGGGAACTACTCTGCTTGATCTTTCTCCAGCTGTTGTCTGATGTGAGCAGGCAGGAATTCTATTTTGTGGGTTAGTATTTGGCCCTGTGCTTTTATACTGCAAAGCCCTATCCCCTCTTTCCTATTACTTGTCCCTACTTTGCATCAGAGAAAGACTGGATGCTTCGGTGCACTGGAGTGCTAACCCTGGAGGGAATTCCCTGTGCTCTGATACACCTGATGTGCTCTGAGTTGGATCCTGTGCCCCTGGACAGGGTGAGGTGATCAGGTGAGATCAGGATGGGTTTAGGAGCAGCTGAGAAAAGGCATTTATTTGCTGGAGAAGGGCAGGGCTGCTTTCAATAGCAGCATTTTGCAGTGATCCATGCTCCCAAATGGGGCGCACTGGTGCTTTTCCAGTTAGAAACCTCTGCAGGCCTCGGCATTCACTCTTCCTTCTTGCAGAGGTTCCTGCCAGAGGCCTCTTCTGTCAGGTCCTGGCAGTAGGACCAGACAGGTCCTACAAAGCTTTGTTTTGCTTCCCTCTGCCCTGCAGAGGAGGAAAGGGGGTCAATAAATCTGCTTCGGATTGCCTTACAAATCAAGCATGAACTTGTGACAATTCCAATACTGCCTTTGTGTGGCTTGTTCAACCCCACCCCCGATGCCTGTGAGGGTCACAGGCATCTGACCTGATCAATAACGCAGTTGCCCTTTGCTGCTGCAAACCAGGCAAGGCACCTTCTGTGAATACAGAGTACAGGCAGCAAATAATTACCCTGGTTGTGGTGCTTTCTGGACATTGGTGCCTGCCCTTGTGGTAATGGAAAATCCATTTGCAGTATTGACTTCCCAGTCTCCTTTTGATTCTCATATTTGTTTAGGTTTGGAAATGCCTTGAGATTCTTCTGCAGTGAATGTGGAGGGGAGGTGATCCAGAGGATAATTAACAAGCTGAATGCTGATGTGGCTGTTTTTTGTGCCATCCTCAGTACTGATACTGTCTTTCTGTCCACTTGTGTTAAGCCCTTCATAAACTCTGGGAGCTCAGTGGAACAGGAATGCTGGCCAGGTAGGCAAATTCAGACAGATTCCTGCCCATCTCTACTCCTGCATTGCCCACTTGGGCATCTCTGCGAGTTTCAGCAGTCTCCTTTTTATTGCAGAATTCTTCAAATGTTAGTTTTGTCCTTACTCAACTCTGCAGCTCTCAGAGGTGCGCGAGGGAGTTCAGCTGCTTACTGGTCTGAGTTCAGCACCTGGGGGTGATGGAAGCAAACTCTGGACTTTGTTGCTCTAATCAGTTTCTTATCAATTAGCAGCTTGCCTTCTCAGCTGAGTGTACCAGGACTGCTGGGGCAAGAGTTGAGACAGGCAGCAGAAACACTCCTAAGGTCTGGCAGATCTTCAGCTCAAGATATCTCTGTAAAGGGCCCCTATGGCAGCTTGCAAATGGGACTGGGATTAATGGAGAGAATTAGTGTGTCAGGGAGGAGTGTTTGAAGAGACCAGAGCAGAGAAATGGGAGAAAAGCAAGAGTACTGTTCAGAGAGGAGTTCAGTCTGGGTGGGATTTGGCCAAGGAGGAGAAGGATAGAAGGGAAGGAGCTGAAGGATAGAGGGGAGAGAAACCAGAGGGCAGGGTGTTGGAGATGGGAGGTGCAGGGGAGGAGGAAGAGATGCAGGTGCTGGGGAAAGAGTCAAGCCAGTGTGGGAAAAGGTAAGTAAGTGGGGAGACAGGGTTTGTGATGCACTTCTGAAGTCTGGGACTTGAGCAGGGAACAGCCTCTGGTGACCTGGGGTAGAAAGAGGGAATGTTAGGGTATAGCTGGGGATCCCCCACAAAGGCTGCAGGAGCTGGGGGACAGATGTAAAGTGCTGTGAGAGGAGGGTAAACTGAGGATTTTGCTTGTGTAAGGGTAGTGGGTGCATGTAACCCACTGAGTTGTTTCACTGGGTGTTTCAGTGCAAGGCAAAGGAATATCTCTCCCCATTGCCAAGTAAATGTTGAAGAAAAATATACTCCTCTGGAGGAGGGACTCCAGGAGATGTGCAGTGTGTGTAACCCCCCTCTCGCATAGACCATCCTAAGAAACAGTATCCTCACCTACCTCAGTTCTGCAGGAGCTGTTATTCCCTAGAAGGAAAAATATCCTGAGCTATCTGTTTTTGAGGAAACAACAAACTGCCTTTACCTTACAGTGGTCCTTCCTCTAGCAGAGACATCAAAGAGCTTAGTCTTGGGCATGCTGTCCCCACTGAAACATGATTCTCTGTCTCAACTGGGCTGATTTTTGGAGGAATATCTGGCTGGCATGTTCACAGGCACCTCTCACCTTGGGAACCAAGTGCTGCCTTCCCTCCCCACCTCTCCTGTGGGATGGTTATTGCAGCTGTAAGCTGAAGGTCACTTCAAATGTCATCTTCATTTAGGTGCCTTGATGGGGTAATTATGGCTGAAAATACAAGGTTTACCAAACAAATTAGAGTGCAGTGTTTACCCTGCAAGAAACTGATTGGAAGCACTGCCTTTTTTTTTTTAATAGAGAGAAAAGCAATTTTAAACCTTCAAAATGGTTCTGCCTGTAATATCTACTGTTGCATATGTCCCACTTCCCTTCTTGCTGATCCTCAGCAGATGAGGGGATGCAGTCTGTGATGCAGTGTCTGTTCATCCCCTGCTCATATGCCCTGGTCTGGATCCCCTCATCCTCGTTGTGGAGCTGAACCATGAGCCCAGAAGGGTGAATGAGCATCAGCTGCAGAACCGTGGGGACTTCATGCTTTGTAATAGTCTAGCCACTGGAGGAGTGGGTGTAAAGCAGGGAAGATCACATCCTAGATGGTCCTGAGTATTTCTGAGCTCCCTTGAAGACTAACGAGTTCAGGGTGTTAGCAACCTCCAGGGATGGCTCAGCACCATGCTGGATTAAGGAACTGAGGGTCTCTTGGGCTTTTTGTACAGTAGAATAATTCAAGCAGTACAACCTTCCTTGAGGAACACAGGAGAAAGCATACAGGGTAATGCACACAGCTACAATAGCTACAGATGGAGATGTTCTTGGACAAAAATGCAGTGACAGCATAAGCAGGCAAACAGGCTTGTGTGGAGTATTCAGTGCGTGAACATGGAGTCTGTTGCCTTCTCTATGGAAACAGTGGGGAAATAAGACAGCCAGGAGCTGAGGTGCTCAAATTCACATCAGTTACCTGTGCTAACTTCCTCATGTGTGCATTCCTTGTACCCTACTGGGATAAGTTCCTATACAGGGGAGGAGTTGTGCCTCCTCCAAAGGCTGCACTGGCTGATAAATTACAAAAAATTCTCTACACAACTATATCAGCACAAAAGTGATTTTGGAGCAGACTAGAGGCTTATTTTGCTCCCACTGAATTAGTTTCCCTTTTCTTCTGTCCGCTGGTTTACCCACTCTGGGCAGAAGAACCAAAGTCTTATTTCTTTTCATTTGCGTTTTAACTCAGAAACAAGATTAAGTAACAGTCCTTAAAGGAAAGTTTCAACACAGATTTCCCTTTTTCTTCATTTACTTTCTTTAAGATCCAGTGTGAAGCTAAACAAGCTTTTATATTATTAGTCTCAGGATTTCCTTATTCTGGCTTTGATTTATGGTCACACCTGGAGATTCTCAACTGTGTAAGAAGATTTGGCACACATCTCAGGTTTAAAAGTTGCAGAATGAAATAAAATGGAGAACTCCTTCCAGAAAACCTGATGGTTGCAGATCTTGGCTCAGGTTTTCATACCTTCCCATTGTCAATACTGCTGTAAAGAACTTGGCTCAAAAGAGAATGCAGCAAACTCTAGAGTAAACAACGTAAGGAAGGACAGAGGGCCCAAAAGCTTGGTTTCATTCCCCTGCAGTTGAGCTAGCTGTTCCTATTTTCTCTGAGGAATCTCATTCACCAAAGTATCTATGCAAAAAAATCTGAGCAGACATAGCAAATTCCAAGAAAAAACTTTTTTGGGGGGGGTTTACTTAATGTGGAATGGATTCTTGTGTCAAAAGGAGTCAGCTCAGTGGAAAGATGTGTACATGCTTGTCTGCAGAGACAAGATCAAGTTACTAAGAATTCCAGAACTTATATTAACTCACATGTTGACTTTTTTTTGTTCATTTCCTGACTAAATGTGGCTGGGCAAAAGTAAAATTTAGTTGAAATTTTGTCATTTTCTTTTTCATATTGGAATATAAGTATTTCCAACATTTTGTTCTCATGGGCATGTTTCTCATGTCAGCTGCACCCATTTTAAAATGGAAGTCCAAGGGAAAGTTGTTGCTGCTGGTTTGCATGGTGTATGCAATAGCAGTGTTTTGCTATTGCTATGGCCATGTGTATTATGGGGTTTGGGACTGGCAGTTTCCAAAACAAGGGGAAAATAATGCAGTAACCAAAAACTTAAACTTGGTCTGAGTTGAGAAAAATGCTTCTTTTAGAATATGATCTTCTCTCTCCTGTTCAAATAAAGTTATAAGGAATTTTGAAACAAGCTGTTCTGACTGGCCAAGAGAGATGCATTCATTCTGCAAATTTTAAGATGAAATGACTTTACTAAATAAATACCAAAATATTTCTTGCTAGAAAGCAAAAAGCAGAACCTGAAGAAATGTACTCAGCTGTATTCCAGTGTCTTCACAGGCTTTTATATTGCAAAATTGTACTGACTTGTGACTGTTCACAAAGTATCACTACTGGGAAAAGCCCACTCTGTAGCCAGCTCCTGAACATTAAAAGATAAAAAAAAAAAAAAAAAAAAGGAAAAAATCTACAAAAACTATTTGTATATAATCAGCTGCAACTGCCCGGTGAGGACTGCTTCTCTTCAGAAGTTACCATTTGTAATAATTTCATCCTTTAATTCAAAGCCCTGGCTTTACATCTTAAAAAGTCTTCCTCAGAGAACAGCAGAGCTGACCAGCCTTTTCTCCTATGTGACAGCTCCTGCAGAACCCGCTGGCACAGCTGTACAGCTGGGGGAGCAGGGTGCACCAGTTCTGTCATAGGATCCGCTGTGCAAAATACTGGTTATTCATCCCTGTTGCTTGTTGGAAGCCTTGGCTTGTTCCAAGGTTGTGTTGTGCTTAAGTCTGGTTGTTTTTATATAAGAGTGATGATTATACAGACTCAGCCACTTTTAGGTTCAGGGAACAGCAGGACACGGCACTACTGATTTGAGTAATTGCACCAGTTTTAATGCACTTCCCCGAAGCCTTGACAAATCACAGGTGTGTTTGATGTTAGAATCCCTGTGCAGATAAGGGCACAAAAAATGCATGGCACCCATGAGTCTTCCCCCCATGGGAATGTCACCGAAATCCAGAGAGAGATGGGAATCAACACAGCCCTTGATTCATGCTTCATGTGTACTAGGAGGGAAGAACTTATCATAACACTTGCAAACAGTACTCTTGGCAACAAGATGAAGCTGTATTTTCCCATGTGTTTTGGTTAGGGACACCTTTTCACAGCCTTCAAGACTTCTAAGACTGGCTGATTTAGTCACGTTCAGCACTTCTGAGGATTTCTGCCACCAGGAATAAAAACCTAGGTAATACTAGAAGGTATTTAGAAAGGAAAAGACAAAAAGAGCCTACCTGCATCTTGCTCAATAGCTGTCGAACCAAAACTCCTGTTCCCGGGATCCTGTAAAACTGTTGCATAGTGGCAACTGCCGACTGCATAGCTTTGCCTGACTGCAAGGCAAGCATTCGGCTGTGGGGTGGAAGCAAAGAGCCGTGTTCTTAATCATCGCCGAGAAATAAAGAAACCGATCATAAGATGCTGCACAGTCAGTTGTCAAGTCTCCGGGTAAGAAAATTTCATCCATAGCAAAACAAGAAGAGAATTCAACAGCCTCTCTTTCTTCAGTCCCTTTGGTAATATCATCTGGTAGCAGGCACGGGCTAAAGACCCACGTTCACAGCACCCGTCTGGACGGGCCTGTCCAGTCCAAGCTATTACAAACGGCAGCAATGCCCCCTGAACCACTGAGGCAGACGTAGGTCTTTGGCACAAAGCAAGCTTAGAAAACACTGGATAAGCTCCGTCTTGTGTGCAAAGGGGGCTCCTCGCTTCTCCCCGAGACCTCCTCTCCACGCTGCCACCTGGCCAGCACGAGATTTCTCCTTCGCCACAGCAGCACGGCCACAAAACCCCACGGCCTACCTACGGCTGCCGCTGTCCCGTCACACCAAGGAAACAGCTTCACAGGCCTGGGCCACCCCAGCAAGGACAAGCTCAGCTTTACACGGGCGTTTGAACACTGAGGAAGTAGCTGTACTTCAGAAACACAGCCGGAAAGTTTGCTGGCACTCAGTTTCAGTGGAGCCGTCCTCCACGCAAGGCAGGTACCTGGCAAGTTTTCGGAGGAGGAAAATACTCTACTCGCCCCAAGGAGTTTGGTGGGCAGGGGGATTGCGCTGCTTGGTTTGGGTTTGTTTTCCTCGGAGGGAGGGAGGAAGATGCCCTACGGCACCGGGGAAATCTCTCGTTCTGTCTCTCCTTGGCTTTACCATCCTTACCCTAGGGGGTGGCAACTCATCTCCGTTAGCAAGTGACCCTTTTAGCCAGCCTGGCACATGGGGCAGCTTGCTGGGCAAACGGGACTCGTCCAGCAGCTGTCAGCAGGGGATGCGCTTGGAGCTGAAGGAGTCAGTCTTGAGAGGGGGTGTAGCCATGGCTGGGAAGTGCCAGGCTGCAGTGGGCTGCTGTTGCCCCAGAGAGAGGGTGTCGGGGCAGCGGTGCTGCCACATGGGGAGCGGCACGCACACACTGCCCCTTTGCCAGAGCTTCCCCTGCACCAGCACCTCGCGCCCCTTTGGGCACTGCAGCAAAGGCAGCGTCTTTCTCACACCGTTCACAGGTTTTGCGACCTGTGAGCCTGCCCTGCTCATTGGGGGTCCCGGCACACTTGGAGCAGGCGATGACCGCTGACAGACAGCAGCACGGCCTCTCCCTGCTCAAAGGAGAAAGGCCAGCCCTGCTCAGAGAGACCTTCCTGAGCTAAAGAGCAGCACCGCTGCTCTGGAGCAGGGAAAGCTTGTGTCCCTAGAGACACTCCGGGCCATGAGCTTGGAGGCCTAAGGTCGCCAGCACCATTCCTGCCCGACAGGCCTCTAGTTTAGCCTGCTCTTCTAGGAAGGCGGGTGTCCTTCCACTAACTGAGCAGGAAGAGTTCCCAGCAGCTTTGGCTGAGCTCCGCTCCAGGTTTGGGTGTTATTCAGGGAAGCTCGGGGCCCTTCCTTGTGCGTTTGGCGCCCCCCCAGGAAGAGGAGTCTTCGGGGAGGGCAAGGTGTGGGGCAGCACGGAGTGAGCCAGAGCAGCGTCCTGGTCGGCAGCGCTGCCTGCGCGTGTCTCTGAGCACCCATTTACTGGCTTGGGTGCTCTGGCTGGTGCTTGGGAAAGGCCAAGCCCTGGGCACACATGGCCGTGCCCGGGGAAGGCCTGGCATAGGCTAGTCAAGGGCTGGCTCGGCCTTGCTCTTGAACTCTCCTGCAAGCCAAGGGCAGGCCAGGGCTGCAGGCCGGCCCCGCGGTGGCCTCGCAGCAGCGGGGCGGTGGCGTGGGAAAGCGGCGACGCAACCGTGCGCGGTTGTGCTGGTAGTGCCAAGCGCTGGGAGACCGGCTGCGGCGAGCAGAGCTGCGTGCCGCTGGAGCGAGAGGTGCCAGCGGAGGGTCGCAGCTGCAGAAGGGCTCTTGATAGGAGCCACGGAGCATTATCTCGCTGCTGGCCTCTGAGACCTAGACGGACTGCTGAGTGCAGAGGAGAAGAGGGGCAAGGTGCGTGCTGGACGGATGCAGAGGGCTCAGCTTGGGAGCCGGCGACCACGCAGGGCTGCTCTGGGGCATGCAGCAGTGCGGAGGGAAGTGGTAGCGATAGACAGAGGGCAGTGGAGGCTCTCCGGGGGTCCTGTCTCTCTGCCCATGCTGGATTCCAGCTCGGCAGACAGCAGGGGTGGCGTGCAAGGACACAAGGGCTTTGGTCTACAGGCTTTGGAGCTGTAGGGAAGGAGGCGACGAAGCAGAGAGCTGCTGTGGAATAGGCCACTCTTTGCACTCTCCTTGTCTCCTTGGGCTCTTTCAAGAGCATTTCTGGTACGTGCTGGGCAAGAAGCCTCTTGAGATGGTGGCCCGAATGCCCATGAGCGTCTCTGTCTTTTTAGCTCGGGCGCAGAAGACAGCAACTCCGAGTAGGATGTCCTGAGCTGCTGGATATCCCGCTTGGGGTCAAACTCCCGTTGCTGCCTGGCTCCAACGCTGTCTTCTACCGGACCGAGCTGGGGGAAAAGGTAAAAGCAGGGCAACGGGGGAGGAAAAGTCCCTCCTTTTGCATTATCTCCTTGCCCAGACCCATTGAGCAGCCTGCAAAAGAAAGAGCCTTTCACAGAAATCAGCGTGGCGACGTGCTGTAGAGTGGGAGCTGCAGTCCTTAAATGAGGCAGGCCTCAGCGGGCAAAGCAAGCTCCGGGCTCCGTGCCGCTGACAGAAGGCAGGAGTTGCAAAGAGCAGGGCCCGATACCGGCCACAGGTCGGCAGAGCATCTCCCACCGCTGCTCTCTGCCCGTGCAGAGCTTGCCAGAGCCAACGCCAGCCTGCCTTGTGGCGCCGTGCAAGCGTGCCGCTCATGCCCTGCGTGCAGTAGGCAGCAAGGCGTCCAGGTGCTGGGGGAAGGGCTCCTTCTGGCAGGGCCCGAGATGTGAATCCAGGCTCTGCAGGCAATACCCTCAACCTCGGAGGCTTGAAAGCACTACCCTATGGGCTGACAAAGCTCGGAAGTCTCTTTCTCTCTTTCCTGATCTCTCCTACCCTGCTCATGCTGCGGACGATACTTTCTGCAGCTTCACCAGCCATCCGGTTATTTCAGTCCGGGAGATCCATACTGCCGCTCCCTGAGCTCCGAGTACAACAGTCTGCGCGACCCACATTTGCGAGCCTACTACCACCGCAAAGACAACCTCCGGCGACTAAGGAGAGGAGGTTACATCACCAGCGACGGCAAAGTAGGTTGGACATCAGGGTGAGAAGAGCAGTTTCCATCGGAGGGGCAGCGGCAGGTTGCCAGAGCGCTTGCTGCAGCCGCTTCTTGCGGGTGGAGGGCGCAGGGCTGCTGTGCTGATTTCCCTGGGGGCAGAAGGAGCCCAGAGCCCGCTCCGGGAATTCCCACTCCTGCTCTTCCAAGGCTGTGCCGCGCTGCCTCGGCGCCGACGGAGCAGCGGGCGTGTGGGCTGGCGGCGGAGCGAGGGGCGCTGCTCGCCGCTGGCTGGCTGGCTGGCTGGGAGCAAAGCCGCCAGCCGCTGGGCAGCGCAGGCTGTGCAGGGGAGCAGCTCCCGCTGCCTTAGCGCTCTTTGGGGCAAGGCAGGCTGCGGAGTGAGCGTGACAAGTGGTGGCTGCTTTCTCCCCCTCATCTCGCCATAGGTCGTTTGCACCCTGCGGGAGTTCAACGAGTACAGGCAGTACCTGACCACGCTCAGGATAGAGGCTGACAAAATGTACCGTCGAGAACAAGTACGTAAAGCCCAGGGTTCACAGGGCTGGGGCTGGGGGCGGGCAGGAAAGTCATCCCCCAGCGCCTGCCGGCAGTGCCGAGGGAAGTCCTTCTCTCCTGCCCTGGGTGCGCGGCTGAAGCAGAGCGCTGCTCTGGGCCAGCGTGAAGCCTCCACACGCAGGTGCGTGAGAGCATGTTGTGGCAAAGGGGAGCTAAAGCCTGCTGTCAACTTTCAGCAAACGCTTCGAGAACAACCGGCAAAATTAAAGAATGCCCCCGAACTGCCGCAAGGCATGGACATTTCTCGCCTGCGAGAGCGGCTGCTGTGGGAGCAACGAGAGAGCCTGAGAGCCGCAGAGCAGGACGTGAGGGCCAGGTAAGAGGCAGCACAAGGAAGGCTTGCGCTCGGAGCGGGCCCGTGGCCCTTCGGCGAGGTGCTGCCTGGGGCCTTGTGTTCCAGGAAAGTGCCCAGTTGCTGCGTGAGCAGAGGCTGGTTGTGCCTAGAGTGGTGCAAGCAGTGCCTGGAGGCTGGCAAAGGCAGCTGGAAGCTCTTTGGGGCACTGGAGCCAGGAAGCCCAGAGCAGGAGGAGGGCAGGGGCTGAGCAGGGAACGGTCTGGGCAAGACAGCTCCAGGCGCTCTCTTTCAGCCATCTGTATGTCTCTTCCAAGGTATCTCGCCAGGACTGCGGAGAGCATGGAGAAGCCCGAGGCTCCTGAAGAAGACGCACGCCTCCCCCAGCCGGCTGAGCAGGAGCAGGTGCGCCTGGCACTCTCAGTGGGCTCTTGTGCTCTCAGACTCCGCCACTCAGCACAAATCCCTTAGCTGCACCACGTGTCCCCACGGTCCCTGTTGCTGGTTTCTCGTGTGGCGAGCAGCCAAGCATGCAGCGTCCCTGAGGCCAGTAGTGGCAGTGCTTAGCCATTGGCGGGTTGGTTTCCTCCTGCAGGAGCTCAGAGGTTAGCTTAGAGAAGAGCCTGCTGTTGCCCGATTCTCATTAGCAGGGCATGTTAAATGCTGCCCGGCTCCATCCTGTGGCACAGCCTGACAGGCAAAGCATGACAGCAGCTGGGTGCTGCAGGAAGAAGGACTTATTTTTTTTCTCTTGGTCTCAAAACTCACCTTCTTTCCATCAGCACTGGAAAAGGTGCAAGCGAGCCTCCGAGAAGAGGCGGAGGCGTCATGAGAGCAGGCAGCAGCCATGGCAGAAGAGCGCAGAGTCCAGTCCAACAACCTAACCTCCTCCCCCTCCTCTACCCTTTTCTTCACCAGTCACTCATCGCTTCCTGCTGGTTTCTCTTACAGAAGCCTGTAACGAAAGAAGTGCATCACCAAGTCCGCACCACGCTGGCATGGACTTCGCTGACAGAAGCCCAGGAGCTGGAAGAGCTGGCTGAGAGCGTGCTCGAGGAAGTGCTGGAGAGGGTGAAAGAGCTGCGTCCGTCAGTGCACGTCCTAAGGAGGGCTCCCCTGGCAATCAGTGGAAGGTTATTTGCTAGCGCGAGAAGGGCAGAGCCTTCGGAGACGTCACCTGCAGATCTCCAGCAGGAAATTGCACAGGTGGCTAGAGCGATTGCAGCGACCCTTTTGGATCGCTTGGGGAAGCGTTTGGTAGGCAGCCCGTCAGACGCCTCTGAGGCCAGGCTGTCGGCCAGGCGGAGGCAGCAGCGCGTTGCCGGAGGAGCCACACGAGCTGGCAAATGGGGAGAAAGCAGAGCGAGGCAAGCTGAGGTGGCAGGCTGTGACGGAGCATCTTCTCTGCCTTCTCGGGACCAAATCGCCACAGATGCTGTTGAGCGTGTTGCAGCCACCTTGCAATCCTTCGTAGCTTCCCAATTTGAACGGCACTTCCAGTGCAAATTTTCTGACATCCTGAAGCTGCCCCTTGAGGCTATTTCCAAGAGAGAACCGCAGCCACCCCGGACACCTGTCTCCACCCAGGTCACAAAAGAAGGGCAAGGATCAGCTAGTGCCTCTGGACATCGGACACCAGACGCCACAAGGTTGCCCCTGCTGCAACCTTTGCAAAATGTTGCTGCTGTGTTGCAAGAGAGTAGCACACTTGCAAGGCGTGGCATCCAAAATGCCATTTCCAACGTTCAGCACCTCCATGCAGAATTAAAAGCGTATGCGGAAATGATTGTCCGTGATGCTCTTGACACCCTGAAGAAGGAGAAGAAGTTGTTAGAAAAAGAAATGCATGCCAAGGCAAGATGCTTTGAGGACACTTCAGAAGAAAGCACCGAGGAGAGTGAGCTAGTGGAGCAGCTAGTAGAGCAGTGTGGTCGCCCTCTGAGCACAGCAGCTTCAGGAGGGAACTGTGGAAGGCGGGTCGCAAAAGAGCCCAGACCAAGAGGTGGGAAGGAGAGCTCTCTGGGCCAGGGCTTTCTAAGGCCGGAAGAAAAGAAAATCACTGCTAAAAAATTACACAAGCATCCAGCAGGCATGAAGCTCCCACCTATCACCATCCCCGGAATGGTCATGCCTTCAGAGGACGAAGCAGAATCTGAAGAATCTCAAGAGGAACTGGCACCTAATCTCCTCCCACCTGTCCTGCAAAGCTCCGAGCAAGATGCTCAGAGCACACCAGAAGGCGTGCAGAAGCCCCTCGATCACCCCTCGGCACCCACATCAAGACCTTGTGCTCCAGTGCTGGAAAGCCAACCTCAAGCGAGGCCCAGGAGCACGCGAGACACCTTCCCCTCCACGGGCCAGCAGTACTGCAGGCAGCCCGTCCCTCCATCAGCTCCAAAGCCCCCTTCCCAGAGAGGGGCCCGGCGGAGAGCCACGCGCGTAAAGCCTCTGATGGGCAAGAGCGAGCCAGGCGAGTGCTGAGAGAGGCCACTGGCTGGGTGGCTGCTGGGGGCTGAGCTGAGGAGGTGTGTGGCTCCGGCCTTCAGAGCTGCTTCTCACACCGGTGCTGAGAAGCAACGGCCAGCAAGAGAAGCGAGGGAGTTTGCTCAGCCTCTTGAACAGTCCGTGGGGAAAAGAACATGCACAAAGCACATGGCAGAGGGCTGCGCTCCACCTCCCTCCTGCTGCCTTTGCCGGGCCGGGGAAGGCTCGGCACCCTGTGGCGCTCATGGCCCTGTCCTTCCCTGCCTGCCTCCCTCGGAGCCGCAGGGGCTGCCGATGGTGCGACTCGCGCGTCAGTGCAGAAGAGGCCTCGCCGCGTGGCACAGCCCCTCCGGCTGCCCTCCCAAGGATCTTCCAGCATAGCTGCTGCCCAGAGCCGCAGAGCCCCCGGGGAGCGGAGCCCCCTGCCCCCCCGCGCCTCCTCCCTTCCCCGCGCCTCCCCAGCAGAGAATAAAGGCTTTACTTCCAAGCGCTGCTCTTGCCTCCTGGGATTCTTTTGCTGCTCTCGTGATTTACAGCTCATCACAACAGTCACCAGCAGCTCCTCCAACAGTGGGACAAGACCTTATGCCTAACTGGCAAGGCAGAGGAGTGGGAGTTTCTCCTCAACCAGCCACAACGAGTTTTCTCACGTGGACTGGGAAGGCCTGGCCTATCAAGGAGTCATCAGGGAAGGAGAGGCGACTCCCAGCGCTTGCCCTCGCCTCTGTGTTGCTGAGCTAAGTTCATGTGCCTAGGTTAGGGTGCCTGTGGCGCGAAGACTGCTGTGCTTCAGAGTTCTTGTCAAATGTTTCCATGGCCAGCAGTCGATTGCCTTCCGTAAATTCAGTGCAGCAGGAGCCTTGCGGCCCACCGCAGGTGCCGAGAAACCACAGAAAATCGACAGGCGAGAACAAGTACGGCTCACACTTCACACTCAGAGTGTGGAGGGTTGGGGCTTTTCTTGTTTTCTCTCCAAAAGACACAGAATAAAGGTGAGATGAGCACTGCTGCGGTGGGCCAGGCATTCTGGCGTGGACGTGACTGCCAGGCTCAGAGCTGAGATAGCGCAGGGCACGGGGGTGGCGAGAGGCAGGAGAATCGTCCCCAAGTAGAGGAGTGCTGAGGGAACCCTTCTCTCCTCCCCCGGGTGCTGGATCACTGTGCTTGCGCAAGCAAAGTTTGCATCCTGAGGGAAGAGGCGCTCCTTGTAAAGACAGTGGCGCAGCCTGTGTTTGGGGAGCCTGGAAAGGCAGGTGGAAGCTGTTCCGGTGGCTTGAGCAAACACCCCCCCAGAGAGCTGATGGCAGTGGCTGAGCAGCACACAGCCTGGGGGCAAGATGTAGGCACTGCTGACCCTTGTCTGTCACCTTGATTTCTCTGTACAGAAAGGGCACCCAGAACAGCTCAGGTAAGCTATGGACCAATCTTGCAAAGAGCTAAAGGAGGCTCCTGCAAAACAATGCCTAGATAACACATAAAAAGGACCCTGTGTGTTTGCTGTAAGGTGCAACTCACGACAGTGCTGCAGCCTGCGTTTGGAGCCTTGGAAAGGCAGGTGGAAGCTGTTCCGGTGGCTTGAGCAAAGAAACCCCCAGAGAGCTGATGGCAGTGGCTGAGCAGCAAAGAGTCTGGGGGCTGATGCAGTAAAGCGACATAACTCAGAGCAGCTCTGTCCTTTGTGAGGAATTCATTCATGGCAGAGAGTCTTCTGAGCCTTTTGAAGAGAAGGCAGGCTTGGGAAAAGATCAGGTAACGGGATGGCGGGCTGGTGGCTCTGAGGAAGCCGTCCCAGGAGTCAACTTTTGCCTCCTTGTGACAGTGGTGCTCCAAACTCCCACTCTCCCTCCGTCCAAGTTGCGGTTTTCTAACCTGTCGCCCAGGAAGTGGGGCAAAGGCACCCCTGGGTGTCACCCTTTCTTCTAGGAGCCAGTCACAAGGTAGTTGCCTGATGCAACTACAGGACTCTCGTTGTGAGAGCACAGCCGCTTTGGGGTTAGTGGCTTCACGCAGGGGAGGAGAGGCTCGCTGAGGAGAGAGCCTGCTCTTGCCTGACATGAGATTCCCATTGGCGGAGGTCTCCTCAAAGGCTGCGCGGGTCTGTCCCGTCCAAGAGCCTCTCTGGAAGTATGGCAAGAATGGAGCGCGGTGACAGCCAGGAGTCAAGGCTTAACCTTCTTTTGTCCCGACAATCAAGGTGCAAAAGAGGGAATGATGGGTCAGGGCACCTTCAGCCTCTCGCCTGGCTCTGTACTTGACACAGAGCTTGCTCCCCCATCCCGGTCAGGCTGGCAGCCTGCGGCAGCCTTCTCCAGACTGCACCCGGACTGCAGGCACATACACTACGTAGTGAACGCCGTCAGGCCGTGCCCGTGTCAGGCTGGAGCCTGGGCAGCCACTACCTTCCAGTCCGGGGCCCGATGTACGAGGTCTGCCGCACCCGGATCCAAAAGCATGACCTCAGGGTGGCTGCAGCCACCCTTGTTTTAGGAAATGTCCCCTGCTTGACTTTTAGAAACACCAGCAACGCTTGACTCCTTGACGGGAGAAACCTCCCACACCTGTATCCCAGGTGACGTCCCCCAGCACCAGTTTTTCCTTCGGCAAGTCACAGACAGTGCTTGAAAGAATGGTCTCTCCTGGGCTGCAGGAGCCTGGCGCCTCGAGGCAGCGCTGCGCCTGCTGCGACAAGGCTTCTTCCCGCCGCGTAACGCCAGGGCTGCTTGCAGAGCCTCAGGTTTTACACGTAGCAGCCGCAGGCTGCGGCCCAAGGCTATCGCAGTGCCTACCCCTCTTCTCCCCCACCTGCTTCCTCCCCTTGCTCGAGCAGGCTCTGGCGTAACGGCGGCGGCGGCCCTTCAGCCGCCCTTTGGAGGCAACGCCGCTCGCTCGGTGCCTGGTCGCCAGCTTTACAGAGGCCTCTCTGTTTCGGCTGTGGCGGAGCTGCGAGCGCGTCGGGGCTTGGGGAGGGCAGGTGCGCTGCTAAAATGCACGAGCTCCCCCACTGCCTGCAGCTGGCCCACGCTGGCGCTGGGCTGTGGCCGTGGCACTGCTCGCAGCCGCTTTCCCCAGGCTGAGCAGCCCCTGCAAACCCTGCCGACGGTCCCGCACACGGCGCTGCCGAGCTGCGGAGCAAAGCCCGTGCAGAGACTTGCGTCTCCTCCCGGGCAGCAGAGGGAGGACGCTGCCGAACGGCCTCCAGAAATGCCAGGCTGGGCAATGGCAGTGGGGGGCCTTGTGCCTTTGCAAGCCCTGGCGTAGGCCCCACGGAGGCTGCAGGGGGCTGAGCTGCCAGGCAAGGAACCACCGTCTTATACCCAGGGTGGCTGCGGGCTCCCCCTGCCAGCCCACGAGCCTCGCTGGGCTGAGGCCTTTGCTCAGCAGGGGTGCGACAGCTTCAGGTCTGCGCTGGTCAGGGCGGCCACGTGCCCCTTCTGCCCTCTCCAGGCGGAGCAGGCCAAGGGAACCCGTGTGATGGGCGGTAGTGCAGGAGCCGTGAGAAGGCTGGGCTCAGCCGTGGGACATGGCGCCTGCAAGGTGCCCAGCATGAGAAGAGAAGGAGCCCAGCAGGACACCAGAGGCTCCCAGGCCACCAACAACTCACAGGTGCTCTGCTATAGAGATGCATAGCTGGGAGCTGGGCAAAACTGGCCTTTGGGGTAATTGGGCTACCAAGGAACACGTCTCGACCGTGTGAAAGACACCTCCTAGTGTAAATCAGGTTGTAAGGGGAGCTGCAGAGCAGTGAAGCAAGAGCAAGGCATTAAAGCGTGCTTGCAAGGGCCTAACAACAGCGCCGAGTGGACGCCAGCCTCTGCGGCAGGCGACCACCAGCATCAACACTGGATTGCTTGAGGAGACCTCATTCCCAGCCAGCAAGCCCAACACCAAGGATTTGTCTCTGCCGCCATGGTCATCAGTGCTAGGGTAAGGCCAACATAAGACCACCCTTCCTCACTGCGTCCCCACTGGCCCTGCCCTGCCCCCCACCCCGGGCACCTCACAACGGGGCTGTTATCGCCACGGGAACACGGATGCTTCCAAGGTTCCGTCCCACAGTGTCTCCAGTGCTGGCCACGGAGCGACAAGGTCAGGTGTGTAGCAGGGCCGGCCAGCACCAGGGGCCACTGATGCTCGGGAGAAGATGCAGGGGAGCTGCGCGCGGACAGGAGGGCCTGCGTGATGGCTCAGAGGGATGGCCCAAATCCACTGCAGGCCAGAGCAGGCTCAGGCCAGATTTCAGTTTTCTCTTTTCTCCAGTTTTCACTTTGCCCCCACGCTGGAAGATGGACTGCCGGTGGGAAGGAGGCTGCTGCGGGCAGGCCTAGCACTGCCTGCACTGTGCATCACCTGTCCCGGGCAGAGAGAGGGCAAGAGGCCCTGGGGCCAGAGCCCGCTGGCTTCATGGCCTTCCCTGCAAATGCCTCCTTTTCTCTTGCAGGCTTTGGAGACGGACTGCATGGCTGGCTACGGCATCCCAGAAGCGATGGACTGGGAAAGCTATGGCTGCAGTGGCCAGGTACTGCCCCCGCAGCCAGCTGGCTGCACGGGGACAGATGGGGCCTTGGTTTTCCAAGAGCATCCAGAGGGGATCCTGGCAGAGGTGCTTGCCAGCCTCTTGGAGAGGAGCTGGCCTCGCAGAGGCCGGGGGGCAAGTGGGACAGCTCCTGCAGCTGTGGGGGGGGGAGGAGGAGACACGTGCCTGGCACCAGGGCCCTGACGCCTCCCAGGCCCTCTCCCAGCTGCACGGAAGCAGTTGCAGCACCAGGCAAACCCCAGCGAACAACCATCCACACGTGCCTTGCAGCCAGTGACAGAGGCAAACTCTTCAGGGCAGTTCCTAGTGGAAACCTTTCTCTGGGCTCCCTTGTGCACAGTCTTCTGCAGCGCGGGAAGAGGGACTGCTGGTGGGAGAGAGCCCACTCCAGGCAGACAGCCCTGCCTGTGCTGTGCACCGCCTGCTCCGGGCCGGGGGAGGAAGAGAGGCCCTGGGGCCAGAGTCTCTGCCTTCGTGGCTTCCCCTGCCAAAGCCTCCTTTTCTCTTTCAGGCTCTGGGCACCGACAGGCTGGCTGGCAGTGACCAGCCAGAACCTATGGAGTGGGAGAGCTATGGCTCCAGTGGCCAGGTATTCCCCCTGCTGCCGGCTGGACGGGGAGAGGTGGGGGCTTGCTCCTTCCTCTGCCTCCCAAGCATGTCAGTTGAGCAAGTCCTGGGAGAACAGGCCAGGAGGCGTCCTCGGGACACTGCAATGCCTTTGGCTGCAGAAAACCCATCAGCCTCCTCCTGCAAGCACTTCCTGGGCAGGCGCACTTGGGGACAAGCTCTCAGCAGCACTCATGGGAGTGCGGCACTGCTGTCACCTCCCGGGTGGGCAAAAAGGCCACAGGCGCTTGCCACCCTCCTGGAGAGGAGCTGGCCACTCAGAGGATTTGAGGGCAAGTGGCACAGCTGCCACGGCTGCAGAGGCGAAGGCGGTGAAACATGCCGGCGACAAGGGCCCTGCCACCTCCCAGGCCCTCTCCCAGAGGCAGGGAAGACACTGAAGGACCAAGCATGTGCTGGAGAACAGCCTTCCCGAGGCTCCTGGTAGTCAGGGACAGGCACAGAACCGGCACTTTAGCTGCCTGCTTGCCCACAGCGCTCTCCAGCTCTGAAAGGGATGGGCTGCTGGGAAGGACCCTGCTGTGGGCAGGCAATAACACTGCCTGTGCTGTGCACTGCCTGCCCCGGGCAGGGAGAGGACAAGAGGCCCTGGGGCCAGAGCCTCTGGCTTTGTGGCTTCCCCTGCCAAAGCCTCCTTTTCTCTTTCAGGCTCTGGGCACCAACAGCCTGGCAGGCTGCAGCCAACCGGAGCCCATGGAGTGGGAGAGTTACGGCTCCAGTGGCCAGGTATTCCCCCTGCTGCCGGCTGGACGGGGAGAGGTGGGGGCCTAACCTTCCCTGTTCCTGTTGTTTCTGGGGTGAATTCCAAAAGCAGCCAGCAGGGATCCTGTCAGGGGTGTCAGGGAGGTCTCGCAGGCACGGGCGCTGGGGCAGAGCTGCCCAACGTGCAGCAGCGGCAAAGCCCTCGGGGGCTGGCTGCCTGAGCCCTCTCCCTGGCTGTGGCCTCAGGTCTGCACGGGAAGCCTCTGGCGGCGCGCGACTGGCAGCAGCTCTCCTCGGAAAGAGTCTGGGAAGCCAGGAAAGAGGCTCTGTTAATGCTGGGATGCCCCCAACACATTCCTTTCCCCTAAAAATGCCTCCTTTTCTGTTGCAGGCTAAGATGTCCTTCACCCTGGCTGCTGCTAGGAAGCGCCGTGCTTCCTCAGGCCTCTGTCTATAGCTCTTTCCTCAATTACGTAGATTTTTAGTGAAGAGAATGTTGTGTTGTTGTGTTTTTGTGTTTTTTAAATATATATTGATGTGTAGTTCTTTAAGTGTTGTGTGTTGTTTTTAAGTGAGCTCCAGTCACAAAAAGCATGCAGACTGTAGGTATGTTTGTTGAGCTTTGCTAAATAGCTGCATGATTTCAGCTATCATGTGCAGGTGAGGTCCTGAAGAAAGGTATCTGTAGGACTCCCCTGGAAATGTGGGTCTGGGGATGCCTGAGGGGGGGAGATCGACAAGCCCTATCCCCCGGCGTACCTCTGAAGCTTTCAGGATGGCTGCGAGAACATTTACCCACAGTCCACATGCCCAAGTCAAAGGGAAGCTGTAGGGCCCAAAGGACGTACAGCCTTGAAAGGCAAAGGCGAGCTCTCAGAGACTCGTGGTGAATACATGGCTCGGCATGGGCTTGGAAACCGTCAGGAAAGGCCTTATGGGGGGGGGGTACAGTTTCCCAGGAGGGTCCTCGTGAAGAAATCGCCTGCTGCCAGGAATCGCGCCCGTGCTGGAGACCATGATGGCAGCTGCTACGTCCCTATGCAGTCACCGGGGACTGGAACCAAGTGACCAAGGGAGGTCGTCCCCGTTCCTCGGCGGGTGTGGGAGTTCATGTGTTGGGGCCCGTCTTGTCTGCTTCAGTTGCGTGGCACTCATGTCCCAGGGCTGCGACCAGGCTTTCCCGTCCCTTGCAGCAGCCTGCTTTCTCCTCCTCCTGCCTCCCGGCTGCCGGGGCGTCTGGCTGGCTCTCCAGCCCACGGCTCTGTGCTGAGCCGCCTCGGATTTCCTCTCCCAAAGAGCTCGAGGAAGGGACGAGCTGACCACTGCACGCAAACACTGGGCGAGAGGAGCTGGCGGGTGCAAGGAAGGCGGTGTCCTTCCCCTAACTGAGCAGGAAGAGGTCCCAACAGCTTTGACTGAGTCTCGTTCCAGTTTTGTGTGGTTTGGGGGGAATTCGGGGGCTCGCCCTTCACCGCTCGGTGCCTGCCAGGAAGAGGGGTCTTCGGGGAGGGCGAGGTGTGGGGCAGCACGGAGTGAGCCAGAGCAGCGTCCTGGTCGGCAGCGCTGCCTGCGCATGTCTCTGAGCACCCATTTACTGGCTTGGGTGCTCTGGCTGGTGCTTGGGAAAGGCCAAGCCCTGGGCACACATGGCCGTGCCCGGGGAAGGCCTGGCATAGGCTAGTCAAGGGCTGGCTCGGCCTTGCTCTTGAACTCTCCTGCAAGCCAAGGGCAGGCCAGGGCTGCAGGCCGGCCCCGCGGTGGCCTCGCAGCAGCGGGGCGGTGGTGCGGGAAAGCGGCAACGCAACAGTGCGCGGTTGTGCTGGTAGTGCCAAGCGCTGGGAGACCGGCTGCGGCGAGCAGAGCTGCGTGCCGCTGGAGCGAGAGGTGCCAGCGGAGGGTCGCAGCTGCAGAAGGGCTCTTGATAGGAGCCATGGAGCATTATCTCGCTGCTGGCCTCCGAGACCTAGACGGACTGCTGAGTGCAGAGGAGAAGAGGGGCAAGGTGCGTGCTGGACGGATGCAGAGGGCTCAGCTTGGGAGCCGGCGACCACGCAGGGCTGCTCTGGGGCATGCGGCAGTGCGGAGGGAAGTGGCAGCGATAGACAGAGGGCAGTGGAGGCTCTCCGGGGGTCCTGTCTCTCTGCCCGTGCTGGATTCCAGCTCGGCAGACGGCAGGGGTGGCGTGCAAGGACACAAGGGCTTTGGTCTACAGGCTTTGGAGCTGTAGGGAAGGAGGCGACGAAGCAGAGAGCTGCTGTGGAATAGGCCACTCTTTGCACTCTCCTTGGGCTCTTTCAAGAGCATTTCTGGTACGTGCTGGGCAAGAAGCCTCTTGAGATGGTGGCCCGAATGCCCATGAGTGTCTCTGTCTTTTTAGCTCGGGCGCAGAAGACAGCAACTCCGAGTAGGATGTCCTGAGCTGCTGGATATCCCGCTCGGGGTCAAACTCCCGTTGCTGCCTGGCTCCAACGCTGTCTCCTACCGGACCGAGCTGGGGGAAAAGGTAAAAGCAGGGCAACGGGGGAGGAAAAGTCCCTCCTTTTGCATTATCTCCTTGCCCAGACCCATTGAGCAGCCTGCAAAAGAAAGAGCCTTTCACAGAAATCAGCGTGGTGACGTGCTGTAGAGTGGGAGCTGCAGTCCTTAAATGAGGCAGGCCTCAGTGGGCAAAGCAAGCTCCGGGCTCCGTGCCGCTGACAGAAGGCAGGAGTTGCAAAGAGCAGGGCCCGATACCGGCCACAGGTCGGCAGAGCGTCTCCCACTGCTGCTCTCTGCCCGTGCACGAGCTTGCCAGAGCCAACGCCAGCCTGCCTTGTGGCGCCGTGCAAGCGTGCCGCTCATGCCCTGCGTGCAGTAGGCAGCAAGGCGTCCAGGTGCTGGGGGAAGGGCTCCTTCTGGCAGGGCCCGAGATGTGAATCCAGGCTCTGCAGGCAATACTCTCAACCTCGGAGGCTTGAAAGCACTACCCTATGGGCTGACAAAGCTCGGAAGTCTCTTTCTCTCTTTCCTGATCTCTCCTACCCTGCTCATGCTGCGGACAATACTTTCTGCAGCTTCACCAGCCATCCGGTTATTTCAATCTGGGAGATCCATACTGCCGCTCCCTGAGCTCCGAGTACAACAGTCTGCACGACCCACATTTGCGAGCCTACTACCACCGCAAAGGCAACCTCCGGCGACTAAGGAGAGGAGGTTACATCACCAGCGACGGCAAAGTAGGTTGGACATCAGGGTGAGAAGAGCAGTTTCCATCGGAGGGGCAGCGGCAGGTTGCCAGAGCGCTTGCTGCAGCCGCTTCTTGCGGGTGGAGGGCGCAGGGCTGCTGGGCTGATTTCCCTGGGGGCAGAAGGAGCCCAGAGCCCGCTCCGGGAATTCCCACTCCTGCTCTTCCAAGGCTGTGCCGCGCTGCCTTGGCGCCGACGGAGCAGCGGGCGTGTGGGCTGGCGGCGGAGCGAGGGGCGCTGCTCGCCGCTGGCTGGCTGGCTGGCTGGCTGGGAGCAAAGCCGCCAGCCGCTGGGCAGGGCAGGCTGTGCAGGGGAGCAGCTCCCGCTGCCTTAGCGCTCTTTGGGGCAAGGCAGGCTGCGGAGTGAGCGTGACAAGTGGTGGCTGCTTTCTCCCCCTCATCTCGCCATAGGTCGTTTGCACCCTGCGGGAGTTCAACGAGTACAGGCAGTACCTGACCACGCTCAAGAAAGAGGCTGACAAAATGTACCGTCGAGAACAAGTACGTAAAGCTCAGGGTTCACAGGGCTGGGGCTGGGGGCGGGCAGGAAAGTCATCCCCCAGCGCCTGCCGGCAGTGCCGAGGGAAGTCCTTCTCTCCTGCCCTGGGTGCGCGGCTGAAGCAGAGCGCTGCTCTGGGCCAGCGTGAAGCCTCCACACGCAGGTGCGTGAGAGCATGTTGTGGCAAAGGGGAGCTAAAGCCTGCTGTCAACTTTCAGCAAACGCTTCGAGAACAACCGGCAAAATTAAAGAATGCCCCCGAACTGCCGCAAGGCATGGACATTTCTCGCCTGCGAGAGCGGCTGCTGTGGGAGCAACGAGAGAGCCTGAGAGCCGCAGAGCAGGACGTGAGGGCCAGGTAAGAGGCAGCACAAGGAAGGCTTGCGCTCGGAGCGGGCCCGTGGCCCTTCGGCGAGGTGCTGCCTGGGGCCTTGTGTTCCAGGAAAGTGCCCAGTTGCTGCGTGAGCAGAGGCTGGTTGTGCCTAGAGTGGTGCAAGCAGTGCCTGGAGGCTGGCAAAGGCAGCTGGAAGCTCTTTGGGGCACTGGAGCGGGGAAGCCCAGAGCAGGAGGAGGGCAGGGGCTGAGCAGGGAACGGTCTGGGCAAGACAGCTCCAGGCGCTCTCTTTCAGCCATCTGTATGTCTCTTGCAAGGTATCTCGCCAGGACTGCGGAGAGCATGGAGAAGCCCGAGGCTCCTGAAGAAGACGCACGCCTCCCCCAGCCGGCTGAGCAGGAGCAGGTGCGCCTGGCACTCTCAGTGGGCTCTTGTGCTCTCAGACTCCGCCACTCAGCACAAATCCCTTAGCTGCACCACGTGTCCCCCACGGTCCCTGTTGCTGGTTTCTCGTGTGGCGAGCAGCCAAGCATGCAGCGTCCCTGAGGCCAGTAGTGCCGGTGCTTAGCCATTGGCGGGTTGGTTTCCTCCTGCAGGAGCTCAGAGGTTAGCTTAGAGAAGAGCCTGCTGTTGCCCGATTCTCATTAGCGGGGCATGTTAAATGCTGCCCGATTCTCATTAGCGGGGCATGTTAAATGCTGCCCGGCTCCATCCTGTGGCACAGCCTGACAGGCAAAGCATGACAGCAGCTGGGTGCTGCAGGAAGAAGGACTTTGCACAGGTGGCTAGAGCGATTGCAGCAACCCTTTTGGATCGCTTGGGGAAGCGTTTGGTAGGCAGCCCGTCAGACGCCTCTGAGGCCAGGCTGTCGGCCAGGCAGAGGCAGCAGCGCGTTGCCGGAGGAGCCACGCGAGCTGGCAAATGGGGAGAAAGCAGAGCGAGGCAAGCTGAGGTGGCAGGCTATGACGGAGCATCTTCTCTGCCTTCTCGGGACCAAATCGCCACAGATGCTGTTGAGCGTGTTGCAGCCACCTTGCAATCCTTCGTAGCTTCCCAATTTGAACGGCACTTCCAGTGCAAATTTTCTGACATCCTGAAGCTGCCCCTTGAGGCTATTTCCAAGAGAGAACCGCAGCCACCCCAGACACCTGTCTCCACCCAGGTCACAAAAGAAGGGCAAGGATCAGCTAGTGCCTCTGGACATCGGACACCAGACGCCACAATGTTGCCCCTGCTGCAACCTTTGCAAAATGTTGCTGCTGTGTTGCAAGAGAGTAGCACACTTGCAAGGCGTGGCATCCAAAATGCCATTTCCAACGTTCAGCACCTCCATGCAGAATTAAAAGCGTATGCGGAAATGATTGTCCGTGATGCTCTTGACACTCTGAAGAAGGAGAAGAAGTGGTTAGAAAAAGAGATGCATGCCAAGGCAAGATGCTTTGAGGACACTTCAGAAGAAAGCACCGAGGAGAGTGAGCTAGTGGAGCAGCTAGTAGAGCAGTGTGGTCGCCCTCTGAGCACAGCGGCTTCAGGAGGGAACTGTGGAAGGCGGGTCGCAAAAGAGCCCAGACCAAGAGGTGGGAAGGAGAGCTCTCTGGGCCAGGGCTTTCTAAGGCCGGAAGAAAAGAAAATCCCTGCTAAAAAATTACACAAGCATCCAGCAGGCATGAAGCTCCCACCTATCACCATCCCCGGAATGGTCATGCCTTCAGAGGACGAAGCAGAATCTGAAGAATCTCAAGAGGAACTGTCACCTAATCTCCTCCCACCTGTCCTGCAAAGCTCCGAGCAAGATGCTCAGAGCACACCAGAAGGCGTGCAGAAGCCCCTCGATCACCCCTCGGCACCCACATCAAGACCTTGTGCTCCAGTGCTGGAAAGCCAACCTCAAGCGAGGCCCAGGAGCACGCGAGACACCTTCCCCTCCACGGGCCAACAGTACTGCAGGCAGCCTGTCCCTCCATCAGCTCCAAAGCCCCCTTCCCAGAGAGGGGCCCGACGGAGAGCCACGCGCGTAAAGCCTCTGACGGGCAAGAGCGAGCCAGGCGAGTGCTGAGAGAGGCCACTGGCTGGGTGGCTGCTGGGGGCTGAGCTGAGGAGGTGTGTGGCTCCGGCCTTCAGAGCTGCTCTCACACCGGTGCTGAGAAGCAACGGCCAGCAAGAGAAGCGAGGGAGTTTGCTCAGCCTCTTGAACAGTCCGTGGGGAAAAGAACATGCACAAAGCACATGGCAGAGGGCTGCGCTCCACCTCCCTCCTGCTGCCTTTGCCGGGCCGGGGAAGGCTCGGCACCCTGTGGCGCTCATGGCCCTGTCCTTCCCTGCCTGCCTCCCTCGGAGCCGCAGGGGCTGCCGATGGTGCGACTCGCGCGTCAGTGCAGAAGAGGCCTCGCCGCGTGGCACAGCCCCTCCGGCTGCCCTCCCAAGGATCTTCCAGCATAGCTGCTGCCCAGAGCCGCAGAGCCCCCGGGGAGCGGAGCCCCCTGCCCCCCCGCGCCTCCTCCCTTCCCCGCGCCTCCCCAGCAGAGAATAAAGGCTTTACTTCCAAGCGCTGCTCTTGCCTCCTGGGATTCTTTTGCTGCTCTCGTGATTTACAGCTCATCACAACAGTCACCAGCAGCTCCTCCAACAGTGGGACAAGACCTTATGCCTAACTGGCAAGGCAGAGGAGTGGGAGTTTCTCTTCAACCAGCCACAACGAGTTTTCTCACGTGGACTGGGAAGGCCTGGCCTATCAAGGAGTCATCAGGGAAGGAGAGGCGACTCCCAGCGCTTGCCCTCGCCTCTGTGTTGCTGAGCTAAGTTCATGTGCCTAGGTTAGGGTGCCTGTGGCACGAAGACTGCTGTGCTTCAGAGTTCTTGTGAAATGTTTCCATGGCCAGCAGTCGATTGCCTTCCGTAAATTCAGTGCAGCAGGAGCCTTGCGGCCCACCGCAGTTGCCGAGAAACCACAGAAAATCGACAGGCGAGAACAAGTACGGCTCACACTTCACACTCAGAGTGTGGAGGGTTGGGGCTTTTCTTGTTTTCTCTCCAAAAGACACAGAATAAAGGTGAGATGAGCACTGCTGCGGTGGGCCAGGCATTCTGGCGTGGACGTGACTGCCAGGCTCAGAGCTGAGATAGCGCAGGGCACGGGGGTGGCGAGAGGCAGGAGAATCATCCCCAAGTAGAGGAGTGCCGAGGGAACCCTTCTCTCCTCCCCCGGGTGCTGGACCACTGTGCTTGCGCAAGCAAAGTTTGCATCCTGAGGAAAGAGGCGCTCCTTGTAAAGACAGTGGCGCAGCCTGTGTTTGGAGCCTTGGAAAGGCAGGTGGAAGCTGTTCCGGTGGCTTGAGCAAAGAAACCCCCAGAGAGCTGATGGCAGTGGCTGAGCAGCAAAGAGTCTGGGGGCTGATGCAGTAAAGCGACATAACTCAGAGCAGCTCTGTCCTTTGTGAGGAATTCATTCATGGCAGAGAGTCTTCTGAGCCTTTTGAAGAGAAGGCAGGCTTGGGAAAAGATCAGGTAATGGGATGGCGGGCTGGTGGCTCTGAGGAAGCCGTCCCAGGAGTCAACTTTTGCCTCCTTGTGACAGTGGTGCTCCAAACTCCCACTCTCCCTCCGTCCAAGTTGCGGTTTTCTAACCTGTCGCCCAGGAAGTGGGGCAAAGGCACCCCCGGGTGTCACCCTTTCTTCTAGGAGCCAGTCACAAGGTAGTTGCCTGATGCAACTACAGGACTCTCGTTGTGAGAGCACAGCCGCTTTGGGGTTAGTGGCTTCACGCAGGGGAGGAGAGGCTCGCTGAGGAGAGAGCCTGCTCTTGCCTGACACGAGATTCCCATTGGCGGAGGTCTCCTCAAAGGCTGCGCGGGTCTGTCCCGTCCAAGAGCCTCTCTGGAAGTATGGCAAGAATGGAGCGCGGTGACAGCCAGGAGTCAAGGCTTAACCTTCTTTTGTCCCGACAATCAAGGTGCAAAAGAGGGAATGATGGGTCAGGGCACCTTCAGCCTCTCGCCTGGCTCTGTACTTGACACAGAGCTTGCTCCCCCATCCCGGTCAGGCTGGCAGCCTGCGGCAGCCTTCTCCAGACTGCACCCGGACTGCAGGCACATACACTACGTAGTGAACGCCGTCAGGCCGTGCCCGTGTCAGGCTGGAGCCTGGGCAGCCACTACCTTCCAGTCCGGGGCCCGATGTACGAGGTCTGCCGCACCCGGATCCAAAAGCATGACCTCAGGGTGGCTGCAGCCACCCTTGTTTTAGGAAATGTCCCCTGCTTGACTTTTAGAAACACCAGCAACGCTTGACTCCTTGACGGGAGAAACCTCCCACACCTGTATCCCAGGTGACGTCCCCCAGCACCAGTTTTTCCTTCGGCAAGTCACAGACAGTGCTTGAAAGAATGGTCTCTCCTGGGCTGCAGGAGCCTGGCGCCTCGAGGCAGCGCTGCGCCTGCTGCGACAAGGCTTCTTCCCGCCGCGTAACGCCAGGGCTGCTTGCAGAGCCTCAGGTTTTACACGTAGCAGCCGCAGGCTGCGGCCCAAGGCTATCGCAGTGCCTACCCCTCTTCTCCCCCACCTGCTTCCTCCCCTTGCTCGAGCAGGCTCTGGCGTAACAGCGGCGGCGGCCCTTCAGCCGCCCTTTGGAGGCAACGCCGCTCGCTCGGTGCCTGGTCGCCAGCTTTACAGAGGCCTCTCTGTTTCGGCTGTGGCGGAGCTGCGAGCGCGTCGGGGCTTGGGGAGGGCAGGTGCGCTGCTAAAATGCACGAGCTCCCCCACTGCCTGCAGCTGGCCCACGCTGGCGCTGGGCTGTGGCCGTGGCACTGCTCGCAGCCGCTTTCCCCAGGCTGAGCAGCCCCTGCAAACCCTGCCGACGGTCCCGCACACGGCGCTGCCGAGCTGCGGAGCAAAGCCCCTGCAGAGACTTGCGTCTCCTCCTGGGCAGCAGAGGGAGGACGCTGCCGAACGGCCTCCAGAAATGCCAGGCTGGGCAATGGCAGTGGGGGGCCTTGTGCCTTTGCAAGCCCTGGCGTAGGCCCCACGGAGGCTGCAGGGGGCAGAGCTGCCAGGCAAGGAACCACCATCTTATACCCAGGGTGGCTGCGGGCTCCCCCTGCCAGCCCACGAGCCTCGCTGGGCTGAGGCCTTTGCTCAGCAGGGGTGCGACAGCTTCAGGTCTGCGCTGGTCAGGGCGGCCACGTGCCCCTTCTGCCCTCTCCAGGCGGAGCAGGCCAAGGGAACCCGTGTGATGGGCGGTAGTGCAGGAGCCGCGAGAAGGCTGGGCTCAGCCGCGGGACATGGCGCCTGCAAGGTGCCCAGCATGAGAAGAGAAGGAGCCCAGCAGGACACCAGAGGCTCCCAGGCCACCAACAACTCACAGGTGCTCTGCTATAGAGATGCATAGCTGGGAGCTGGGCAAAACTGGCCTTTGGGGTAATTGGGCTACCAAGGAACACGTCTCGACCGTGTGAAAGACACCTCCTAGTGTAAATCAGGTTGTAAGGGGAGCTGCAGAGCAGTGAAGCAAGAGCAAGGCGTTAAAGCGTGCTTGCAAGGGCCTAACAACAGCGCCGAGTAGACGCCAGCCTCTGCGGCAGGCGACCACCAGCATCAACACTGGATTGCTTGAGGAGACCTCATTCCCAGCCAGCAAGCCCAACACCAAGGATTTGTCTCTGCCGCCATGGTCATCAGTGCTAGGGTAAGGCCAACATAAGACCACCCTTCCTCACTGCGTCCCCACTGGCCCTGCCCTGCCCCCCACCCCGGGCACCTCACAACGGGGCTGTTATCGCCACGGGAACACGGATGCTTCCAAGGTTCCGTCCCACAGTGTCTCCAGTGCTGGCCACGGAGCGACAAGGTCAGGTGTGTAGCAGGGCCGGCCAGCACCAGGGGCCACTGATGCTCGGGAGAAGATGCAGGGGAGCTGCGCGCGGACAGGAGGGCCTGCGTGATGGCTCAGAGGGATGGCCCAAATCCACTGCAGGCCAGAGCAGGCTCAGGCCAGATTTCAGTTTTCTCTTTTCTCCAGTTTTCACTTTGCCCCCACGCTGGAAGATGGACTGCCGGTGGGAAGGAGGCTGCTGCGGGCAGGCCTAGCACTGCCTGCACTGTGCATCACCTGTCCCGGGCAGAGAGAGGGCAAGAGGCCCTGGGGCCAGAGCCCGCTGGCTTCATGGCCTTCCCTGCAAATGCCTCCTTTTCTCTTGCAGGCTTTGGAGACGGACTGCATGGCTGGCTACGGCATCCCAGAAGCGATGGACTGGGAAAGCTATGGCTGCAGTGGCCAGGTACTGCCCCCGCAGCCAGCTGGCTGCACGGGGACAGATGGGGCCTTGGTTTTCCAAGAGCATCCAGAGGGGATCCTGGCAGAGGTGCTTGCCAGCCTCTTGGAGAGGAGCTGGCCTCGCAGAGGCCGGGGGGCAAGTGGGACAGCTCCTGCAGCTGTGGGGGGGGAGGAGGAGACACGTGCCTGGCACCAGGGCCCTGACGCCTCCCAGGCCCTCTCCCAGCTGCACGGAAGCAGTTGCAGCACCAGGCAAACCCCAGCGAACAACCATCCACACGTGCCTTGCAGCCAGTGACAGAGGCAAACTCTTCAGGGCAGTTCCTAGTGGAAACCTTTCTCTGGGCTCCCTTGTGCACAGTCTTCTGCAGCGCGGGAAGAGGGACTGCTGGTGGGAGAGAGCCCACTCCAGGCAGACAGCACTGCCTGTGCTGTGCACCGCCTGCTCCGGGCCGGGGGAGGAAGAGAGGCCCTGGGGCCAGAGTCTCTGCCTTCGTGGCTTCCCCTGCCAAAGCCTCCTTTTCTCTTTCAGGCTCTGGGCACCGACAGGCTGGCTGGCAGTGACCAGCCAGAACCTATGGAGTGGGAGAGCTATGGCTCCAGTGGCCAGGTATTCCCCCTGCTGCCGGCTGGACGGGGAGAGGTGGGGGCTTGCTCCTTCCTCTGCCTCCCAAGCATGTCAGTTGAGCAAGTCCTGGGAGAACAGGCCAGGAGGCGTCCTCGGGACACTGCAATGCCTTTGGCTGCAGAAAACCCATCAGCCTCCTCCTGCAAGCACTTCCTGGGCAGGCGCACTTGGGGACAAGCTCTCAGCAGCACTCATGGGAGTGCGGCACTGCTGTCACCTCCCGGGTGGGCAAAAAGGCCACAGGCGCTTGCCACCCTCCTGGAGAGGAGCTGGCCACTCAGAGGATTTGAGGGCAAGTGGCACAGCTGCCACGGCTGCAGAGGCGAAGGCGGTGAAACATGCCGGCGACAAGGGCCCTGCCACCTCCCAGGCCCTCTCCCAGAGGCAGGGAAGACACTGAAGGACCAAGCATGTGCTGGAGAACAGCCTTCCCGAGGCTCCTGGTAGTCAGGGACAGGCACAGAACCGGCACTTTAGCTGCCTGCTTGCCCACAGCGCTCTCCAGCTCTGAAAGGGATGGGCTGCTGGGAAGGACCCTGCTGTGGGCAGGCAATAACACTGCCTGTGCTGTGCACTGCCTGCCCCGGGCAGGGAGAGGACAAGAGGCCCTGGGGCCAGAGCCTCTGGCTTTGTGGCTTCCCCTGCCAAAGCCTCCTTTTCTCTTTCAGGCTCTGGGCACCAACAGCCTGGCAGGCTGCAGCCAACCGGAGCCCATGGAGTGGGAGAGTTACGGCTCCAGTGGCCAGGTATTCCCCCTGCTGCCGGCTGGACGGGGAGAGGTGGGGGCCTAACCTTCCCTGTTCCTGTTGTTTCTGGGGTGAATTCCAAAAGCAGCCAGCAGGGATCCTGTCAGGGGTGTCAGGGAGGTCTCGCAGGCACGGGCGCTGGGGCAGAGCTGCCCAACGTGCAGCAGCGGCAAAGCCCTCGGGGGCTGGCTGCCTGAGCCCTCTCCCTGGCTGTGGCCTCAGGTCTGCACGGGAAGCCTCTGGCGGCGCGCGACTGGCAGCAGCTCTCCTCGGAAAGAGTCTGGGAAGCCAGGAAAGAGGCTCTGTTAATGCTGGGATGCCCCCAACACATTCCTTTCCCCTAAAAATGCCTCCTTTTCTGTTGCAGGCTAAGATGTCCTTCACCCTGGCTGCTGCTAGGAAGCGCCGTGCTTCCTCAGGCCTCTGTCTATAGCTCTTTCCTCAATTACGTAGATTTTTAGTGAAGAGAATGTTGTGTTGTTGTGTTTTTGTGTTTTTTAAATATATATTGATGTGTAGTTCTTTAAGTGTTGTGTGTTGTTTTTAAGTGAGCTCCAGTCACAAAAAGCATGCAGACTGTAGGTATGTTTGTTGAGCTTTGCTAAATAGCTGCATGATTTCAGCTATCATGTGCAGGTGAGGTCCTGAAGAAAGGTATCTGTAGGACTCCCCTGGAAATGTGGGTCTGGGGATGCCTGAGGGGGGGAGATCGACAAGCCCTATCCCCCGGCGTACCTCTGAAGCTTTCAGGATGGCTGCGAGAACATTTACCCACAGTCCACATGCCCAAGTCAAAGGGAAGCTGTAGGGCCCAAAGGACGTACAGCCTTGAAAGGCAAAGGCGAGCTCTCAGAGACTCGTGGTGAATACATGGCTCGGCATGGGCTTGGAAACCGTCAGGAAAGGCCTTATGGGGGGGGGGTACAGTTTCCCAGGAGGGTCCTCGTGAAGAAATCGCCTGCTGCCAGGAATCGCGCCCGTGCTGGAGACCATGATGGCAGCTGCTACGTCCCTATGCAGTCACCGGGGACTGGAACCAAGTGACCAAGGGAGGTCGTCCCCGTTCCTCGGCGGGTGTGGGAGTTCATGTGTTGGGGCCCGTCTTGTCTGCTTCAGTTGCGTGGCACTCATGTCCCAGGGCTGCGACCAGGCTTTCCCGTCCCTTGCAGCAGCCTGCTTTCTCCTCCTCCTGCCTCCCGGCTGCCGGGGCGTCTGGCTGGCTCTCCAGCCCACGGCTCTGTGCTGAGCCGCCTCGGATTTCCTCTCCCAAAGAGCTCGAGGAAGGGACGAGCTGACCACTGCACGCAAACGCTGGGCGAGAGGAGCTGGCGGGTGCAAGGAAGGCGGTGTCCTTCCCCTAACTGAGCAGGAAGAGGTCCCAACAGCTTTGACTGAGTCTCGTTCCAGTTTTGTGTGGTTTGGGGGGAATTCGGGGGCTCGCCCTTCACCGCTCGGTGCCTGCCAGGAAGAGGGGTCTTCGGGGAGGGCGAGGTGTGGGGCAGCACGGAGTGAGCCAGAGCAGCGTCCTGGTCGGCAGCGCTGCCTGCGCATGTCTCTGAGCACCCATTTACTGGCTTGGGTGCTCTGGCTGGTGCTTGGGAAAGGCCAAGCCCTGGGCACACATGGCCGTGCCCGGGGAAGGCCTGGCATAGGCTAGTCAAGGGCTGGCTCGGCCTTGCTCTTGAACTCTCCTGCAAGCCAAGGGCAGGCCAGGGCTGCAGGCCGGCCCCGCGGTGGCCTCGCAGCAGCGGGGCGGTGGTGCGGGAAAGCGGCAACGCAACAGTGCGCGGTTGTGCTGGTAGTGCCAAGCGCTGGGAGACCGGCTGCGGCGAGCAGAGCTGCGTGCCGCTGGAGCGAGAGGTGCCAGCGGAGGGTCGCAGCTGCAGAAGGGCTCTTGATAGGAGCCATGGAGCATTATCTCGCTGCTGGCCTCCGAGACCTAGACGGACTGCTGAGTGCAGAGGAGAAGAGGGGCAAGGTGCGTGCTGGACGGATGCAGAGGGCTCAGCTTGGGAGCCGGCGACCACGCAGGGCTGCTCTGGGGCATGCGGCAGTGCGGAGGGAAGTGGCAGCGATAGACAGAGGGCAGTGGAGGCTCTCCGGGGGTCCTGTCTCTCTGCCCGTGCTGGATTCCAGCTCGGCAGACGGCAGGGGTGGCGTGCAAGGACACAAGGGCTTTGGTCTACAGGCTTTGGAGCTGTAGGGAAGGAGGCGACGAAGCAGAGAGCTGCTGTGGAATAGGCCACTCTTTGCACTCTCCTTGGGCTCTTTCAAGAGCATTTCTGGTACGTGCTGGGCAAGAAGCCTCTTGAGATGGTGGCCCGAATGCCCATGAGTGTCTCTGTCTTTTTAGCTCGGGCGCAGAAGACAGCAACTCCGAGTAGGATGTCCTGAGCTGCTGGATATCCCGCTCGGGGTCAAACTCCCGTTGCTGCCTGGCTCCAACGCTGTCTCCTACCGGACCGAGCTGGGGGAAAAGGTAAAAGCAGGGCAACGGGGGAGGAAAAGTCCCTCCTTTTGCATTATCTCCTTGCCCAGACCCATTGAGCAGCCTGCAAAAGAAAGAGCCTTTCACAGAAATCAGCGTGGTGACGTGCTGTAGAGTGGGAGCTGCAGTCCTTAAATGAGGCAGGCCTCAGTGGGCAAAGCAAGCTCCGGGCTCCGTGCCGCTGACAGAAGGCAGGAGTTGCAAAGAGCAGGGCCCGATACCGGCCACAGGTCGGCAGAGCGTCTCCCACTGCTGCTCTCTGCCCGTGCACGAGCTTGCCAGAGCCAACGCCAGCCTGCCTTGTGGCGCCGTGCAAGCGTGCCGCTCATGCCCTGCGTGCAGTAGGCAGCAAGGCGTCCAGGTGCTGGGGGAAGGGCTCCTTCTGGCAGGGCCCGAGATGTGAATCCAGGCTCTGCAGGCAATACTCTCAACCTCGGAGGCTTGAAAGCACTACCCTATGGGCTGACAAAGCTCGGAAGTCTCTTTCTCTCTTTCCTGATCTCTCCTACCCTGCTCATGCTGCGGACAATACTTTCTGCAGCTTCACCAGCCATCCGGTTATTTCAATCTGGGAGATCCATACTGCCGCTCCCTGAGCTCCGAGTACAACAGTCTGCACGACCCACATTTGCGAGCCTACTACCACCGCAAAGGCAACCTCCGGCGACTAAGGAGAGGAGGTTACATCACCAGCGACGGCAAAGTAGGTTGGACATCAGGGTGAGAAGAGCAGTTTCCATCGGAGGGGCAGCGGCAGGTTGCCAGAGCGCTTGCTGCAGCCGCTTCTTGCGGGTGGAGGGCGCAGGGCTGCTGGGCTGATTTCCCTGGGGGCAGAAGGAGCCCAGAGCCCGCTCCGGGAATTCCCACTCCTGCTCTTCCAAGGCTGTGCCGCGCTGCCTTGGCGCCGACGGAGCAGCGGGCGTGTGGGCTGGCGGCGGAGCGAGGGGCGCTGCTCGCCGCTGGCTGGCTGGCTGGCTGGCTGGGAGCAAAGCCGCCAGCCGCTGGGCAGGGCAGGCTGTGCAGGGGAGCAGCTCCCGCTGCCTTAGCGCTCTTTGGGGCAAGGCAGGCTGCGGAGTGAGCGTGACAAGTGGTGGCTGCTTTCTCCCCCTCATCTCGCCATAGGTCGTTTGCACCCTGCGGGAGTTCAACGAGTACAGGCAGTACCTGACCACGCTCAAGAAAGAGGCTGACAAAATGTACCGTCGAGAACAAGTACGTAAAGCTCAGGGTTCACAGGGCTGGGGCTGGGGGCGGGCAGGAAAGTCATCCCCCAGCGCCTGCCGGCAGTGCCGAGGGAAGTCCTTCTCTCCTGCCCTGGGTGCGCGGCTGAAGCAGAGCGCTGCTCTGGGCCAGCGTGAAGCCTCCACACGCAGGTGCGTGAGAGCATGTTGTGGCAAAGGGGAGCTAAAGCCTGCTGTCAACTTTCAGCAAACGCTTCGAGAACAACCGGCAAAATTAAAGAATGCCCCCGAACTGCCGCAAGGCATGGACATTTCTCGCCTGCGAGAGCGGCTGCTGTGGGAGCAACGAGAGAGCCTGAGAGCCGCAGAGCAGGACGTGAGGGCCAGGTAAGAGGCAGCACAAGGAAGGCTTGCGCTCGGAGCGGGCCCGTGGCCCTTCGGCGAGGTGCTGCCTGGGGCCTTGTGTTCCAGGAAAGTGCCCAGTTGCTGCGTGAGCAGAGGCTGGTTGTGCCTAGAGTGGTGCAAGCAGTGCCTGGAGGCTGGCAAAGGCAGCTGGAAGCTCTTTGGGGCACTGGAGCCAGGAAGCCCAGAGCAGGAGGAGGGCAGGGGCTGAGCAGGGAACGGTCTGGGCAAGACAGCTCCAGGCGCTCTCTTTCAGCCATCTGTATGTCTCTTGCAAGGTATCTCGCCAGGACTGCGGAGAGCATGGAGAAGCCCGAGGCTCCTGAAGAAGACGCACGCCTCCCCCAGCCGGCTGAGCAGGAGCAGGTGCGCCTGGCACTCTCAGTGGGCTCTTGTGCTCTCAGACTCCGCCACTCAGCACAAATCCCTTAGCTGCACCACGTGTCCCCCACGGTCCCTGTTGCTGGTTTCTCGTGTGGCGAGCAGCCAAGCATGCAGCGTCCCTGAGGCCAGTAGTGCCGGTGCTTAGCCATTGGCGGGTTGGTTTCCTCCTGCAGGAGCTCAGAGGTTAGCTTAGAGAAGAGCCTGCTGTTGCCCGATTCTCATTAGCGGGGCATGTTAAATGCTGCCCGATTCTCATTAGCGGGGCATGTTAAATGCTGCCCGGCTCCATCCTGTGGCACAGCCTGACAGGCAAAGCATGACAGCAGCTGGGTGCTGCAGGAAGAAGGACTTTGCACAGGTGGCTAGAGCGATTGCAGCAACCCTTTTGGATCGCTTGGGGAAGCGTTTGGTAGGCAGCCCGTCAGACGCCTCTGAGGCCAGGCTGTCGGCCAGGCAGAGGCAGCAGCGCGTTGCCGGAGGAGCCACGCGAGCTGGCAAATGGGGAGAAAGCAGAGCGAGGCAAGCTGAGGTGGCAGGCTATGACGGAGCATCTTCTCTGCCTTCTCGGGACCAAATCGCCACAGATGCTGTTGAGCGTGTTGCAGCCACCTTGCAATCCTTCGTAGCTTCCCAATTTGAACGGCACTTCCAGTGCAAATTTTCTGACATCCTGAAGCTGCCCCTTGAGGCTATTTCCAAGAGAGAACCGCAGCCACCCCAGACACCTGTCTCCACCCAGGTCACAAAAGAAGGGCAAGGATCAGCTAGTGCCTCTGGACATCGGACACCAGACGCCACAATGTTGCCCCTGCTGCAACCTTTGCAAAATGTTGCTGCTGTGTTGCAAGAGAGTAGCACACTTGCAAGGCGTGGCATCCAAAATGCCATTTCCAACGTTCAGCACCTCCATGCAGAATTAAAAGCGTATGCGGAAATGATTGTCCGTGATGCTCTTGACACTCTGAAGAAGGAGAAGAAGTGGTTAGAAAAAGAGATGCATGCCAAGGCAAGATGCTTTGAGGACACTTCAGAAGAAAGCACCGAGGAGAGTGAGCTAGTGGAGCAGCTAGTAGAGCAGTGTGGTCGCCCTCTGAGCACAGCGGCTTCAGGAGGGAACTGTGGAAGGCGGGTCGCAAAAGAGCCCAGACCAAGAGGTGGGAAGGAGAGCTCTCTGGGCCAGGGCTTTCTAAGGCCGGAAGAAAAGAAAATCCCTGCTAAAAAATTACACAAGCATCCAGCAGGCATGAAGCTCCCGCCTATCACCATCCCCGGAATGGTCATGCCTTCAGAGGACGAAGCAGAATCTGAAGAATCTCAAGAGGAACTGTCACCTAATCTCCTCCCACCTGTCCTGCAAAGCTCCGAGCAAGATGCTCAGAGCACACCAGAAGGCGTGCAGAAGCCCCTCGATCACCCCTCGGCACCCACATCAAGACCTTGTGCTCCAGTGCTGGAAAGCCAACCTCAAGCGAGGCCCAGGAGCACGCGAGACACCTTCCCCTCCACGGGCCAACAGTACTGCAGGCAGCCTGTCCCTCCATCAGCTCCAAAGCCCCCTTCCCAGAGAGGGGCCCGACGGAGAGCCACGCGCGTAAAGCCTCTGACGGGCAAGAGCGAGCCAGGCGAGTGCTGAGAGAGGCCACTGGCTGGGTGGCTGCTGGGGGCTGAGCTGAGGAGGTGTGTGGCTCCGGCCTTCAGAGCTGCTCTCACACCGGTGCTGAGAAGCAACGGCCAGCAAGAGAAGCGAGGGAGTTTGCTCAGCCTCTTGAACAGTCCGTGGGGAAAAGAACATGCACAAAGCACATGGCAGAGGGCTGCGCTCCACCTCCCTCCTGCTGCCTTTGCCGGGCCGGGGAAGGCTCGGCACCCTGTGGCGCTCATGGCCCTGTCCTTCCCTGCCTGCCTCCCTCGGAGCCGCAGGGGCTGCCGATGGTGCGACTCGCGCGTCAGTGCAGAAGAGGCCTCGCCGCGTGGCACAGCCCCTCCGGCTGCCCTCCCAAGGATCTTCCAGCATAGCTGCTGCCCAGAGCCGCAGAGCCCCCGGGGAGCGGAGCCCCCTGCCCCCCCGCGCCTCCTCCCTTCCCCGCGCCTCCCCAGCAGAGAATAAAGGCTTTACTTCCAAGCGCTGCTCTTGCCTCCTGGGATTCTTTTGCTGCTCTCGTGATTTACAGCTCATCACAACAGTCACCAGCAGCTCCTCCAACAGTGGGACAAGACCTTATGCCTAACTGGCAAGGCAGAGGAGTGGGAGTTTCTCTTCAACCAGCCACAACGAGTTTTCTCACGTGGACTGGGAAGGCCTGGCCTATCAAGGAGTCATCAGGGAAGGAGAGGCGACTCCCAGCGCTTGCCCTCGCCTCTGTGTTGCTGAGCTAAGTTCATGTGCCTAGGTTAGGGTGCCTGTGGCACGAAGACTGCTGTGCTTCAGAGTTCTTGTGAAATGTTTCCATGGCCAGCAGTCGATTGCCTTCCGTAAATTCAGTGCAGCAGGAGCCTTGCGGCCCACCGCAGTTGCCGAGAAACCACAGAAAATCGACAGGCGAGAACAAGTACGGCTCACACTTCACACTCAGAGTGTGGAGGGTTGGGGCTTTTCTTGTTTTCTCTCCAAAAGACACAGAATAAAGGTGAGATGAGCACTGCTGCGGTGGGCCAGGCATTCTGGCGTGGACGTGACTGCCAGGCTCAGAGCTGAGATAGCGCAGGGCACGGGGGTGGCGAGAGGCAGGAGAATCATCCCCAAGTAGAGGAGTGCCGAGGGAACCCTTCTCTCCTCCCCCGGGTGCTGGACCACTGTGCTTGCGCAAGCAAAGTTTGCATCCTGAGGAAAGAGGCGCTCCTTGTAAAGACAGTGGCGCAGCCTGTGTTTGGAGCCTTGGAAAGGCAGGTGGAAGCTGTTCCGGTGGCTTGAGCAAAGAAACCCCCAGAGAGCTGATGGCAGTGGCTGAGCAGCAAAGAGTCTGGGGGCTGATGCAGTAAAGCGACATAACTCAGAGCAGCTCTGTCCTTTGTGAGGAATTCATTCATGGCAGAGAGTCTTCTGAGCCTTTTGAAGAGAAGGCAGGCTTGGGAAAAGATCAGGTAATGGGATGGCGGGCTGGTGGCTCTGAGGAAGCCGTCCCAGGAGTCAACTTTTGCCTCCTTGTGACAGTGGTGCTCCAAACTCCCACTCTCCCTCCGTCCAAGTTGCGGTTTTCTAACCTGTCGCCCAGGAAGTGGGGCAAAGGCACCCCCGGGTGTCACCCTTTCTTCTAGGAGCCAGTCACAAGGTAGTTGCCTGATGCAACTACAGGACTCTCGTTGTGAGAGCACAGCCGCTTTGGGGTTAGTGGCTTCACGCAGGGGAGGAGAGGCTCGCTGAGGAGAGAGCCTGCTCTTGCCTGACACGAGATTCCCATTGGCGGAGGTCTCCTCAAAGGCTGCGCGGGTCTGTCCCGTCCAAGAGCCTCTCTGGAAGTATGGCAAGAATGGAGCGCGGTGACAGCCAGGAGTCAAGGCTTAACCTTCTTTTGTCCCGACAATCAAGGTGCAAAAGAGGGAATGATGGGTCAGGGCACCTTCAGCCTCTCGCCTGGCTCTGTACTTGACACAGAGCTTGCTCCCCCATCCCGGTCAGGCTGGCAGCCTGCGGCAGCCTTCTCCAGACTGCACCCGGACTGCAGGCACATACACTACGTAGTGAACGCCGTCAGGCCGTGCCCGTGTCAGGCTGGAGCCTGGGCAGCCACTACCTTCCAGTCCGGGGCCCGATGTACGAGGTCTGCCGCACCCGGATCCAAAAGCATGACCTCAGGGTGGCTGCAGCCACCCTTGTTTTAGGAAATGTCCCCTGCTTGACTTTTAGAAACACCAGCAACGCTTGACTCCTTGACAGGAGAAACCTCCCACACCTGTATCCCAGGTGACGTCCCCCAGCACCAGTTTTTCCTTTGGCAAGTCACAGACAGTGCTTGAAAGAATGGTCTCTCCTGGGCTGCAGGAGCCTGGCGCCTCGAGGCAGCGCTGCGCCTGCTGCGACAAGGCTTCTTCCCGCCGCGTAACGCCAGGGCTGCTTGCAGAGCCTCAGGTTTTACACGTAGCAGCCGCAGGCTGCGGCCCAAGGCTATCGCAGTGCCTACCCCTCTTCTCCCCCACCTGCTTCCTCCCCTTGCTCGAGCAGGCTCTGGCGTAACAGCGGCGGCGGCCCTTCAGCCGCCCTTTGGAGGCAACGCCGCTCGCTCGGTGCCTGGTCGCCAGCTTTACAGAGGCCTCTCTGTTTCGGCTGTGGCGGAGCTGCGAGCGCGTCGGGGCTTGGGGAGGGCAGGTGCGCTGCTAAAATGCACGAGCTCCCCCACTGCCTGCAGCTGGCCCACGCTGGCGCTGGGCTGTGGCCGTGGCACTGCTCGCAGCCGCTTTCCCCAGGCTGAGCAGCCCCTGCAAACCCTGCCGACGGTCCCGCACACGGCGCTGCCGAGCTGCGGAGCAAAGCCCCTGCAGAGACTTGCGTCTCCTCCTGGGCAGCAGAGGGAGGACGCTGCCGAACGGCCTCCAGAAATGCCAGGCTGGGCAATGGCAGTGGGGGGCCTTGTGCCTTTGCAAGCCCTGGCGTAGGCCCCACGGAGGCTGCAGGGGGCAGAGCTGCCAGGCAAGGAACCACCATCTTATACCCAGGGTGGCTGCGGGCTCCCCCTGCCAGCCCACGAGCCTCGCTGGGCTGAGGCCTTTGCTCAGCAGGGGTGCGACAGCTTCAGGTCTGCGCTGGTCAGGGCGGCCACGTGCCCCTTCTGCCCTCTCCAGGCGGAGCAGGCCAAGGGAACCCGTGTGATGGGCGGTAGTGCAGGAGCCGCGAGAAGGCTGGGCTCAGCCGCGGGACATGGCGCCTGCAAGGTGCCCAGCATGAGAAGAGAAGGAGCCCAGCAGGACACCAGAGGCTCCCAGGCCACCAACAACTCACAGGTGCTCTGCTATAGAGATGCATAGCTGGGAGCTGGGCAAAACTGGCCTTTGGGGTAATTGGGCTACCAAGGAACACGTCTCGACCGTGTGAAAGACACCTCCTAGTGTAAATCAGGTTGTAAGGGGAGCTGCAGAGCAGTGAAGCAAGAGCAAGGCGTTAAAGCGTGCTTGCAAGGGCCTAACAACAGCGCCGAGTAGACGCCAGCCTCTGCGGCAGGCGACCACCAGCATCAACACTGGATTGCTTGAGGAGACCTCATTCCCAGCCAGCAAGCCCAACACCAAGGATTTGTCTCTGCCGCCATGGTCATCAGTGCTAGGGTAAGGCCAACATAAGACCACCCTTCCTCACTGCGTCCCCACTGGCCCTGCCCTGCCCCCCACCCCGGGCACCTCACAACGGGGCTGTTATCGCCACGGGAACACGGATGCTTCCAAGGTTCCGTCCCACAGTGTCTCCAGTGCTGGCCACGGAGCGACAAGGTCAGGTGTGTAGCAGGGCCGGCCAGCACCAGGGGCCACTGATGCTCGGGAGAAGATGCAGGGGAGCTGCGCGCGGACAGGAGGGCCTGCGTGATGGCTCAGAGGGATGGCCCAAATCCACTGCAGGCCAGAGCAGGCTCAGGCCAGATTTCAGTTTTCTCTTTTCTCCAGTTTTCACTTTGCCCCCACGCTGGAAGATGGACTGCCGGTGGGAAGGAGGCTGCTGCGGGCAGGCCTAGCACTGCCTGCACTGTGCATCACCTGTCCCGGGCAGAGAGAGGACAAGAGGCCCTGGGGCCAGAGCCCGCTGGCTTCATGGCCTTCCCTGCAAATGCCTCCTTTTCTCTTGCAGGCTTTGGAGACGGACTGCATGGCTGGCTACGGCATCCCAGAAGCGATGGACTGGGAAAGCTATGGCTGCAGTGGCCAGGTACTGCCCCCGCAGCCAGCTGGCTGCACGGGGACAGATGGGGCCTTGGTTTTCCAAGAGCATCCAGAGGGGATCCTGGCAGAGGTGCTTGCCAGCCTCTTGGAGAGGAGCTGGCCTCGCAGAGGCCGGGGGGCAAGTGGGACAGCTCCTGCAGCTGTGGGGGGGGAGGAGGAGACACGTGCCTGGCACCAGGGCCCTGACGCCTCCCAGGCCCTCTCCCAGCTGCACGGAAGCAGTTGCAGCACCAGGCAAACCCCAGCGAACAACCATCCACACGTGCCTTGCAGCCAGTGACAGAGGCAAACTCTTCAGGGCAGTTCCTAGTGGAAACCTTTCTCTGGGCTCCCTTGTGCACAGTCTTCTGCAGCGCGGGAAGAGGGACTGCTGGTGGGAGAGAGCCCACTCCAGGCAGACAGCACTGCCTGTGCTGTGCACCGCCTGCTCCGGGCCGGGGGAGGAAGAGAGGCCCTGGGGCCAGAGTCTCTGCCTTCGTGGCTTCCCCTGCCAAAGCCTCCTTTTCTCTTTCAGGCTCTGGGCACCGACAGGCTGGCTGGCAGTGACCAGCCAGAACCTATGGAGTGGGAGAGCTATGGCTCCAGTGGCCAGGTATTCCCCCTGCTGCCGGCTGGACGGGGAGAGGTGGGGGCTTGCTCCTTCCTCTGCCTCCCAAGCATGTCAGTTGAGCAAGTCCTGGGAGAACAGGCCAGGAGGCGTCCTCGGGACACTGCAATGCCTTTGGCTGCAGAAAACCCATCAGCCTCCTCCTGCAAGCACTTCCTGGGCAGGCGCACTTGGGGACAAGCTCTCAGCAGCACTCATGGGAGTGCGGCACTGCTGTCACCTCCCGGGTGGGCAAAAAGGCCACAGGCGCTTGCCACCCTCCTGGAGAGGAGCTGGCCACTCAGAGGATTTGAGGGCAAGTGGCACAGCTGCCACGGCTGCAGAGGCGAAGGCGGTGAAACATGCCGGCGACAAGGGCCCTGCCACCTCCCAGGCCCTCTCCCAGAGGCAGGGAAGACACTGAAGGACCAAGCATGTGCTGGAGAACAGCCTTCCCGAGGCTCCTGGTAGTCAGGGACAGGCACAGAACCGGCACTTTAGCTGCCTGCTTGCCCACAGCGCTCTCCAGCTCTGAAAGGGATGGGCTGCTGGGAAGGACCCTGCTGTGGGCAGGCAATAACACTGCCTGTGCTGTGCACTGCCTGCCCCGGGCAGGGAGAGGACAAGAGGCCCTGGGGCCAGAGCCTCTGGCTTTGTGGCTTCCCCTGCCAAAGCCTCCTTTTCTCTTTCAGGCTCTGGGCACCAACAGCCTGGCAGGCTGCAGCCAACCGGAGCCCATGGAGTGGGAGAGTTACGGCTCCAGTGGCCAGGTATTCCCCCTGCTGCCGGCTGGACGGGGAGAGGTGGGGGCCTAACCTTCCCTGTTCCTGTTGTTTCTGGGGTGAATTCCAAAAGCAGCCAGCAGGGATCCTGTCAGGGGTGTCAGGGAGGTCTCGCAGGCACGGGCGCTGGGGCAGAGCTGCCCAACGTGCAGCAGCGGCAAAGCCCTCGGGGGCTGGCTGCCTGAGCCCTCTCCCTGGCTGTGGCCTCAGGTCTGCACGGGAAGCCTCTGGCGGCGCGCGACTGGCAGCAGCTCTCCTCGGAAAGAGTCTGGGAAGCCAGGAAAGAGGCTCTGTTAATGCTGGGATGCCCCCAACACATTCCTTTCCCCTAAAAATGCCTCCTTTTCTGTTGCAGGCTAAGATGTCCTTCACCCTGGCTGCTGCTAGGAAGCGCCGTGCTTCCTCAGGCCTCTGTCTATAGCTCTTTCCTCAATTACGTAGATTTTTAGTGAAGAGAATGTTGTGTTGTTGTGTTTTTGTGTTTTTTAAATATATATTGATGTGTAGTTCTTTAAGTGTTGTGTGTTGTTTTTAAGTGAGCTCCAGTCACAAAAAGCATGCAGACTGTAGGTATGTTTGTTGAGCTTTGCTAAATAGCTGCATGATTTCAGCTATCATGTGCAGGTGAGGTCCTGAAGAAAGGTATCTGTAGGACTCCCCTGGAAATGTGGGTCTGGGGATGCCTGAGGGGGGGAGATCGACAAGCCCTATCCCCCGGCGTACCTCTGAAGCTTTCAGGATGGCTGCGAGAACATTTACCCACAGTCCACATGCCCAAGTCAAAGGGAAGCTGTAGGGCCCAAAGGACGTACAGCCTTGAAAGGCAAAGGCGAGCTCTCAGAGACTCGTGGTGAATACATGGCTCGGCATGGGCTTGGAAACCGTCAGGAAAGGCCTTATGGGGGGGGGGTACAGTTTCCCAGGAGGGTCCTCGTGAAGAAATCGCCTGCTGCCAGGAATCGCGCCCGTGCTGGAGACCATGATGGCAGCTGCTACGTCCCTATGCAGTCACCGGGGACTGGAACCAAGTGACCAAGGGAGGTCGTCCCCGTTCCTCGGCGGGTGTGGGAGTTCATGTGTTGGGGCCCGTCTTGTCTGCTTCAGTTGCGTGGCACTCATGTCCCAGGGCTGCGACCAGGCTTTCCCGTCCCTTGCAGCAGCCTGCTTTCTCCTCCTCCTGCCTCCCGGCTGCCGGGGCGTCTGGCTGGCTCTCCAGCCCACGGCTCTGTGCTGAGCCGCCTCGGATTTCCTCTCCCAAAGAGCTCGAGGAAGGGACGAGCTGACCACTGCACGCAAACACTGGGCGAGAGGAGCTGGCGGGTGCAAGGAAGGCGGTGTCCTTCCCCTAACTGAGCAGGAAGAGGTCCCAACAGCTTTGACTGAGTCTCGTTCCAGTTTTGTGTGGTTTGGGGGGAATTCGGGGGCTCGCCCTTCACCGCTCGGTGCCTGCCAGGAAGAGGGGTCTTCGGGGAGGGCGAGGTGTGGGGCAGCACGGAGTGAGCCAGAGCAGCGTCCTGGTCGGCAGCGCTGCCTGCGCATGTCTCTGAGCACCCATTTACTGGCTTGGGTGCTCTGGCTGGTGCTTGGGAAAGGCCAAGCCCTGGGCACACATGGCCGTGCCCGGGGAAGGCCTGGCATAGGCTAGTCAAGGGCTGGCTCGGCCTTGCTCTTGAACTCTCCTGCAAGCCAAGGGCAGGCCAGGGCTGCAGGCCGGCCCCGCGGTGGCCTCGCAGCAGCGGGGCGGTGGTGCGGGAAAGCGGCAACGCAACAGTGCGCGGTTGTGCTGGTAGTGCCAAGCGCTGGGAGACCGGCTGCGGCGAGCAGAGCTGCGTGCCGCTGGAGCGAGAGGTGCCAGCGGAGGGTCGCAGCTGCAGAAGGGCTCTTGATAGGAGCCATGGAGCATTATCTCGCTGCTGGCCTCCGAGACCTAGACGGACTGCTGAGTGCAGAGGAGAAGAGGGGCAAGGTGCGTGCTGGACGGATGCAGAGGGCTCAGCTTGGGAGCCGGCGACCACGCAGGGCTGCTCTGGGGCATGCGGCAGTGCGGAGGGAAGTGGCAGCGATAGACAGAGGGCAGTGGAGGCTCTCCGGGGGTCCTGTCTCTCTGCCCGTGCTGGATTCCAGCTCGGCAGACGGCAGGGGTGGCGTGCAAGGACACAAGGGCTTTGGTCTACAGGCTTTGGAGCTGTAGGGAAGGAGGCGACGAAGCAGAGAGCTGCTGTGGAATAGGCCACTCTTTGCACTCTCCTTGGGCTCTTTCAAGAGCATTTCTGGTACGTGCTGGGCAAGAAGCCTCTTGAGATGGTGGCCCGAATGCCCATGAGTGTCTCTGTCTTTTTAGCTCGGGCGCAGAAGACAGCAACTCCGAGTAGGATGTCCTGAGCTGCTGGATATCCCGCTCGGGGTCAAACTCCCGTTGCTGCCTGGCTCCAACGCTGTCTCCTACCGGACCGAGCTGGGGGAAAAGGTAAAAGCAGGGCAACGGGGGAGGAAAAGTCCCTCCTTTTGCATTATCTCCTTGCCCAGACCCATTGAGCAGCCTGCAAAAGAAAGAGCCTTTCACAGAAATCAGCGTGGTGACGTGCTGTAGAGTGGGAGCTGCAGTCCTTAAATGAGGCAGGCCTCAGTGGGCAAAGCAAGCTCCGGGCTCCGTGCCGCTGACAGAAGGCAGGAGTTGCAAAGAGCAGGGCCCGATACCGGCCACAGGTCGGCAGAGCGTCTCCCACTGCTGCTCTCTGCCCGTGCACGAGCTTGCCAGAGCCAACGCCAGCCTGCCTTGTGGCGCCGTGCAAGCGTGCCGCTCATGCCCTGCGTGCAGTAGGCAGCAAGGCGTCCAGGTGCTGGGGGAAGGGCTCCTTCTGGCAGGGCCCGAGATGTGAATCCAGGCTCTGCAGGCAATACTCTCAACCTCGGAGGCTTGAAAGCACTACCCTATGGGCTGACAAAGCTCGGAAGTCTCTTTCTCTCTTTCCTGATCTCTCCTACCCTGCTCATGCTGCGGACAATACTTTCTGCAGCTTCACCAGCCATCCGGTTATTTCAATCTGGGAGATCCATACTGCCGCTCCCTGAGCTCCGAGTACAACAGTCTGCACGACCCACATTTGCGAGCCTACTACCACCGCAAAGGCAACCTCCGGCGACTAAGGAGAGGAGGTTACATCACCAGCGACGGCAAAGTAGGTTGGACATCAGGGTGAGAAGAGCAGTTTCCATCGGAGGGGCAGCGGCAGGTTGCCAGAGCGCTTGCTGCAGCCGCTTCTTGCGGGTGGAGGGCGCAGGGCTGCTGGGCTGATTTCCCTGGGGGCAGAAGGAGCCCAGAGCCCGCTCCGGGAATTCCCACTCCTGCTCTTCCAAGGCTGTGCCGCGCTGCCTTGGCGCCGACGGAGCAGCGGGCGTGTGGGCTGGCGGCGGAGCGAGGGGCGCTGCTCGCCGCTGGCTGGCTGGCTGGCTGGCTGGGAGCAAAGCCGCCAGCCGCTGGGCAGGGCAGGCTGTGCAGGGGAGCAGCTCCCGCTGCCTTAGCGCTCTTTGGGGCAAGGCAGGCTGTGGAGTGAGCGTGACAAGTGGTGGCTGCTTTCTCCCCCTCATCTCGCCATAGGTCGTTTGCACCCTGCGGGAGTTCAACGAGTACAGGCAGTACCTGACCACGCTCAAGAAAGAGGCTGACAAAATGTACCGTCGAGAACAAGTACGTAAAGCTCAGGGTTCACAGGGCTGGGGCTGGGGGCGGGCAGGAAAGTCATCCCCCAGCGCCTGCCGGCAGTGCCGAGGGAAGTCCTTCTCTCCTGCCCTGGGTGCGCGGCTGAAGCAGAGCGCTGCTCTGGGCCAGCGTGAAGCCTCCACACGCAGGTGCGTGAGAGCATGTTGTGGCAAAGGGGAGCTAAAGCCTGCTGTCAACTTTCAGCAAACGCTTCGAGAACAACCGGCAAAATTAAAGAATGCCCCCGAACTGCCGCAAGGCATGGACATTTCTCGCCTGCGAGAGCGGCTGCTGTGGGAGCAACGAGAGAGCCTGAGAGCCGCAGAGCAGGACGTGAGGGCCAGGTAAGAGGCAGCACAAGGAAGGCTTGTGCTCGGAGCGGGCCCGTGGCCCTTCGGCGAGGTGCTGCCTGGGGCCTTGTGTTCCAGGAAAGTGCCCAGTTGCTGCGTGAATACCCCTGTTGGCTACAGTGGTTCGGGGGCCTTAGCCTTGGAGGCCAGGAGGGCTGGGCTGGCCCCGTGCTTGTGGTCGGGCGCTCTGGTAGCTGGGTAAAGCAGTTTTCCGAGCTGAAGGCAGAATGTGGCGCACTAAAGCAAAGCCCTCTGCTTTCTGTGGGCTTCTAGTCTTTGGAGGCCCGCCAAGTGCGTGTCTGGAGGTCACCTGTGTAAAGGGACAGGTGGACTGACAGGGCAAGTCCTTAAGGAAAGAGATGGAGGGAGACAAAGGCTCTCTGGAGAGGAGGGAGGGGCTACATCTCCTGTGGGGTGCGTTTCCATTTAGGTCTTGTTCGATCGTGGTGCTTCTTGCACTTGCAAGAGCAAGCTGAGAGGGGCTGGAGCACAGTTTTAGGCAACTCCTTCCCCCTAGCCCTTGCTTGTGACCGATGCGTAGAGCTCCTCTGCGTTTGGTGCCCCTCTCTTGCTTTCCTTCGGCATGCTGCAAGTGCCTGGAAAGAGGCTCCCAGAGGACCAAGGCCTCTTTTCTTAGCCAGAAGCTGGAAGTGGGAAGGTTCAGGCCCATGTGTGCTGAGTATTGGGAGGCCGGCTAAGCTTGCTGAGCATCGCTGTCCCGTCGGCCCTGGGCCACCCCCTTGGGCCCAAAGAGAGACCCCCTTCCTCTCTGGGCAAGTGCCTGGGCTCCTCCTCCCTGGGTTGTCTGGGCTGCTTAGAGGCCAGGAAACGGGCACGTCCTCTTCCTGGCACCCCCAGGCTGCTCACAGTCCCATACTGCAGTGAGTCAGCCCCTGCCAAAGAAATCCTTGTGTTTCTGCTTAGAGGCAGCTGGAGGCTTCTGTGGCCTCTGGGTCTTTCCTCTGCACCAACGGCATGGGCCGTCTCTTCCTGCCCACGCGTGCCAGCAGGACAAAATGCTTCTGGTTTCTGCAAGGGAGAGCTGAACGCCACGCGACGGAAGAGCTGCAGATGGCCGAGAACGGCCAATGCCTTTTGCAAGTGGCAGCGGGCCCCTCTCCTTCGGCTGCCTTGCGAGGAGAGTGCCCCTGCCGACAGGGGCCGACGGAGGGGGCACCTTCCCTAGCTGCAGCCTGCCAGCATGCGGCTTCTGCCGCTCGCGCCTCCTGCCAGGCCAGGTGCTCTCCTGCCCCTTTCCTCGGTGTCCGGGCAACAGCCGCACCCGGGAAGCAGCAGCCCTGCCGTGCCCGTGGCCTCCTTCTCTCGCACGCCCCTTCTGGAGCAGCATCGCCTCTCGGCAGCTTCTCTCTGCCCCTCCCTGGGGACTGCTGCGCTCGGCGGTGGCCCTTGACTCCCTGCCACAGAGGCATTGCTTCCCCAAATCTCCCTTGCCCTCTCCCACAACAGCAGCAGCAGCAGCAGCAGTGCTACCGCTGCTCAGTGCCTTGCCCTGCTGCTACGGCGGTGTGCACGCCAGGGCATGCAAACAGCCCCGCCGCACCTGCAGAACCATCCCAAAGTCGGTGGAGGACATTTGGCGCCCGAGTGTTGCAGGGAGAGACAAGGAGCCGTCAAATCGTCCTGCGGAAAAGGGCTTTATTGCACTGAAGTTACACGGGCGTAAATCCAAAGTCCCCCTGCTCCTGGTCCGAGGCTCCCCGGGGCCCTCAACGGGGAGGTCAGTGCTAACCACAGACAAGTTCCCACAGGTAGAAGCACACTGCCCGTCCCGGCAGGCTTCCCGCTGTTGCAAGGGGATGAGGATGCCGCCAAAGGCGGGGTTGGGGGGGGGAGGGGTTCCTTTCCTTTTTGTTCTTTCCTTTTTTTCCTTCCTTTTTACCTTCTCCTTTTTCCTTTCCTTTCCTTCGTCCCTTTTGTCTTTCCTTTTGTCTTTCCGTTTTTCTCTTTCCTTTCCCTTTTCCCTGTCCTTTTTTCCCTTTCTTCTTTGGCCCCTTTCTTTTCTTCCCCCACTTTTCTTCCCCTTCCTTTGCTTCCCCTCCTTCCCTTCCCCTCCTTTTTCTCCCTGCTTCCTTATCTCCCCCTTGCTAATCTCCCCCCTTATCCGCCTTGCTCATCTCCCCGCTTCTTTTCTCCCCGCTTTTCTCACCAGTTCTTCTCCCCATTTTTTCTTCCCCTTTTTTCCCTTCCCTTCTCCTCCCTTTTTTTCTCACCTTTCCTCCCTTCCCCCCCTTTTATCATCTTCCCCCTTTTTTCTCCCATCTTTGTCCCCCTTCTCCTCTTCCCACTTTTTCTTCCCCTTTTCTTCCCTCTTTTCTCCCCCTTCCCCCCGTTTTTCTCCCCCTTTTAGCTCCCTTTTTTTTTCTCCCTTCTTTGATGTTCTCCCCATTTTTCCTCACCTTTTTCTCCTCCCTTTTTGTTCCCCCTGCTTTCCTGCCCCCTTTCCTCTCCACCTTTTCTCCCCCTTTTTTCTCCCATTCCTGTCCTCCCTTCTCTTCCCCTTTGCTCTTCCCTCTTTTCTCATCTCCCCCTTTCCAGCCCCCCTTTCCCCCCACCTTTTCTCTGCCTTTCTTTTCTCCCCTTTTTCTCTTCCTCCCCCCCTCTTTTCCCCCTTCTTTCTTCCCTTTTTTCTCCCTTTCTTCTTTCTCCCCCTTTTCTTCTCCCCCCTTTTCTCCCCCTTCCTCCCCCTTTTTCTTCTCCCCCTTTTTTCTCCTCAGTTGCTCTCCCCCTTTTCCCTCTCTCCCTTTTTCTCCATTCTTTTCTCCATTTTTTTCTACCTCTTTTTTCTCTCCCCCTTTTTTCTCTTGCTTTCTTATCTCCCCCTTTTTCCTCCCCTTTCATCTTCCCCTCTTTTCTTCCCTCTTTTCTTTTCTCCCCCTTTCCCACCATTTTCCTCCCCTTTGTCTCCCATTTTTCTCCTGCCTTCGCTTATTTTCTCCCTTTTTTCTCCCCCCTTTTTTTTTCTCCCCCCTTTTTCTCTCCCCGCTTTTCTCACCCTTTCTTCTCCGCCTTTTCCTCTCCCCCTCCTCCCTCCCTCCCTCCCTTTTTTCTCCACCTTTTATCTCCCTTCTTTTTCTCCCCTCCTTTCTTTTCTCTCCATTTTTCCCCACCTTTTTTCTCCCCCCTTTTCTCCCCTGCTTTTGGTCCCCCTCTTCTTTGCTCCCCCTTTTTCTCTCACCCTTTCCTCCTCCTTTCTCTCTCCCCCTCTTTTTCTCCTGCTTTCTTTTCTCCCCCCTTCTTTCTTCCCCCTTTTCCCTCCCCTTTCCCTCCCATTTCTCTCCCCCTTTTTCTCTACCCCTTTTCCTTCCCCTTTTTTCTTCCCTCTTTTCTTAGCTCCTCCTTTCCACCCCCTTTTTCTCCCCGTCTTTGCTCTGCCTTCCTTTTCTACCCCTTTGATTTCTCCCATTTCTCTCCCCCTTTTTTCTATTCCTTTCCCTTCTTTCCTTCCCCTTTTCCTTCCCCTTCTTTCTCCCCCTTTCTTCTCCCTTTGTCCTTTCCCCTCCGCTTCTTGCCCCCTTGCCCCTCCTCCTTTTTCCTCTCCCCTCTCCTCTTCCCTTTTCTCTCCCTCTTTTTCCTCCTCACGCTTGCTCCCCCTTTTTTCTCTCCCCTCTTTTCCTACCCTTTTTCCTTCCCCCTTTTTTTCTCTCCCCCCTTTTTGCTCTGCCTCTCTCCCCGCTTTTCTCCCCTTTTAGCTTCCCCTCTTTTCTTCCCTCTTTTCTTAGCTCCCCTCTCCCACCCCTTTTTTCTCCTCATTTTTGGCTCTGCCTTTCTTTTCTCTCCCTTTTATTTCTTCCCCCCTCCCCGCCTTTTTGCTATTTCCCCCTCCTTTCTCCCCATTTTTCTTCCCCCTTTTTTCTCCTCCTTTCTTCTCCCTTTGCTTTTTCTCCCCATTTCTCTTCACTCTTTTCTCCCCCTTTTTTCCTGACACCTCTTTTCTCACCCTTTCTTACCTCCCCCTTCTTCTCCCGCCTTCTTCTCTCTCCATTTTTTCCCTCGCTTGCTTATCTCCCTCCTTTTTTCTCCCCTTTCTTCCTCCTCTCTTTGTTCCCCTTTCTCTCCCATTTCCACCCTCCTTTTTTAGTCCCCCTTTGCTTCTCTCTTGCTTATTTCCCCTTCCCCTCCTTTTCTTCTCCCTTTTCTCACTCTTTTTCTCCCCCTCTCTTCTTCCTCCCTTTTCTCCCTCTCCCTTTCCTCCCCTTTTCTAGCACCCCTTCATTTGGCCCCTTTTTTCACCCTTTTGCTCCCCTTTCTTTCCCCCCCCCTTTTTTCTCCCTCTTCCTTTTTTCTCCCTCTTCCTTTTCTCCCTCCTCTTTCTCCTCTTCTCTTAGCTCCATCTTCTTTGCTCCCTTTGCTTCTTCTCCCTTTTCTCCCCCTTTTTTGCCCTCACTTTTCTCTCCCCCTTCCTTTCTACACCTTTTTTCTCCCCGCTTTTTTCCTCTTCACTTTCTTGCCCTACCCCTTCCTTTTCTTTCCCTTTCTTTTCTCTCCATTTCTTTTTACGCCATTTCTTTTCTTTCTCTTGGTTTTCTCTCCATGTCTTTTCTTTCTTTCTTTTCTCCTCCCTTTATTTGCTCTCCATTTCTTCTCCTTCTCCTTCCCTTTCCCTTTCTCTTCCTCCTGCTCTTTCTTTCTCTCTTCTTCTCCTTCTCCTTTGCTTTTGCCTTCGCCTTCTCCTTCTCTTTCGCCTTCTCTTTCGCCTTCTCTTTGTCTCCCTCTTTCTCCTTCTCTCTCTCCTTCTTCTTCTCCTTCTCTGTCTCCTCCTCCGTCTCCTTCTCTTTCTCGCAGCTCTCGCCGCCGGCAAGCAGCAAGCGGGAATGGCAGCAGCTCCCAGGAGGCTTATGGAGGGGCCCCGCGAAGCAGCCCGGCAGCTCTCCGGGGAGCACCTGGAGGACGGTGCGGGTGCAGAGGCAGCCGAGAGTGGTGCCGCCTCCATGGCAGCTGGCTTTTCCAGGGCCCCCTTCTCCATGCCCAGCTGTTGCTGACCATCCGCAACACTGGGCGCCCGGCTGGTGCCCCTCTGGCGCCTTCTGCAGCCTCGCCAGCGGCCCGGGAAGGACAGGGCTGCCTCCGAGAGGCTCCTGCGCAGCGTGCCGAGCTCCTTGCTCTGAGCAGGCAGTGGAGGAGCAGAGACGCACGAGGCATTTCTGCGCCTCCCGCTGGGGCTTCTGCCTCTGGGCTGCTGCGTCTCAGCGGTTGGGGGGCCGCAGGCAGCTTCAGCCTCTGGGCTGTGGAGGGCAGAGGCGTCCTCCAGAGCAGCACCTGGGTGTGCTGTGGGGAGAAAGAGGCTGTCAGCTCCTTTTTCCTGGGCCTCTGAAGGGCCAAAAGGGCACTTTCCCGGTGGGAGCACGCAGCCCCGCACATGGCACATGGCACATGGCACATGGCACATGGCAAGGGGCAACCTTAGCAGCTATGGAGGTGAGGAGCAGTTCAGGAGGAGAGCCAAGTGCCCGCGGGGGCACTATCCTGCCCGGGGAGTGCAGCTGCAGTCCCTAGTGAGCAGCGCTGTGAAGAGCAGAGGGCTACAGAGGTTCAGCACGTGCGATGCCTTTTGTGCAGTGAGTCTTGTCATTGTGAACTTCTGGGAAGTGTGGCAGGAGGCAAGCACTGCCAGAAGGTCTCGAGCCCTCTGCCCCCCTCGGCATGGCCACAGGCGCCTTGCGATCTCCAGCTGCACAACTGGCACCAGCAGCCCTGCTCGGTGCCAATGCTCAGTGCATCGTCCTACCTGCGGAGCTGCCCGTGTGCTCGGGTGCCTCCGGAGCTGCTTCAGGCACGCAGAGAGCTGTGAGCAGCTGCAGCGAAGAGCCGAGGTCGTCACACTCCTGTGGAGGAGATGCTGGGCTGCAGGAATGGCCCCATGCAGCAGCGACCGACCGGTGTCTGCAGGGCTTCGGGCCCTGCCACGTGCCCTCCCGAAACTCCAACGCCTCCCGCCAGCACCCAGCCAGGGCCGGGGCAGAGGCAGCCCCTACTCACCTCCGCCGCAGTCAAGGCCTCCACGCTGCGGGCAGTCGGCGACCCCGACTAGGCAAGAGAGCAGAGAAGCCACGTGAGCAGCTGGTGGCGGGGGCCCTTCCCCAAAGCCCCGTGGCGCTCGGGGCGCAGCGGAAACCCCCGGGACACTTACGGGAGCGTCGAAGCCGACGGACTTGATGAGGAGCCGAAGGCAGGGCAGGCGGCTGAGCCGGGTCTCCTGGGCTCCTGGGCTTTGCCTGGGCACAGCGCAGGGACGAAGGCAGAGCTCGGTCACAGGCAGCCCCCTCTGCTCGCTGCCCCGACACCAGCCCCGCACCCCCACGCCACCCTGGCACAGCAGAGCTTCGTGCGGCGCTGGCTGGCAGCACCGCTCTGCAGCGCCCCCGGCCCCGCTGCCTCCGGGCCTCTTGCGTCGGGAAAGGGGCAGCGGCAGCTCGGGCTCCCCATCCACGCAAGCCAGGAGCTGTGGGGCCAGCTCCAGGGCGCTGCTGTTCATTTGCCGTGCCAAGGCGAAGCAGCTGCTGCCGCTCGGCCCCAGAGCTGCCCCGCGCAGGCGGCGTCCCTTTCGCCCACCTCCCGTGCTGCTGTGCTGCGGGCAGCTGCCCCGGCAGCTCTGCACCGCCTGCAGCCTTGACGCCGCCGCAGGCAGGCTGAGTTCCCCGGCAGGGCTCACCTGAGCATGGTGTTCAGCCACCGCTCCTTCACCTCCTGCGACCTGCAGCGAGAAGGACAAACAGCCTCAGAGCCCGCTCCTGCTGCTGCTGCTGCTGCTGCTGCTGCTGCTGCTGGGGAGTGGCACAGGGCCCCAGACACAGCTGGCCTGCTTGGCACCGCTCCACACCGCCATACAGCAGAGCCCCCGCTCGGTGTCCCCCCACAGTGTCGCTGGGCTGAGCAGAGCTGCAGGGTCGTGGCGGCAGTGGCGGGTGGCTTGTGCACGCCTGGAGGTGCCCGTGGGTGCGTCTGAAAGCGCAGCGGGGCCTCCGCTTTCTCTGCCGCAGCCGGGGCTGAGCCCCAGCAAGCCCGGAGAGGACTGAAGGCGAGCACGGTGCCCTGCACCCCCCCAGCCCTGGACGCGCCCCCAAGACTCACCGGAAGGTGACCACGCAGACCTTGGTGGTCCAGACCAGGATGAGGGAATTGGCGCATTTGAGGCCAAAAACGTCCTCCTCATCTTCGCAGCCGCACGCCGCCTCGTCCTTCTCGCACAGCACCCAGAGGTCGCTGAGAGGCACCCGGTGCTTGAGCAGGAAGGTGGAACCACATCTGCCAGGAGGAAGAGCAGGGACCGCCTTGGAGGCTGTGTGCTGGGGGCAGCCGCAGCAGGCCTCCCGGGGAGAGCCGTGTGCCGGGGGCAGAGGCTCGGGGCAGCCAGCGCGGGGCTCGGGTGGCAGAAAGCAGCCTGCGTGCCAGCACGCACACAGGGCACTCTGGAGAAGTCGCTGCTGCAAAGCAGTGCTGGCGGGCGCTTGCTCAGGGGCTGCCGGTCAGGGTGGCAACACGCGGAGCCTGCCCCTTTCCGCTCACACCTCCCCGAATTAAAGGGCAAGGCTGTCCCTGCCCGCAGCGCAGGTGCACCCATGCAGGGGGCTGCAGGCCATATGAAGCACCAGTGGTGGTGGGGAGCAAAGGGCATGGAGCCCTGGGCGAGGCAGTGAGGAGAGGAGGAAGGCCTCCTTGCGGGCGACTGGATGCTAGAGGCTGTGAGCAGCAGGATTTGGCGGCACTGCTGCTCCTTGTCGAGAGGTGCTGTCGAGGAAGGAAACAATGGGAAGAGCAGCCCCGAGGAGGCACTTTCTGCTCCGGTGGGAGCAGATGCGGGGAGCAGCGGTGCCTGGGGGCAGGTGGCAGAGGCGGTGGCGGGGGGGAGGACGGCTCTGGTTGCTCTTCTTACCTGAATCTGGCGACGGCGATGGCGTCGGAGAAGAGCAGGAGGTGCCTGTCCCTCGTCCGCTGGTGCCGAGTCACCCGCACGCGCTCGCTGAGCAGGAGCCGGGGGCTCCTGCGCGACACAAAGGCACCAAGCGGCGCCGGGGGCCGGGAGGCTCCCCTGGGCGCGAGCCCGAGGCCGGCGCGAGGAGCCGCGCGGCCAGGGTCCCCAGGCTGTGCCTGCGTGCCGGCAGCGGGGCCGGCAGCGCCCCGGGTGCCGCAGCAGTTGGCCTGTCCCATGGCGCCGTGCGCGCGCAGAGGGCTGCGGTGCGTGCGTGCCCCGCGGCGGGCAGCGCCAGGCGCCGGTCAGGCCTGCGCCAAGGCAAGAGCGGTGCGCCTGTGCCGAGTAGTGCCGCTGCGCTGGGCCGGGAGCCTGCGTCTCCCCGCTGCCCCGCACTGGCACAGCGCCGCACTGGGGCCGGGCGGGCGCTGGTGGCCGTGGCCACCCGGGTGCCACTGTGGCACATTGTGACGCGGCGGCCGGGTCGCGGGGCAGCGCTGGGGCGTGGGCCGGGGGCCGCGGGCGCAAAGGGGAGTCTCCCCGCTGCCCGGCACCTCCGACGCCGCCACGGCATTGTCCCGTCTGCGGGGTGGGAGCGCGGCTGGTGGGGCCGGGCACCGCTGCTGGCTCCCGCCATGCCCCCTTTGCTCTGCGTCTCCGGGCTTGGTGTTGCAGGAGCTGCCGGCTTCAGCAGCTGGCTCTGTGTCAGTGAAAACCCCCAATGCACACGCCTCCCCGCACGGCTGCAACATGCCCTGTTGCTGCTGGGACAGGAGGCCTCAAGCTGTGGAGGGGGCAAGCAAGGGCGCCTGTGCCCGCTGGAGATCACATCAGGGCCCAGGCGGTGTCCCAACTTTCCCAGCTTTCACGCTTCCTCTGCACTCAGTCCCGGTAGTGGTGAGCCGGCGATGAGAGTGACCTCCCCTCCAGGTGCCAACATGTGGCCTCCCCATGTGAAGTGGGAAGCTCGGCTCCAGCCACAGTCAGAGAAGAGTTTAGGGCAGGATTCAGCTGCCTAAGCTCCAGGACCGGCATCCATTTGTGATGCCTTTGGCAATTCCTGGTGGTGCCCTGGCATACCCAAATGCCTGTAGACACGGGCTTTTGGGCAGCTGAATCCCACCTCGACTCAGGTGCGTCCCAGGAGTCTGCAGAGAGACTCAAAGGCAGACTGCGCAGGAGATGAGGCAGGCTCACGAAAATGCTTGTATACAGATAGGGAAGTGGAGGTAGCCATGTGTGCGGTCTGCATGTGAGTGCCAGTCCCGATGGCTGTGAAAGCGGCAGCGATGGTCCTTCTCTCAGCCTTCACCGGTGCTCGGCTCTCGAGGGGATGCCAAAGTGCTTTTGCTGCAATTGCTCTCCTCTCAGCAAGTGGCTGAGATACGTGTGTGGCAGAGCAAGAGATTGCAGCTCGCTGGTGCACGAGGGTGTGCTGCTCCAGGAGGAAGAGTCCCATGGGACAAGGCTCGAGAGGGAAGAGGGCTCCGAGAAAGCTGCTTGATAGTCCAGCATCCCCTCTGCCAAGCTCCAGAACAGTCCATGCCATTGAGCCAGGAGCTGAGCAAAGGGCATGGAAACCCTGTCTGGACGAACAAGGAGGTGCTGGCAAAAGCCAGACAGGAGAAGCAAGTGTGCAGAGGGTGGAAGCAGGGAGAGGTGACCTGCGAGGAACGCAGGGACATTGTTGGAGCAAGCAGCACTAGGGCTGGGAAGGCCAAAGCCTCCCTGCACTTGAATTCTTTCAGCGTTGCCCAGCGACAGGACGAGAGGCAACGGGCACAAACTGAAATTGCACAGGCAATTCCGTCTGAAGCTACGCAAAACTCTTTTGCGGTGAGGGTGCCTGAGCACTGGCACGGGTTGCTCAGAGGGCTTGTGGAGACGCCATCCTTGGGGATATTCAGAAGTTGTCTGCACATGGTCCTGGGCAGCCTGCTCTAGGTGAGCCTGCTTGAGCAGGGCGCTAGGAGCGCATGGTCTCTGACGGTGCCTTCCAGCCTCCACCGTTCTGCGATTCTCTGAACTCCCTTGTTCTTCTCTTTGCTCTTGCAAAGCCTAGAAAACCAGACGTGCCGTGCTGCTCAAAGGCAGGCTGCTGTGCTGGGCGAGCTGAGCCGGGCAATGCCAGAGCTCAGCTTTTCCCCTTTGCAGCTCAGCCATGCTTCCTCCCCAGGGCAGGTGCATTTGGTTGGCAAGAAGAGAGTGCATCGTGTGATTTAAAACAGCCGCAGGATGCAGACGCCAGGAGCTTCATTCAGGCGGCCCCAGCAGGAGGCTTAATTCCAGCATTGTCTGCCACGGCAATGCTTGCCTCTTCTGCTTTACTCATGCTGGTATGATTAGAGTGTCTTCCTGGCACTTAAACAGAAAACGGGATGTGCGAAGCATGGGGTGCAATAGTCGTCACGGAGTAGCCCAAGGAGCAGAGGGGCCTCGCCGACATCACTTGGCTCCTGTGCCCAAAGGCAGCTCCCGTCGATGCAGCTGTTGGTCAAAGGGCTTTTGGTCTTTGTGGCTAGGGAGCCAAAGGCAGCTTTGGCAAAGGCCCCCAGAGAATTCCCCTGTTGGCTGCAGTGGTTCGGGGGCCTTAGCCTTGGAGGCCAGGAGGGCTGGGCTGGCCCCGTGCTTGTGGTCGGGCGCTCTGGTAGCTGGGTAAAGCAGTTTTCCGAGCTGAAGGCAGAATGTGGCGCACTAAAGCAAAGCCCTCTGCTTTCTGTGGGCTTCTAGTCTTTGGAGGCCTGCCAAGTGCGTGTCTGGAGGTCACCTGTGTAAAGGGACAGGTGGACTGACAGGGCAAGTCCTTAAGGAAAGAGATGGAGGGAGACAAAGGCTCTCTGGAGAGGAGGGAGGGGCTACATCTCCTGTGGGGTGCGTTTCCATTTAGGTCTTGTTCGATCGTGGTGCTTCTTGCACTTGCAAGAGCAAGCTGAGAGGGGCTGGAGCACAGTTTTAGGCAACTCCTTCCCCCTAGCCCTTGCTTGTGACCGATGCGTAGAGCTCCTCTGCGTTTGGTGCCCCTCTCTTGCTTTCCTTCGGCATGCTGCAAGTGCCTGGAAAGAGGCTCCCAGAGGACCAAGGCCTCTTTTCTTAGCCAAAAGCTGGAAGTGGGAAGGTTCAGGCCCATGTGTGCTGAGTATTGGGAGGCCGGCTAAGCTTGCTGAGCATCGCTGTCCCGTCGGCCCTGGGCCACCCCCTTGGGCCCAAAGAGAGACCCCCTTCCTCTCTGGGCAAGTGCCTGGGCTCCTCCTCCCTGGGTTGTCTGGGCTGCTTAGAGGCCAGGAAACGGGCACGTCCTCTTCCTGGCACCCCCAGGCTGCTCACAGTCCCATACTGCAGTGAGTCAGCCCCTGCCAAAGAAATCCTTGTGTTTCTGCTTAGAGGCAGCTGGAGGCTTCTGTGGCCTCTGGGTCTTTCCTCTGCACCAACGGCATGGGCCGTCTCTTCCTGCCCACGCGTGCCAGCAGGACAAAATGCTTCTGGTTTCTGCAAGGGAGAGCTGAACGCCACGCGACGGAAGAGCTGCAGATGGCCGAGAACGGCCAATGCCTTTTGCAAGTGGCAGCGGGCCCCTCTCCTTCGGCTGCCTTGCGAGGAGAGTGCCCCTGCCGACAGGGGCCGACGGAGGGGGCACCTTCCCTAGCTGCAGCCTGCCAGCATGCGGCTTCTGCCGCTCGCGCCTCCTGCCAGGCCAGGTGCTCTCCTGCCCCTTTCCTCGGTGTCCGGGCAACAGCCGCACCCGGGAAGCAGCAGCCCTGCCGTGCCCGTGGCCTCCTTCTCTCGCACGCCCCTTCTGGAGCAGCATCGCCTCTCGGCAGCTTCTCTCTGCCCCTCCCTGGGGACTGCTGCGCTCGGCGGTGGCCCTTGACTCCCTGCCACAGAGGCATTGCTTCCCCAAATCTCCCTTGCCCTCTCCCACAACAGCAGCAGCAGCAGCAGCAGTGCTACCGCTGCTCAGTGCCTTGCCCTGCTGCTACGGCGGTGTGCACGCCAGGGCATGCAAACAGCCCCGCCGCACCTGCAGAACCATCCCAAAGTCGGTGGAGGACATTTGGCGCCCGAGTGTTGCAGGGAGAGACAAGGAGCCGTCAAATCGTCCTGCGGAAAAGGGCTTTATTGCACTGAAGTTACACGGGCGTAAATCCAAAGTCCCCCTGCTCCTGGTCCGAGGCTCCCCGGGGCCCTCAACGGGGAGGTCAGTGCTAACCACAGACAAGTTCCCACAGGTAGAAGCACACTGCCCGTCCCGGCAGGCTTCCCGCTGTTGCAAGGGGATGAGGATGCCGCCAAAGGCGGGGTTGGGGGGGGGAGGGGTTCCTTTCCTTTTTGTTCTTTCCTTTTTTTCCTTCCTTTTTACCTTCTCCTTTTTCCTTTCCTTTCCTTCGTCCCTTTTGTCTTTCCTTTTGTCTTTCCGTTTTTCTCTTTCCTTTCCCTTTTCCCTGTCCTTTTTTCCCTTTCTTCTTTGGCCCCTTTCTTTTCTTCCCCCACTTTTCTTCCCCTTCCTTTGCTTCCCCTCCTTCCCTTCCCCTCCTTTTTCTCCCTGCTTCCTTATCTCCCCCTTGCTAATCTCCCCCCTTATCCGCCTTGCTCATCTCCCCGCTTCTTTTCTCCCCGCTTTTCTCACCAGTTCTTCTCCCCATTTTTTCTTCCCCTTTTTTCCCTTCCCTTCTCCTCCCTTTTTTTCTCACCTTTCCTCCCTTCCCCCCCTTTTATCATCTTCCCCCTTTTTTCTCCCATCTTTGTCCCCCTTCTCCTCTTCCCACTTTTTCTTCCCCTTTTCTTCCCTCTTTTCTCCCCCTTCCCCCCGTTTTTCTCCCCCTTTTAGCTCCCTTTTTTTTTCTCCCTTCTTTGATGTTCTCCCCATTTTTCCTCACCTTTTTCTCCTCCCTTTTTGTTCCCCCTGCTTTCCTGCCCCCTTTCCTCTCCACCTTTTCTCCCCCTTTTTTCTCCCATTCCTGTCCTCCCTTCTCTTCCCCTTTGCTCTTCCCTCTTTTCTCATCTCCCCCTTTCCAGCCCCCCTTTCCCCCCACCTTTTCTCTGCCTTTCTTTTCTCCCCTTTTTCTCTTCCTCCCCCCCTCTTTTCCCCCTTCTTTCTTCCCTTTTTTCTCCCTTTCTTCTTTCTCCCCCTTTTCTTCTCCCCCCTTTTCTCCCCCTTCCTCCCCCTTTTTCTTCTCCCCCTTTTTTCTCCTCAGTTGCTCTCCCCCTTTTCCCTCTCTCCCTTTTTCTCCATTCTTTTCTCCATTTTTTCTACCTCTTTTTTCTCTCCCCCTTTTTTCTCTTGCTTTCTTATCTCCCCCTTTTTCCTCCCCTTTCATCTTCCCCTCTTTTCTTCCCTCTTTTCTTTTCTCCCCCTTTCCCACCATTTTCCTCCCCTTTGTCTCCCATTTTTCTCCTGCCTTCGCTTATTTTCTCCCTTTTTTCTCCCCCCTTTTTTTTTCTCCCCCCTTTTTCTCTCCCCGCTTTTCTCACCCTTTCTTCTCCGCCTTTTCCTCTCCCCCTCCTCCCTCCCTCCCTCCCTTTTTTCTCCACCTTTTATCTCCCTTCTTTTTCTCCCCTCCTTTCTTTTCTCTCCATTTTTCCCCACCTTTTTTCTCCCCCCTTTTCTCCCCTGCTTTTGGTCCCCCTCTTCTTTGCTCCCCCTTTTTCTCTCACCCTTTCCTCCTCCTTTCTCTCTCCCCCTCTTTTTCTCCTGCTTTCTTTTCTCCCCCCTTCTTTCTTCCCCCTTTTCCCTCCCCTTTCCCTCCCATTTCTCTCCCCCTTTTTCTCTACCCCTTTTCCTTCCCCTTTTTTCTTCCCTCTTTTCTTAGCTCCTCCTTTCCACCCCCTTTTTCTCCCCGTCTTTGCTCTGCCTTCCTTTTCTACCCCTTTGATTTCTCCCATTTCTCTCCCCCTTTTTTCTATTCCTTTCCCTTCTTTCCTTCCCCTTTTCCTTCCCCCTTCTTTCTCCCCCTTTCTTCTCCCTTTGCCCTTTCCCCTCCGCTTCTTGCCCCCTTGCCCCTCCTCCTTTTTCCTCTCCCCTCTCCTCTTCCCTTTTCTCTCCCTCTTTTTCCTCCTCACGCTTGCTCCCCCTTTTTTCTCTCCCCTCTTTTCCTACCCTTTTTCCTTCCCCCTTTTTTTCTCTCCCCCCTTTTTGCTCTGCCTCTCTCCCCGCTTTTCTCCCCTTTTAGCTTCCCCTCTTTTCTTCCCTCTTTTCTTAGCTCCCCTCTCCCACCCCTTTTTTCTCCTCATTTTTGGCTCTGCCTTTCTTTTCTCTCCCTTTTATTTCTTCCCCCCTCCCCGCCTTTTTGCTATTTCCCCCTCCTTTCTCCCCATTTTTCTTCCCCCTTTTTTCTCCTCCTTTCTTCTCCCTTTGCTTTTTCTCCCCATTTCTCTTCACTCTTTTCTCCCCCTTTTTTCCTGACACCTCTTTTCTCACCCTTTCTTACCTCCCCCTTCTTCTCCCGCCTTCTTCTCTCTCCATTTTTTCCCTCGCTTGCTTATCTCCCTCCTTTTTTCTCCCCTTTCTTCCTCCTCTCTTTGTTCCCCTTTCTCTCCCATTTCCACCCTCCTTTTTTAGTCCCCCTTTGCTTCTCTCTTGCTTATTTCCCCTTCCCCTCCTTTTCTTCTCCCTTTTCTCACTCTTTTTCTCCCCCTCTCTTCTTCCTCCCTTTTCTCCCTCTCCCTTTCCTCCCCTTTTCTAGCACCCCTTCATTTGGCCCCTTTTTTCACCCTTTTGCTCCCCTTTCTTTCCCCCCCCCTTTTTTCTCCCTCTTCCTTTTTTCTCCCTCTTCCTTTTCTCCCTCCTCTTTCTCCTCTTCTCTTAGCTCCATCTTCTTTGCTCCCTTTGCTTCTTCTCCCTTTTCTCCCCCTTTTTTGCCCTCACTTTTCTCTCCCCCTTCCTTTCTACACCTTTTTTCTCCCCGCTTTTTTCCTCTTCACTTTCTTGCCCTACCCCTTCCTTTTCTTTCCCTTTCTTTTCTCTCCATTTCTTTTTACGCCATTTCTTTTCTTTCTCTTGGTTTTCTCTCCATGTCTTTTCTTTCTTTCTTTTCTCCTCCCTTTATTTGCTCTCCATTTCTTCTCCTTCTCCTTCCCTTTCCCTTTCTCTTCCTCCTGCTCTTTCTTTCTCTCTTCTTCTCCTTCTCCTTTGCTTTTGCCTTCGCCTTCTCCTTCTCTTTCGCCTTCTCTTTCGCCTTCTCTTTGTCTCCCTCTTTCTCCTTCTCTCTCTCCTTCTTCTTCTCCTTCTCTGTCTCCTCCTCCGTCTCCTTCTCTTTCTCGCAGCTCTCGCCGCCGGCAAGCAGCAAGCGGGAATGGCAGCAGCTCCCAGGAGGCTTATGGAGGGGCCCCGCGAAGCAGCCCGGCAGCTCTCCGGGGAGCACCTGGAGGACGGTGCGGGTGCAGAGGCAGCCGAGAGTGGTGCCGCCTCCATGGCAGCTGGCTTTTCCAGGGCCCCCTTCTCCATGCCCAGCTGTTGCTGACCATCCGCAACACTGGGCGCCCGGCTGGTGCCCCTCTGGCGCCTTCTGCAGCCTCGCCAGCGGCCCGGGAAGGACAGGGCTGCCTCCGAGAGGCTCCTGCGCAGCGTGCCGAGCTCCTTGCTCTGAGCAGGCAGTGGAGGAGCAGAGACGCACGAGGCATTTCTGCGCCTCCCGCTGGGGCTTCTGCCTCTGGGCTGCTGCGTCTCAGCGGTTGGGGGGCCGCAGGCAGCTTCAGCCTCTGGGCTGTGGAGGGCAGAGGCGTCCTCCAGAGCAGCACCTGGGTGTGCTGTGGGGAGAAAGAGGCTGTCAGCTCCTTTTTCCTGGGCCTCTGAAGGGCCAAAAGGGCACTTTCCCGGTGGGAGCACGCAGCCCCGCACATGGCACATGGCACATGGCACATGGCACATGGCAAGGGGCAACCTTAGCAGCTATGGAGGTGAGGAGCAGTTCAGGAGGAGAGCCAAGTGCCCGCGGGGGCACTATCCTGCCCGGGGAGTGCAGCTGCAGTCCCTAGTGAGCAGCGCTGTGAAGAGCAGAGGGCTACAGAGGTTCAGCACGTGCGATGCCTTTTGTGCAGTGAGTCTTGTCATTGTGAACTTCTGGGAAGTGTGGCAGGAGGCAAGCACTGCCAGAAGGTCTCGAGCCCTCTGCCCCCCTCGGCATGGCCACAGGCGCCTTGCGATCTCCAGCTGCACAACTGGCACCAGCAGCCCTGCTCGGTGCCAATGCTCAGTGCATCGTCCTACCTGCGGAGCTGCCCGTGTGCTCGGGTGCCTCCGGAGCTGCTTCAGGCACGCAGAGAGCTGTGAGCAGCTGCAGCGAAGAGCCGAGGTCGTCACACTCCTGTGGAGGAGATGCTGGGCTGCAGGAATGGCCCCATGCAGCAGCGACCGACCGGTGTCTGCAGGGCTTCGGGCCCTGCCACGTGCCCTCCCGAAACTCCAACGCCTCCCGCCAGCACCCAGCCAGGGCCGGGGCAGAGGCAGCCCCTACTCACCTCCGCCGCAGTCAAGGCCTCCACGCTGCGGGCAGTCGGCGACCCCGACTAGGCAAGAGAGCAGAGAAGCCACGTGAGCAGCTGGTGGCGGGGGCCCTTCCCCAAAGCCCCGTGGCGCTCGGGGCGCAGCGGAAACCCCCGGGACACTTACGGGAGCGTCGAAGCCGACGGACTTGATGAGGAGCCGAAGGCAGGGCAGGCGGCTGAGCCGGGTCTCCTGGGCTCCTGGGCTTTGCCTGGGCACAGCGCAGGGACGAAGGCAGAGCTCGGTCACAGGCAGCCCCCTCTGCTCGCTGCCCCGACACCAGCCCCGCACCCCCACGCCACCCTGGCACAGCAGAGCTTCGTGCGGCGCTGGCTGGCAGCACCGCTCTGCAGCGCCCCCGGCCCCGCTGCCTCCGGGCCTCTTGCGTCGGGAAAGGGGCAGCGGCAGCTCGGGCTCCCCATCCACGCAAGCCAGGAGCTGTGGGGCCAGCTCCAGGGCGCTGCTGTTCGTTTGCCGTGCCAAGGCGAAGCAGCTGCTGCCGCTCGGCCCCAGAGCTGCCCCGCGCAGGCGGCGTCCCTTTCGCCCACCTCCCGTGCTGCTGTGCTGCGGGCAGCTGCCCCGGCAGCTCTGCACCGCCTGCAGCCTTGACGCCGCCGCAGGCAGGCTGAGTTCCCCGGCAGGGCTCACCTGAGCATGGTGTTCAGCCACCGCTCCTTCACCTCCTGCGACCTGCAGCGAGAAGGACAAACAGCCTCAGAGCCCGCTCCTGCTGCTGCTGCTGCTGCTGCTGCTGCTGCTGCTGGGGAGTGGCACAGGGCCCCAGACACAGCTGGCCTGCTTGGCACCGCTCCACACCGCCATACAGCAGAGCCCCCGCTCGGTGTCCCCCCACAGTGTCGCTGGGCTGAGCAGAGCTGCAGGGTCGTGGCGGCAGTGGCGGGTGGCTTGTGCACGCCTGGAGGTGCCCGTGGGTGCGTCTGAAAGCGCAGCGGGGCCTCCGCTTTCTCTGCCGCAGCCGGGGCTGAGCCCCAGCAAGCCCGGAGAGGACTGAAGGCGAGCACGGTGCCCTGCACCCCCCCAGCCCTGGACGCGCCCCCAAGACTCACCGGAAGGTGACCACGCAGACCTTGGTGGTCCAGACCAGGATGAGGGAATTGGCGCATTTGAGGCCAAAAACGTCCTCCTCATCTTCGCAGCCGCACGCCGCCTCGTCCTTCTCGCACAGCACCCAGAGGTCGCTGAGAGGCACCCGGTGCTTGAGCAGGAAGGTGGAACCACATCTGCCAGGAGGAAGAGCAGGGACCGCCTTGGAGGCTGTGTGCTGGGGGCAGCCGCAGCAGGCCTCCCGGGGAGAGCCGTGTGCCGGGGGCAGAGGCTCGGGGCAGCCAGCGCGGGGCTCGGGCGGCAGAAAGCAGCCTGCGTGCCAGCACGCACACAGGGCACTCTGGAGAAGTCGCTGCTGCAAAGCAGTGCTGGCGGGCGCTTGCTCAGGGGCTGCCGGTCAGGGTGGCAACACGCGGAGCCTGCCCCTTTCCGCTCACACCTCCCCGAATTAAAGGGCAAGGCTGTCCCTGCCCGCAGCGCAGGTGCACCCATGCAGGGGGCTGCAGGCCATATGAAGCACCAGTGGTGGTGGGGAGCAAAGGGCATGGAGCCCTGGGCGAGGCAGTGAGGAGAGGAGGAAGGCCTCCTTGCGGGCGACTGGATGCTAGAGGCTGTGAGCAGCAGGATTTGGCGGCACTGCTGTTCCTTGTCGAGAGGTGCTGTCGAGGAAGGAAACAATGGGAAGAGCAGCCCCGAGGAGGCACTTTCTGCTCCGGTGGGAGCAGATGCGGGGAGCAGCGGTGCCTGGGGGCAGGTGGCAGAGGCGGTGGCGGGGGGGAGGACGGCTCTGGTTGCTCTTCTTACCTGAATCTGGCGACGGCGATGGCGTCGGAGAAGAGCAGGAGGTGCCTGTCCCTCGTCCGCTGGTGCCGAGTCACCCGCACGCGCTCGCTGAGCAGGAGCCGGGGGCTCCTGCGCGACACAAAGGCACCAAGCGGCGCCGGGGGCCGGGAGGCTCCCCTGGGCGCGAGCCCGAGGCCGGCGCGAGGAGCCGCGCGGCCAGGGTCCCCAGGCTGTGCCTGCGTGCCGGCAGCGGGGCCGGCAGCGCCCCGGGTGCCGCAGCAGTTGGCCTGTCCCATGGCGCCGTGCGCGCGCAGAGGGCTGCGGTGCGTGCGTGCCCCGCGGCGGGCAGCGCCAGGCGCCGGTCAGGCCTGCGCCAAGGCAAGAGCGGTGCGCCTGTGCCGAGTAGTGCCGCTGCGCTGGGCCGGGAGCCTGCGTCTCCCCGCTGCCCCGCACTGGCACAGCGCCGCACTGGGGCCGGGCGGGCGCTGGTGGCCGTGGCCACCCGGGTGCCACTGTGGCACATTGTGACGCGGCGGCCGGGTCGCGGGGCAGCGCTGGGGCGTGGGCCGGGGGCCGCGGGCGCAAAGGGGAGTCTCCCCGCTGCCCGGCACCTCCGACGCCGCCACGGCATTGTCCCGTCTGCGGGGTGGGAGCGCGGCTGGTGGGGCCGGGCACCGCTGCTGGCTCCCGCCATGCCCCCTTTGCTCTGCGTCTCCGGGCTTGGTGTTGCAGGAGCTGCCGGCTTCAGCAGCTGGCTCTGTGTCAGTGAAAACCCCCAATGCACACGCCTCCCCGCACGGCTGCAACATGCCCTGTTGCTGCTGGGACAGGAGGCCTCAAGCTGTGGAGGGGGCAAGCAAGGGCGCCTGTGCCCGCTGGAGATCACATCAGGGCCCAGGCGGTGTCCCAACTTTCCCAGCTTTCACGCTTCCTCTGCACTCAGTCCCGGTAGTGGTGAGCCGGCGATGAGAGTGACCTCCCCTCCAGGTGCCAACATGTGGCCTCCCCATGTGAAGTGGGAAGCTCGGCTCCAGCCACAGTCAGAGAAGAGTTTAGGGCAGGATTCAGCTGCCTAAGCTCCAGGACCGGCATCCATTTGTGATGCCTTTGGCAATTCCTGGTGGTGCCCTGGCATACCCAAATGCCTGTAGACACGGGCTTTTGGGCAGCTGAATCCCACCTCGACTCAGGTGCGTCCCAGGAGTCTGCAGAGAGACTCAAAGGCAGACTGCGCAGGAGATGAGGCAGGCTCACGAAAATGCTTGTATACAGATAGGGAAGTGGAGGTAGCCATGTGTGCGGTCTGCATGTGAGTGCCAGTCCCGATGGCTGTGAAAGCAGCAGCGATGGTCCTTCTCTCAGCCTTCACCGGTGCTCGGCTCTCGAGGGGATGCCAAAGTGCTTTTGCTGCAATTGCTCTCCTCTCAGCAAGTGGCTGAGATACGTGTGTGGCAGAGCAAGAGATTGCAGCTCGCTGGTGCACGAGGGTGTGCTGCTCCAGGAGGAAGAGTCCCATGGGACAAGGCTCGAGAGGGAAGAGGGCTCCGAGAAAGCTGCTTGATAGTCCAGCATCCCCTCTGCCAAGCTCCAGAACAGTCCATGCCATTGAGCCAGGAGCTGAGCAAAGGGCATGGGAACCCTGTCTGGACGAACAAGGAGGTGCTGGCAAAAGCCAGACAGGAGAAGCAAGTGTGCAGAGGGTGGAAGCAGGGAGAGGTGACCTGCGAGGAACGCAGGGACATTGTTGGAGCAAGCAGCACTAGGGCTGGGAAGGCCAAAGCCTCCCTGCACTTGAATTCTTTCAGCGTTGCCCAGCGACAGGACGAGAGGCAACGGGCACAAACTGAAATTGCACAGGCAATTCCGTCTGAAGCTACGCAAAACTCTTTTGCGGTGAGGGTGCCTGAGCACTGGCACGGGTTGCTCAGAGGGCTTGTGGAGACGCCATCCTTGGGGATATTCAGAAGTTGTCTGCACATGGTCCTGGGCAGCCTGCTCTAGGTGAGCCTGCTTGAGCAGGGCGCTAGGAGCGCATGGTCTCTGACGGTGCCTTCCAGCCTCCACCGTTCTGCGATTCTCTGAACTCCCTTGTTCTTCTCTTTGCTCTTGCAAAGCCTAGAAAACCAGACGTGCCGTGCTGCTCAAAGGCAGGCTGCTGTGCTGGGCGAGCTGAGCCGGGCAATGCCAGAGCTCAGCTTTTCCCCTTTGCAGCTCAGCCATGCTTCCTCCCCAGGGCAGGTGCATTTGGTTGGCAAGAAGAGAGTGCATCGTGTGATTTAAAACAGCCGCAGGATGCAGACGCCAGGAGCTTCATTCAGGCGGCCCCAGCAGGAGGCTTAATTCCAGCATTGTCTGCCACGGCAATGCTTGCCTCTTCTGCTTTACTCATGCTGGTATGATTAGAGTGTCTTCCTGGCACTTAAACAGAAAACGGGATGTGCGAAGCATGGGGTGCAATAGTCGTCACGGAGTAGCCCAAGGAGCAGAGGGGCCTCGCCGACATCACTTGGCTCCTGTGCCCAAAGGCAGCTCCCATTGATGCAGCTGTTGGTCAAAGGGCTTTTGGTCTTTGTGGCTAGGGAGCCAAAGGCAGCTTTGGCAAAGGCCCCCAGAGAATTCCCCTGTTGGCTACGGTGGTTCGGGGGCCTTAGCCTTGGAGGCCAGGAGGGCTGGGCTGGCCCCGTGCTTGTGGTTGGGCGCTCTGGTAGCTGGGTAAAGCAGTTTTCCGAGCTGAAGGCAGAACGTGGCGCACTAAAGCAAAGCCCTCTGCTTTCTGTGGGCTTCTAGTCTTTGGAGGCCCGCCAAGTGCGTGTCTGGAGGTCACCTGTGTAAAGGGACAGGTGGACTGACAGGGCAAGTCCTTAAGGAAAGAGATGGAGGGAGACAAAGGCTCTCTGGAGAGGAGGGAGGGGCTACATCTCCTGTGGGGTGCGTTTCCATTTAGGTCTTGTTCGATCGTGGTGCTTCTTGCACTTGCAAGAGCAAGCTGAGAGGGGCTGGAGCACAGTTTTAGGCAACTCCTTCCCCCTAGCCCTTGCTTGTGACCGATGCGTAGAGCTCCTCTGCGTTTGGTGCCCCTCTCTTGCTTTCCTTCGGCATGCTGCAAGTGCCTGGAAAGAGGCTCCCAGAGGACCAAGGCCTCTTTTCTTAGCCAGAAGCTGGAAGTGGGAAGGTTCAGGCCCATGTGTGCTGAGTATTGGGAGGCCGGCTAAGCTTGCTGAGCATCGCTGTCCCGTCGGCCCTGGGCCACCCCCTTGGGCCCAAAGAGAGACCCCCTTCCTCTCTGGGCAAGTGCCTGGGCTCCTCCTCCCTGGGTTGTCTGGGCTGCTTAGAGGCCAGGAAACGGGCACGTCCTCTTCCTGGCACCCCCAGGCTGCTCACAGTCCCATACTGCAGTGAGTCAGCCCCTGCCAAAGAAATCCTTGTGTTTCTGCTTAGAGGCAGCTGGAGGCTTCTGTGGCCTCTGGGTCTTTCCTCTGCACCAACGGCATGGGCCGTCTCTTCCTGCCCACGCGTGCCAGCAGGACAAAATGCTTCTGGTTTCTGCAAGGGAGAGCTGAACGCCACGCGACGGAAGAGCTGCAGATGGCCGAGAACGGCCAATGCCTTTTGCAAGTGGCAGCGGGCCCCTCTCCTTCGGCTGCCTTGCGAGGAGAGTGCCCCTGCCGACAGGGGCCGACGGAGGGGGCACCTTCCCTAGCTGCAGCCTGCCAGCATGCGGCTTCTGCCGCTCGCGCCTCCTGCCAGGCCAGGTGCTCTCCTGCCCCTTTCCTCGGTGTCCGGGCAACAGCCGCACCCGGGAAGCAGCAGCCCTGCCGTGCCCGTGGCCTCCTTCTCTCGCACGCCCCTTCTGGAGCAGCATCGCCTCTCGGCAGCTTCTCTCTGCCCCTCCCTGGGGACTGCTGCGCTCGGCGGTGGCCCTTGACTCCCTGCCACAGAGGCATTGCTTCCCCAAATCTCCCTTGCCCTCTCCCACAACAGCAGCAGCAGCAGCAGCAGTGCTACCGCTGCTCAGTGCCTTGCCCTGCTGCTACGGCGGTGTGCACGCCAGGGCATGCAAACAGCCCCGCCGCACCTGCAGAACCATCCCAAAGTCGGTGGAGGACATTTGGCGCCCGAGTGTTGCAGGGAGAGACAAGGAGCCGTCAAATCGTCCTGCGGAAAAGGGCTTTATTGCACTGAAGTTACACGGGCGTAAATCCAAAGTCCCCCTGCTCCTGGTCCGAGGCTCCCCGGGGCCCTCAACGGGGAGGTCAGTGCTAACCACAGACAAGTTCCCACAGGTAGAAGCACACTGCCCGTCCCGGCAGGCTTCCCGCTGTTGCAAGGGGATGAGGATGCCGCCAAAGGCGGGGTTGGGGGGGGGAGGGGTTCCTTTCCTTTTTGTTCTTTCCTTTTTTTCCTTCCTTTTTACCTTCTCCTTTTTCCTTTCCTTTCCTTCGTCCCTTTTGTCTTTCCTTTTGTCTTTCCGTTTTTCTCTTTCCTTTCCCTTTTCCCTGTCCTTTTTTCCCTTTCTTCTTTGGCCCCTTTCTTTTCTTCCCCCACTTTTCTTCCCCTTCCTTTGCTTCCCCTCCTTCCCTTCCCCTCCTTTTTCTCCCTGCTTCCTTATCTCCCCCTTGCTAATCTCCCCCCTTATCCGCCTTGCTCATCTCCCCGTTTCTTTTCTCCCCGCTTTTCTCACCAGTTCTTCTCCCCATTTTTTCTTCCCCTTTTTTCCCTTCCCTTCTCCTCCCTTTTTTTCTCACCTTTCCTCCCTTCCCCCCCTTTTATCATCTTCCCCCTTTTTTCTCCCATCTTTGTCCCCCTTCTCCTCTTCCCACTTTTTCTTCCCCTTTTCTTCCCTCTTTTCTCCCCCTTCCCCCCGTTTTTCTCCCCCTTTTAGCTCCCTTTTTTTTTCTCCCTTCTTTGATGTTCTCCCCATTTTTCCTCACCTTTTTCTCCTCCCTTTTTGTTCCCCCTGCTTTCCTGCCCCCTTTCCTCTCCACCTTTTCTCCCCCTTTTTTCTCCCATTCCTGTCCTCCCTTCTCTTCCCCTTTGCTCTTCCCTCTTTTCTCATCTCCCCCTTTCCAGCCCCCCTTTCCCCCCACCTTTTCTCTGCCTTTCTTTTCTCCCCTTTTTCTCTTCCTCCCCCCCTCTTTTCCCCCTTCTTTCTTCCCTTTTTTCTCCCTTTCTTCTTTCTCCCCCTTTTCTTCTCCCCCCTTTTCTCCCCCTTCCTCCCCCTTTTTCTTCTCCCCCTTTTTTCTCCTCAGTTGCTCTCCCCCTTTTCCCTCTCTCCCTTTTTCTCCATTCTTTTCTCCATTTTTTTCTACCTCTTTTTTCTCTCCCCCTTTTTTCTCTTGCTTTCTTATCTCCCCCTTTTTCCTCCCCTTTCATCTTCCCCTCTTTTCTTCCCTCTTTTCTTTTCTCCCCCTTTCCCACCATTTTCCTCCCCTTTGTCTCCCATTTTTCTCCTGCCTTCGCTTATTTTCTCCCTTTTTTCTCCCCCCTTTTTTTTTCTCCCCCCTTTTTCTCTCCCCGCTTTTCTCACCCTTTCTTCTCCGCCTTTTCCTCTCCCCCTCCTCCCTCCCTCCCTCCCTTTTTTCTCCACCTTTTATCTCCCTTCTTTTTCTCCCCTCCTTTCTTTTCTCTCCATTTTTCCCCACCTTTTTTCTCCCCCCTTTTCTCCCCTGCTTTTGGTCCCCCTCTTCTTTGCTCCCCCTTTTTCTCTCACCCTTTCCTCCTCCTTTCTCTCTCCCCCTCTTTTTCTCCTGCTTTCTTTTCTCCCCCCTTCTTTCTTCCCCCTTTTCCCTCCCCTTTCCCTCCCATTTCTCTCCCCCTTTTTCTCTACCCCTTTTCCTTCCCCTTTTTTCTTCCCTCTTTTCTTAGCTCCTCCTTTCCACCCCCTTTTTCTCCCCGTCTTTGCTCTGCCTTCCTTTTCTACCCCTTTGATTTCTCCCATTTCTCTCCCCCTTTTTTCTATTCCTTTCCCTTCTTTCCTTCCCCTTTTCCTTCCCCCTTCTTTCTCCCCCTTTCTTCTCCCTTTGCCCTTTCCCCTCCGCTTCTTGCCCCCTTGCCCCTCCTCCTTTTTCCTCTCCCCTCTCCTCTTCCCTTTTCTCTCCCTCTTTTTCCTCCTCACGCTTGCTCCCCCTTTTTTCTCTCCCCTCTTTTCCTACCCTTTTTCCTTCCCCCTTTTTTTCTCTCCCCCCTTTTTGCTCTGCCTCTCTCCCCGCTTTTCTCCCCTTTTAGCTTCCCCTCTTTTCTTCCCTCTTTTCTTAGCTCCCCTCTCCCACCCCTTTTTTCTCCTCATTTTTGGCTCTGCCTTTCTTTTCTCTCCCTTTTATTTCTTCCCCCCTCCCCGCCTTTTTGCTATTTCCCCCTCCTTTCTCCCCATTTTTCTTCCCCCTTTTTTCTCCTCCTTTCTTCTCCCTTTGCTTTTTCTCCCCATTTCTCTTCACTCTTTTCTCCCCCTTTTTTCCTGACACCTCTTTTCTCACCCTTTCTTACCTCCCCCTTCTTCTCCCGCCTTCTTCTCTCTCCATTTTTTCCCTCGCTTGCTTATCTCCCTCCTTTTTTCTCCCCTTTCTTCCTCCTCTCTTTGTTCCCCTTTCTCTCCCATTTCCACCCTCCTTTTTTAGTCCCCCTTTGCTTCTCTCTTGCTTATTTCCCCTTCCCCTCCTTTTCTTCTCCCTTTTCTCACTCTTTTTCTCCCCCTCTCTTCTTCCTCCCTTTTCTCCCTCTCCCTTTCCTCCCCTTTTCTAGCACCCCTTCATTTGGCCCCTTTTTTCACCCTTTTGCTCCCCTTTCTTTCCCCCCCCCTTTTTTCTCCCTCTTCCTTTTTTCTCCCTCTTCCTTTTCTCCCTCCTCTTTCTCCTCTTCTCTTAGCTCCATCTTCTTTGCTCCCTTTGCTTCTTCTCCCTTTTCTCCCCCTTTTTTGCCCTCACTTTTCTCTCCCCCTTCCTTTCTACACCTTTTTTCTCCCCGCTTTTTTCCTCTTCACTTTCTTGCCCTACCCCTTCCTTTTCTTTCCCTTTCTTTTCTCTCCATTTCTTTTTACGCCATTTCTTTTCTTTCTCTTGGTTTTCTCTCCATGTCTTTTCTTTCTTTCTTTTCTCCTCCCTTTATTTGCTCTCCATTTCTTCTCCTTCTCCTTCCCTTTCCCTTTCTCTTCCTCCTGCTCTTTCTTTCTCTCTTCTTCTCCTTCTCCTTTGCTTTTGCCTTCGCCTTCTCCTTCTCTTTCGCCTTCTCTTTCGCCTTCTCTTTGTCTCCCTCTTTCTCCTTCTCTCTCTCCTTCTTCTTTTCCTTCTCTGTCTCCTCCTCCGTCTCCTTCTCTTTCTCGCAGCTCTCGCCGCCGGCAAGCAGCAAGCGGGAATGGCAGCAGCTCCCAGGAGGCTTATGGAGGGGCCCCGCGAAGCAGCCCGGCAGCTCTCCGGGGAGCACCTGGAGGACGGTGCGGGTGCAGAGGCAGCCGAGAGTGGTGCCGCCTCCATGGCAGCTGGCTTTTCCAGGGCCCCCTTCTCCATGCCCAGCTGTTGCTGACCATCCGCAACACTGGGCGCCCGGCTGGTGCCCCTCTGGCGCCTTCTGCAGCCTCGCCAGCGGCCCGGGAAGGACAGGGCTGCCTCCGAGAGGCTCCTGCGCAGCGTGCCGAGCTCCTTGCTCTGAGCAGGCAGTGGAGGAGCAGAGACGCACGAGGCATTTCTGCGCCTCCCGCTGGGGCTTCTGCCTCTGGGCTGCTGCGTCTCAGCGGTTGGGGGGCCGCAGGCAGCTTCAGCCTCTGGGCTGTGGAGGGCAGAGGCGTCCTCCAGAGCAGCACCTGGGTGTGCTGTGGGGAGAAAGAGGCTGTCAGCTCCTTTTTCCTGGGCCTCTGAAGGGCCAAAAGGGCACTTTCCCGGTGGGAGCACGCAGCCCCGCACATGGCACATGGCACATGGCACATGGCACATGGCAAGGGGCAACCTTAGCAGCTATGGAGGTGAGGAGCAGTTCAGGAGGAGAGCCAAGTGCCCGCGGGGGCACTATCCTGCCCGGGGAGTGCAGCTGCAGTCCCTAGTGAGCAGCGCTGTGAAGAGCAGAGGGCTACAGAGGTTCAGCACGTGCGATGCCTTTTGTGCAGTGAGTCTTGTCATTGTGAACTTCTGGGAAGTGTGGCAGGAGGCAAGCACTGCCAGAAGGTCTCGAGCCCTCTGCCCCCCTCGGCATGGCCACAGGCGCCTTGCGATCTCCAGCTGCACAACTGGCACCAGCAGCCCTGCTCGGTGCCAATGCTCAGTGCATCGTCCTACCTGCGGAGCTGCCCGTGTGCTCGGGTGCCTCCGGAGCTGCTTCAGGCACGCAGAGAGCTGTGAGCAGCTGCAGCGAAGAGCCGAGGTCGTCACACTCCTGTGGAGGAGATGCTGGGCTGCAGGAATGGCCCCATGCAGCAGCGACCGACCGGTGTCTGCAGGGCTTCGGGCCCTGCCACGTGCCCTCCCGAAACTCCAACGCCTCCCGCCAGCACCCAGCCAGGGCCGGGGCAGAGGCAGCCCCTACTCACCTCCGCCGCAGTCAAGGCCTCCACGCTGCGGGCAGTCGGCGACCCCGACTAGGCAAGAGAGCAGAGAAGCCACGTGAGCAGCTGGTGGCGGGGGCCCTTCCCCAAAGCCCCGTGGCGCTCGGGGCGCAGCGGAAACCCCCGGGACACTTACGGGAGCGTCGAAGCCGACGGACTTGATGAGGAGCCGAAGGCAGGGCAGGCGGCTGAGCCGGGTCTCCTGGGCTCCTGGGCTTTGCCTGGGCACAGCGCAGGGACGAAGGCAGAGCTCGGTCACAGGCAGCCCCCTCTGCTCGCAGCCCCGACACCAGCCCCGCACCCCCACGCCACCCTGGCACAGCAGAGCTTCGTGCGGCGCTGGCTGGCAGCACCGCTCTGCAGCGCCCCCGGCCCCGCTGCCTCCGGGCCTCTTGCGTCGGGAAAGGGGCAGCGGCAGCTCGGGCTCCCCATCCACGCAAGCCAGGAGCTGTGGGGCCAGCTCCAGGGCGCTGCTGTTCGTTTGCCGTGCCAAGGCGAAGCAGCTGCTGCCGCTCGGCCCCAGAGCTGCCCCGCGCAGGCGGCGTCCCTTTCGCCCACCTCCCGTGCTGCTGTGCTGCGGGCAGCTGCCCCGGCAGCTCTGCACCGCCTGCAGCCTTGACGCCGCCGCAGGCAGGCTGAGTTCCCCGGCAGGGCTCACCTGAGCATGGTGTTCAGCCACCGCTCCTTCACCTCCTGCGACCTGCAGCGAGAAGGACAAACAGCCTCAGAGCCCGCTCCTGCTGCTGCTGCTGCTGCTGCTGCTGCTGCTGCTGGGGAGTGGCACAGGGCCCCAGACACAGCTGGCCTGCTTGGCACCGCTCCACACCGCCATACAGCAGAGCCCCCGCTCGGTGTCCCCCCACAGTGTCGCTGGGCTGAGCAGAGCTGCAGGGTCGTGGCGGCAGTGGCGGGTGGCTTGTGCACGCCTGGAGGTGCCCGTGGGTGCGTCTGAAAGCGCAGCGGGGCCTCCGCTTTCTCTGCCGCAGCCGGGGCTGAGCCCCAGCAAGCCCGGAGAGGACTGAAGGCGAGCACGGTGCCCTGCACCCCCCCAGCCCTGGACGCGCCCCCAAGACTCACCGGAAGGTGACCACGCAGACCTTGGTGGTCCAGACCAGGATGAGGGAATTGGCGCATTTGAGGCCAAAAACGTCCTCCTCATCTTCGCAGCCGCACGCCGCCTCGTCCTTCTCGCACAGCACCCAGAGGTCGCTGAGAGGCACCCGGTGCTTGAGCAGGAAGGTGGAACCACATCTGCCAGGAGGAAGAGCAGGGACCGCCTTGGAGGCTGTGTGCTGGGGGCAGCCGCAGCAGGCCTCCCGGGGAGAGCCGTGTGCCGGGGGCAGAGGCTCGGGGCAGCCAGCGCGGGGCTCGGGCGGCAGAAAGCAGCCTGCGTGCCAGCACGCACACAGGGCACTCTGGAGAAGTCGCTGCTGCAAAGCAGTGCTGGCGGGCGCTTGCTCAGGGGCTGCCGGTCAGGGTGGCAACACGCGGAGCCTGCCCCTTTCCGCTCACACCTCCCCGAATTAAAGGGCAAGGCTGTCCCTGCCCGCAGCGCAGGTGCACCCATGCAGGGGGCTGCAGGCCATATGAAGCACCAGTGGTGGTGGGGAGCAAAGGGCATGGAGCCCTGGGCGAGGCAGTGAGGAGAGGAGGAAGGCCTCCTTGCGGGCGACTGGATGCTAGAGGCTGTGAGCAGCAGGATTTGGCGGCACTGCTGCTCCTTGTCGAGAGGTGCTGTCGAGGAAGGAAACAATGGGAAGAGCAGCCCCGAGGAGGCACTTTCTGCTCCGGTGGGAGCAGATGCGGGGAGCAGCGGTGCCTGGGGGCAGGTGGCAGAGGCGGTGGCGGGGGGGAGGACGGCTCTGGTTGCTCTTCTTACCTGAATCTGGCGACGGCGATGGCGTCGGAGAAGAGCAGGAGGTGCCTGTCCCTCGTCCGCTGGTGCCGAGTCACCCGCACGCGCTCGCTGAGCAGGAGCCGGGGGCTCCTGCGCGACACAAAGGCACCAAGCGGCGCCGGGGGCCGGGAGGCTCCCCTGGGCGCGAGCCCGAGGCCGGCGCGAGGAGCCGCGCGGCCAGGGTCCCCAGGCTGTGCCTGCGTGCCGGCAGCGGGGCCGGCAGCGCCCCGGGTGCCGCAGCAGTTGGCCTGTCCCATGGCGCCGTGCGCGCGCAGAGGGCTGCGGTGCGTGCGTGCCCCGCGGCGGGCAGCGCCAGGCGCCGGTCAGGCCTGCGCCAAGGCAAGAGCGGTGCGCCTGTGCCGAGTAGTGCCGCTGCGCTGGGCCGGGAGCCTGCGTCTCCCCGCTGCCCCGCACTGGCACAGCGCCGCACTGGGGCCGGGCGGGCGCTGGTGGCCGTGGCCACCCGGGTGCCACTGTGGCACATTGTGACGCGGCGGCCGGGTCGCGGGGCAGCGCTGGGGCGTGGGCCGGGGGCTGCGGGCGCAAAGGGGAGTCTCCCCGCTGCCCGGCACCTCCGACGCCGCCACGGCATTGTCCCGTCTGCGGGGTGGGAGCGCGGCTGGTGGGGCCGGGCACCGCTGCTGGCTCCCGCCATGCCCCCTTTGCTCTGCGTCTCCGGGCTTGGTGTTGCAGGAGCTGCCGGCTTCAGCAGCTGGCTCTGTGTCAGTGAAAACCCCCAATGCACACGCCTCCCCGCACGGCTGCAACATGCCCTGTTGCTGCTGGGACAGGAGGCCTCAAGCTGTGGAGGGGGCAAGCAAGGGCGCCTGTGCCCGCTGGAGATCACATCAGGGCCCAGGCGGTGTCCCAACTTTCCCAGCTTTCACGCTTCCTCTGCACTCAGTCCCGGTAGTGGTGAGCCGGCGATGAGAGTGACCTCCCCTCCAGGTGCCAACATGTGGCCTCCCCATGTGAAGTGGGAAGCTCGGCTCCAGCCACAGTCAGAGAAGAGTTTAGGGCAGGATTCAGCTGCCTAAGCTCCAGGACCGGCATCCATTTGTGATGCCTTTGGCAATTCCTGGTGGTGCCCTGGCATACCCAAATGCCTGTAGACACGGGCTTTTGGGCAGCTGAATCCCACCTCGACTCAGGTGCGTCCCAGGAGTCTGCAGAGAGACTCAAAGGCAGACTGCGCAGGAGATGAGGCAGGCTCACGAAAATGCTTGTATACAGATAGGGAAGTGGAGGTAGCCATGTGTGCGGTCTGCATGTGAGTGCCAGTCCCGATGGCTGTGAAAGCGGCAGCGATGGTCCTTCTCTCAGCCTTCACCGGTGCTCGGCTCTCGAGGGGATGCCAAAGTGCTTTTGCTGCAATTGCTCTCCTCTCAGCAAGTGGCTGAGATACGTGTGTGGCAGAGCAAGAGATTGCAGCTCGCTGGTGCACGAGGGTGTGCTGCTCCAGGAGGAAGAGTCCCATGGGACAAAGCTCGAGAGGGAAGAGGGCTCCGAGAAAGCTGCTTGATAGTCCAGCATCCCCTCTGCCAAGCTCCAGAACAGTCCATGCCATTGAGCCAGGAGCTGAGCAAAGGGCATGGGAACCCTGTCTGGACGAACAAGGAGGTGCTGGCAAAAGCCAGACAGGAGAAGCAAGTGTGCAGAGGGTGGAAGCAGGGAGAGGTGACCTGCGAGGAACGCAGGGACATTGTTGGAGCAAGCAGCACTAGGGCTGGGAAGGCCAAAGCCTCCCTGCACTTGAATTCTTTCAGCGTTGCCCAGCGACAGGACGAGAGGCAACGGGCACAAACTGAAATTGCACAGGCAATTCCGTCTGAAGCTACGCAAAACTCTTTTGCGGTGAGGGTGCCTGAGCACTGGCACGGGTTGCTCAGAGGGCTTGTGGAGACGCCATCCTTGGGGATATTCAGAAGTTGTCTGCACACGGTCCTGGGCAGCCTGCTCTAGGTGAGCCTGCTTGAGCAGGGCGCTAGGAGTGCATGGTCTCTGACGGTGCCTTCCAGCCTCCACCGTTCTGCGATTCTCTGAACTCCCTTGTTCTTCTCTTTGCTCTTGCAAAGCCTAGAAAACCAGACGTGCCGTGCTGCTCAAAGGCAGGCTGCTGTGCTGGGCGAGCTGAGCCGGGCAATGCCAGAGCTCAGCTTTTCCCCTTTGCAGCTCAGCCATGCTTCCTCCCCAGGGCAGGTGCATTTGGTTGGCAAGAAGAGAGTGCATCGTGTGATTTAAAACAGCCGCAGGATGCAGACGCCAGGAGCTTCATTCAGGCGGCCCCAGCAGGAGGCTTAATTCCAGCATTGTCTGCCACGGCAATGCTTGCCTCTTCTGCTTTACTCATGCTGGTATGATTAGAGTGTCTTCCTGGCACTTAAACAGAAAACGGGATGTGCGAAGCATGGGGTGCAATAGTCGTCACGGAGTAGCCCAAGGAGCAGAGGGGCCTCGCCGACATCACTTGGCTCCTGTGCCCAAAGGCAGCTCCCGTCGATGCAGCTGTTGGTCAAAGGGCTTTTGGTCTTTGTGGCTAGGGAGCCAAAGGCAGCTTTGGCAAAGGCCCCCAGAGAATTCCCCTGTTGGCTGCAGTGGTTCGGGGGCCTTAGCCTTGGAGGCCAGGAGGGCTGGGCTGGCCCCGTGCTTGTGGTCGGGCGCTCTGGTAGCTGGGTAAAGCAGTTTTCCGAGCTGAAGGCAGAATGTGGCGCACTAAAGCAAAGCCCTCTGCTTTCTGTGGGCTTCTAGTCTTTGGAGGCCTGCCAAGTGCGTGTCTGGAGGTCACCTGTGTAAAGGGACAGGTGGACTGACAGGGCAAGTCCTTAAGGAAAGAGATGGAGGGAGACAAAGGCTCTCTGGAGAGGAGGGAGGGGCTACATCTCCTGTGGGGTGCGTTTCCATTTAGGTCTTGTTCGATCGTGGTGCTTCTTGCACTTGCAAGAGCAAGCTGAGAGGGGCTGGAGCACAGTTTTAGGCAACTCCTTCCCCCTAGCCCTTGCTTGTGACCGATGCGTAGAGCTCCTCTGCGTTTGGTGCCCCTCTCTTGCTTTCCTTCGGCATGCTGCAAGTGCCTGGAAAGAGGCTCCCAGAGGACCAAGGCCTCTTTTCTTAGCCAGAAGCTGGAAGTGGGAAGGTTCAGGCCCATGTGTGCTGAGTATTGGGAGGCCGGCTAAGCTTGCTGAGCATCGCTGTCCCGTCGGCCCTGGGCCACCCCCTTGGGCCCAAAGAGAGACCCCCTTCCTCTCTGGGCAAGTGCCTGGGCTCCTCCTCCCTGGGTTGTCTGGGCTGCTTAGAGGCCAGGAAACGGGCACGTCCTCTTCCTGGCACCCCCAGGCTGCTCACAGTCCCATACTGCAGTGAGTCAGCCCCTGCCAAAGAAATCCTTGTGTTTCTGCTTAGAGGCAGCTGGAGGCTTCTGTGGCCTCTGGGTCTTTCCTCTGCACCAACGGCATGGGCCGTCTCTTCCTGCCCACGCGTGCCAGCAGGACAAAATGCTTCTGGTTTCTGCAAGGGAGAGCTGAACGCCACGCGACGGAAGAGCTGCAGATGGCCGAGAACGGCCAATGCCTTTTGCAAGTGGCAGCGGGCCCCTCTCCTTCGGCTGCCTTGCGAGGAGAGTGCCCCTGCCGACAGGGGCCGACGGAGGGGGCACCTTCCCTAGCTGCAGCCTGCCAGCATGCGGCTTCTGCCGCTCGCGCCTCCTGCCAGGCCAGGTGCTCTCCTGCCCCTTTCCTCGGTGTCCGGGCAACAGCCGCACCCGGGAAGCAGCAGCCCTGCCGTGCCCGTGGCCTCCTTCTCTCGCACGCCCCTTCTGGAGCAGCATCGCCTCTCGGCAGCTTCTCTCTGCCCCTCCCTGGGGACTGCTGCGCTCGGCGGTGGCCCTTGACTCCCTGCCACAGAGGCATTGCTTCCCCAAATCTCCCTTGCCCTCTCCCACAACAGCAGCAGCAGCAGCAGCAGTGCTACCGCTGCTCAGTGCCTTGCCCTGCTGCTACGGCGGTGTGCACGCCAGGGCATGCAAACAGCCCCGCCGCACCTGCAGAACCATCCCAAAGTCGGTGGAGGACATTTGGCGCCCGAGTGTTGCAGGGAGAGACAAGGAGCCGTCAAATCGTCCTGCGGAAAAGGGCTTTATTGCACTGAAGTTACACGGGCGTAAATCCAAAGTCCCCCTGCTCCTGGTCCGAGGCTCCCCGGGGCCCTCAACGGGGAGGTCAGTGCTAACCACAGACAAGTTCCCACAGGTAGAAGCACACTGCCCGTCCCGGCAGGCTTCCCGCTGTTGCAAGGGGATGAGGATGCCGCCAAAGGCGGGGTTGGGGGGGGGAGGGGTTCCTTTCCTTTTTGTTCTTTCCTTTTTTTCCTTCCTTTTTACCTTCTCCTTTTTCCTTTCCTTTCCTTCGTCCCTTTTGTCTTTCCTTTTGTCTTTCCGTTTTTCTCTTTCCTTTCCCTTTTCCCTGTCCTTTTTTCCCTTTCTTCTTTGGCCCCTTTCTTTTCTTCCCCCACTTTTCTTCCCCTTCCTTTGCTTCCCCTCCTTCCCTTCCCCTCCTTTTTCTCCCTGCTTCCTTATCTCCCCCTTGCTAATCTCCCCCCTTATCCGCCTTGCTCATCTCCCCGTTTCTTTTCTCCCCGCTTTTCTCACCAGTTCTTCTCCCCATTTTTTCTTCCCCTTTTTTCCCTTCCCTTCTCCTCCCTTTTTTTCTCACCTTTCCTCCCTTCCCCCCCTTTTATCATCTTCCCCCTTTTTTCTCCCATCTTTGTCCCCCTTCTCCTCTTCCCACTTTTTCTTCCCCTTTTCTTCCCTCTTTTCTCCCCCTTCCCCCCGTTTTTCTCCCCCTTTTAGCTCCCTTTTTTTTTCTCCCTTCTTTGATGTTCTCCCCATTTTTCCTCACCTTTTTCTCCTCCCTTTTTGTTCCCCCTGCTTTCCTGCCCCCTTTCCTCTCCACCTTTTCTCCCCCTTTTTTCTCCCATTCCTGTCCTCCCTTCTCTTCCCCTTTGCTCTTCCCTCTTTTCTCATCTCCCCCTTTCCAGCCCCCCTTTCCCCCCACCTTTTCTCTGCCTTTCTTTTCTCCCCTTTTTCTCTTCCTCCCCCCCTCTTTTCCCCCTTCTTTCTTCCCTTTTTTCTCCCTTTCTTCTTTCTCCCCCTTTTCTTCTCCCCCCTTTTCTCCCCCTTCCTCCCCCTTTTTCTTCTCCCCCTTTTTTCTCCTCAGTTGCTCTCCCCCTTTTCCCTCTCTCCCTTTTTCTCCATTCTTTTCTCCATTTTTTTCTACCTCTTTTTTCTCTCCCCCTTTTTTCTCTTGCTTTCTTATCTCCCCCTTTTTCCTCCCCTTTCATCTTCCCCTCTTTTCTTCCCTCTTTTCTTTTCTCCCCCTTTCCCACCATTTTCCTCCCCTTTGTCTCCCATTTTTCTCCTGCCTTCGCTTATTTTCTCCCTTTTTTCTCCCCCCTTTTTTTTTCTCCCCCCTTTTTCTCTCCCCGCTTTTCTCACCCTTTCTTCTCCGCCTTTTCCTCTCCCCCTCCTCCCTCCCTCCCTCCCTTTTTTCTCCACCTTTTATCTCCCTTCTTTTTCTCCCCTCCTTTCTTTTCTCTCCATTTTTCCCCACCTTTTTTCTCCCCCCTTTTCTCCCCTGCTTTTGGTCCCCCTCTTCTTTGCTCCCCCTTTTTCTCTCACCCTTTCCTCCTCCTTTCTCTCTCCCCCTCTTTTTCTCCTGCTTTCTTTTCTCCCCCCTTCTTTCTTCCCCCTTTTCCCTCCCCTTTCCCTCCCATTTCTCTCCCCCTTTTTCTCTACCCCTTTTCCTTCCCCTTTTTTCTTCCCTCTTTTCTTAGCTCCTCCTTTCCACCCCCTTTTTCTCCCCGTCTTTGCTCTGCCTTCCTTTTCTACCCCTTTGATTTCTCCCATTTCTCTCCCCCTTTTTTCTATTCCTTTCCCTTCTTTCCTTCCCCTTTTCCTTCCCCCTTCTTTCTCCCCCTTTCTTCTCCCTTTGCCCTTTCCCCTCCGCTTCTTGCCCCCTTGCCCCTCCTCCTTTTTCCTCTCCCCTCTCCTCTTCCCTTTTCTCTCCCTCTTTTTCCTCCTCACGCTTGCTCCCCCTTTTTTCTCTCCCCTCTTTTCCTACCCTTTTTCCTTCCCCCTTTTTTTCTCTCCACCCTTTTTGCTCTGCCTCTCTCCCCGCTTTTCTCCCCTTTTAGCTTCCCCTCTTTTCTTCCCTCTTTTCTTAGCTCCCCTCTCCCACCCCTTTTTTCTCCTCATTTTTGGCTCTGCCTTTCTTTTCTCTCCCTTTTATTTCTTCCCCCCTCCCCGCCTTTTTGCTATTTCCCCCTCCTTTCTCCCCATTTTTCTTCCCCCTTTTTTCTCCTCCTTTCTTCTCCCTTTGCTTTTTCTCCCCATTTCTCTTCACTCTTTTCTCCCCCTTTTTTCCTGACACCTCTTTTCTCACCCTTTCTTACCTCCCCCTTCTTCTCCCGCCTTCTTCTCTCTCCATTTTTTCCCTCGCTTGCTTATCTCCCTCCTTTTTTCTCCCCTTTCTTCCTCCTCTCTTTGTTCCCCTTTCTCTCCCATTTCCACCCTCCTTTTTTAGTCCCCCTTTGCTTCTCTCTTGCTTATTTCCCCTTCCCCTCCTTTTCTTCTCCCTTTTCTCACTCTTTTTCTCCCCCTCTCTTCTTCCTCCCTTTTCTCCCTCTCCCTTTCCTCCCCTTTTCTAGCACCCCTTCATTTGGCCCCTTTTTTCACCCTTTTGCTCCCCTTTCTTTCCCCCCCCCCTTTTTTCTCCCTCTTCCTTTTTTCTCCCTCTTCCTTTTCTCCCTCCTCTTTCTCCTCTTCTCTTAGCTCCATCTTCTTTGCTCCCTTTGCTTCTTCTCCCTTTTCTCCCCCTTTTTTGCCCTCACTTTTCTCTCCCCCTTCCTTTCTACACCTTTTTTCTCCCCGCTTTTTTCCTCTTCACTTTCTTGCCCTACCCCTTCCTTTTCTTTCCCTTTCTTTTCTCTCCATTTCTTTTTACGCCATTTCTTTTCTTTCTCTTGGTTTTCTCTCCATGTCTTTTCTTTCTTTCTTTTCTCCTCCCTTTATTTGCTCTCCATTTCTTCTCCTTCTCCTTCCCTTTCCCTTTCTCTTCCTCCTGCTCTTTCTTTCTCTCTTCTTCTCCTTCTCCTTTGCTTTTGCCTTCGCCTTCTCCTTCTCTTTCGCCTTCTCTTTCGCCTTCTCTTTGTCTCCCTCTTTCTCCTTCTCTCTCTCCTTCTTCTTCTCCTTCTCTGTCTCCTCCTCCGTCTCCTTCTCTTTCTCGCAGCTCTCGCCGCCGGCAAGCAGCAAGCGGCAATGGCAGCAGCTCCCAGGAGGCTTATGGAGGGGCCCCGCGAAGCAGCCCGGCAGCTCTCCGGGGAGCACCTGGAGGACGGTGCGGGTGCAGAGGCAGCCGAGAGTGGTGCCGCCTCCATGGCAGCTGGCTTTTCCAGGGCCCCCTTCTCCATGCCCAGCTGTTGCTGACCATCCGCAACACTGGGCGCCCGGCTGGTGCCCCTCTGGCACCTTCTGCAGCCTCGCCAGCGGCCCGGGAAGGACAGGGCTGCCTCCGAGAGGCTCCTGCGCAGCGTGCCGAGCTCCTTGCTCTGAGCAGGCAGTGGAGGAGCAGAGACGCACGAGGCATTTCTGCGCCTCCCGCTGGGGCTTCTGCCTCTGGGCTGCTGCGTCTCAGCGGTTGGGGGGCCGCAGGCAGCTTCAGCCTCTGGGCTGTGGAGGGCAGAGGCGTCCTCCAGAGCAGCACCTGGGTGTGCTGTGGGGAGAAAGAGGCTGTCAGCTCCTTTTTCCTGGGCCTCTGAAGGGCCAAAAGGGCACTTTCCCGGTGGGAGCACGCAGCCCCGCACATGGCACATGGCACATGGCACATGGCACATGGCAAGGGGCAACCTTAGCAGCTATGGAGGTGAGGAGCAGTTCAGGAGGAGAGCCAAGTGCCCGCGGGGGCACTATCCTGCCCGGGGAGTGCAGCTGCAGTCCCTAGTGAGCAGCGCTGTGAAGAGCAGAGGGCTACAGAGGTTCAGCACGTGCGATGCCTTTTGTGCAGTGAGTCTTGTCATTGTGAACTTCTGGGAAGTGTGGCAGGAGGCAAGCACTGCCAGAAGGTCTCGAGCCCTCTGCCCCCCTCGGCATGGCCACAGGCGCCTTGCGATCTCCAGCTGCACAACTCCATGGAAAGAGCTTCTGCTGATCTCAGGGGGATTCAGATCGTGGTTTCCATCGCCTCGTACAACACTGTAGCTCCCACCACTGCATGGCCCTGCATCAGCCTGACTGCAGGCCCTGCACTTTTTCTAGCCTACTGTTTTGTTTTGTTTTGTTTTTTTAATAATAATGGTGGAATGCAACCTAGGTGTTTTTGTGGAAAGAAATGTGTTTCTTTTCTTTCATTTAACTTAAGAGGAACAGTTATAATACATTTGTTGATTAATATAAACATTTCCTTTAGTTGGGTACATTTACCAAAAGTAAACAATCCTGCAGCCTGTAACGCTGCACTGTAGGCACTAATGGCATTTTGACTCGCAGAACACTTCTATTTCTACATCTGTGTCTTTTTCTTAATGAGAAAGGTAAAGCACAAATAGACTTAGTGCTGTTCTGTTCCTTTTTACTTTTAGGCAGGAAATCCATTCTGTTGTTGGGCCTCCCTGTATTACAGCATCTGGACCTTTAGTAGAAGCATTTGAGAAGCATCCTGTGAAGGCATGCTTGCCGCTTTGGTCATGAGGCAGCGGCTTGTCTGCTTATGTGCTTGAGGTACCACCCGCAGGCAACGGCTTGTGGTCTTCCCGAGCAAGTAACCTGGTCCAAAGGAGCCTCTGGAAATGAGACAGCAGACCGTGAGCTGGCGAGCTCTTCGGACAGGCTGAACGTTGGTCACCTCCTATAAAATGAACTTTGAAATTTCGATTCACAACCGGGCTTCTTTGACAGGGCCTGCCCTCACCTTTCCTGCCTATGTTGTGGCGCTGCTTGTGCTCCAGACTGGCTTGGACACAAGCCCACTCTGAACTGAAAACTCGGCACTCCCGGCGGTGCAGCAGCGTACCCAGGCTCCTACACCTTGCTGAAGGGCTCATCTGCTTTGCTCAAGCACAGCCCCACACGAATCGAGCTGTGAGGCTCCTTAGGAGGGACCTTAGCTCTCAGTAGCTCTGAAGTCAGGCAGAGGTTCAGGTCTGCTTCTGTCTGGGTAGCTAGGCCTATAATCTAATCCAAGGAGAAATTACACTCTGTTAGTAAGTAACTGTTTTGTCTTGGTAGGCGTGTTCTGACACTTTGCCTGTACCCGCTGTATGGTTGATACACAGTTTACATCCTGTTTACATCCTGTTTACACGTGTTAGTTTGCATAGATAGAGAGTTATTAGTTCCGCAGCAGCCTATTCTACATGCCTCAATATTCTCATGCAAACCTCCTTTTCAGCAGCACGCAGGAAGCCCAGAGGACAGCACCAACTATCTTTTATACTCCGCATGGCCGTGTAGAGTGGCGGGCTCTTGGAGTCTCACGGGAAGCTACATTTACTACATTTTTACAGCACAGTCCAGCATAGGCACCAGTTCTGGTGCTTGCAACATCAGATGTACGTCATGCAAATCTCCCCAAGGAGCTCTTCCATTGGTAGTTTTCCTTTTTCAGTTTCAGATTCATTTATGGATCTCTTAAGCACCTGAATGCTGTGCTTTCCCAAGCAAATGCATACTGATACTACTAGGACACCCTGCCTGAATCTCCTAAAATTTCCTTAGGCAGAAGACAATACTGAGAACACTGGTCTAAACTGTTTTCTGACTCAAGAGACTCACGCTGACCCAGCCTTCCCCCCTCCTCCCCACAGGCTTATTAGACAGATGTATAAGTTTGCCTAGGAGAAGAGTTCCCGTGACTTTGAGATAGTTACTTATATCCTCAGTCCAGTGTATGTAGTAGGTCACAGGAGAGCATGCTTTGAAACCATTTTTAAAGCCTATGGAATGCACAACTGGAGATACAACTTGAACTCATCAGTGTTTACATATGCGAGTGCCCCTTGCCTCGCCTAGGATGAGATTTGTTGTGTAAACTAAGGGCTCAGCTAACCTTTACTGATAAATTGATACAGTTGCATGTGCCAAAGGAAATGGCTTGGAGAGCCCAGCTATGTTTGAGAATTGAGAAGCAGTTGCAAAGGGCAGAAATTCCCGACAAAATCCTGGATGCCGTAATACCCTCTGTATGGGCCACAGGGAAGCCTGGACGAGCAGTGAATGCAACACCGGTAAAAACTGAATTAAAACCTGGAGCACAACCGGTGAAAATACCCAACATGCTATTAAGTTAGAGACTAGGCAAGGTTTGGAACCTTTGATAAATACCTTTGTCCAAAACGGAGTATTGCAAGAATGTCAATCTGAGTATAAGACCCCTATTTTACCAGTAAAGAGACCCCGAACCCAGGAATGTCAATTAGTACAAGATTTAAGAGAAATCAACTGAATAACTGTTGATGTCCAGCCGGTAGTCCCGAATCCATATACTTTGCTGTCCTCAACACCTGAGAACAATGTCTATTTTACAGTGTTGGATTTAAAAGATGCTTTCTTTTGCATACTGTTGGAAAAGGAAAGCCAAAAAATATTTGCCTTCGAATGGGAAAGCCCTACCACAGGTCGGAAAACTCAACTTTGCTGGACTGTGCTACCACAAGGGTTTAAGAGCAGTCCAAGGCTCTTTGGTAATGTACTTGCTAAGGAGCTGGAGGACTGGCAAGGTAGGAATCCTTCTGGGACTTTGTTGCAGTATGTGGATGATGTACTATTGGGATCTGAGACAAAACAAGAGTGTAAAATGGCTACTATAGACTCGCTGAATTTCTTGGGATTGGCTGGATATCAGGTGTCTCAGAAAAAGGCTTAGGTGGTGCAGCTTATGGTATGAAGGGACCTGGAGAGGTCTTAGAATGGACCCCGGAATGGCGTAAAAGTTTTGACACTATAAAGACTGAATTAATGAGAGCACCTGCGCTGGGCTTGCCAAACCTGACTAAACCTTTTTCATTATGTGTGCATGAGCGACAACATGTAGCATTAGGAGTTTTGACACAGACCTTGGGATAATGGATGAGAGCAGTGGCCTACTTTTCTGAACAACTGGATGATGTGAGTAAAGGATGGCCAGCACAGAATCACAGAATCACAGAATCACTGAGGTTGGAAGGGACCTCTGGAGATCATCTAGTCCAACCCCCCTGCTCAAGCAGGCACCTAGAGCACATTGCACAGGATTGCATCCAGGCGCATTTTGAATATCTCCAGAGAAGGAGACTCCACCACCTCTCGGGGCAACCTGTTCCAGTGCTCTGTCACCCTCACAGTGAAAAAGTTTTTCCTCATGTTAAGATGGAAGTGTCTGTGTTTCAGTTTGTGCCCATTGCCTCGCGTCCTGTCGCTCGGCACCACTGAAAAGAGTCTGGCCCCATCCTCTCGACACCCTCCCTTCAGATACTTGTACACATTGATAAGATCTCCTCTCAGCCTTCTCTTCTCCAAACTAAACAGGCCCAGCTCTCTCAGCCTTTCCTCATAAGAGAGATGCTCCAGTCCCCTCATCATCTTTGTGGCCCTTCGCTGGACTTGCTCCAGTAGTGCCACATCCCTCTTGTACTGGGGAGCCCAGAACTGGACGCAGTACTCCAGATGTGGCCTCACCAGGGCTGAGTAGAGGGGGAGAATCACCTCCCTCGACCTGCTGGCAACACTCTTTCTGATGCACCCCAGGATACCATTGGCCTTCTTGGCCACAAGGGCACATTGCTGCCTCATACTTAACTTGGTGTCCACCAGCACTCCCAGGTCCTTCTCAGCAGAGCCGCTTTCCAGCAGGTCAACCCCCAACCTGTACTGCTGCATGGGGTTATTCCTCCCCAGGTGCAGGACCCTGCACTTCCCTTTGTTGAATTTCATGAGGTTCCTCTCTGCCCACCTCTCCAGCCTGTCCAAGTCTCTTTGAATGGCAGCACAGCCCTCTGGTGTATCGGCCACTCCTCCCAGTTTTGTATCATCAGCAAACTTGCTGAGGGTGCACTCTGTGCCTTCATCCAGGTCATTGATGAAGAAGTTGAACAAGACTGGACCCAGGACTGACCCCTGGGGGACACCGCTAGCTACAGGCTGCCAACTAGACTCTGTGCCACTGAGCACAACTCTCTGAGCTCTGCCATTCAGCCAGTTCTCAATCCACCTCACTGTCCACTCATCTAACCCACACTTCCTGAGCTTGTCTATGAGGATGCTATGGGAGACAGTGTCAAAAGCCTTGCTGAAGTCTAGGTAGACAACATCCACTGCTCTCCCCTCATCTACCCAGCCAGTCATTCCATCATAGAAGGCTATCAGATTGGTTAGGCATGATTTCCCCTTGGTGAAGCCATGCTGACTACTCCTGATCACCTTCTTTTCCTCCACATGCGTGGAGATGGCTTCCAGGATGAGCTGCTCCATCACCTTTCCAGGGATGGAGGTGAGGCTGACTGGCCTGTAGTTCCCTGGGTCCTCCTTCTTGCCCTTTTTAAAGACTGGGGTGACATTGGCTTTCTTCCAGTCCTCGGGCACCTCTCCTGTTCTCCATGACCTTTCAAAGATGATGGAGAGTGGCTTAGCAATAATGTCCGCCAGCTCCCTCAGCACTCGTGAGTGCATCCCATCAGGGCCCATGGATTTGTGGGTGTCAAGTTTGCTTAAATGATCTCTAACCCACTCCTCCTCCACCAAGGGAAAGTCTTCCTCTCTCCAGACTTTCTCTCTTGCCTCCAGGGTCTGGGGTTCCTGAGGGCTGGCCTGACCAGTAAAGACTGAAGCAAAGAAGGCATTCAGTAACTCTGCCTTCTCTGCATCCTTCGTCACCAGGGCACCCACCCCATTCAGCAAAGGGCCCACATTTTCCCTAGTCTTCCTCTTGCTGCTGATGTATTTGAAGAAGCCCTTCTTGTTGTCCTTGACATCTCTAGCCAGATTTAATTCCAAACAGGCCTTAGCCTTCCTCGTCGCATCCCTGCATACTCTGACAACATTCCTATATTCATCCCAAGTGGCCTGTCCCCCTTTCCACTTTCTGTAGACTTCCTTCTTCTGGTTGAGTTTTGCCAGGAGCTCCTTGCTCATCCATGCAGGTCTCCTACCTCCTTTGCTTGACTTCCTACTCATAGGGATGCACCGCTCTTGAGCCTGGAGGAAGTGATGTTTGAATATTAACCAACTCTCTTGAACACTCCTTCCTTCCAGGGCCCTCACCCATGGGATTCCTCCAAGTAGGTCCCTGAAGAGGACAAAGTTTGCTCTCCTGAAGTCCAGGGTTGCGATCCTACTTGGTGCCCTGCTGCCTCCTCGCAGGATCCTGAACTCCACCATCTCATGGTCACTGCAGCCAAGGCTGCCCCCAACCTTCACATCTTCCACCAGTCCTTCTTTGTTTGTTAGTACGAGGTCCAGCAGCACACCTCTCCTTGTTGGCTCCTCCACCACCTGGGTCAAGAAGTTGTCACCAATGCTCTGCAGGAATCTCCAGGACTGTTTGTGCCTAGCTGTGTTGTCTTTCCAGCAGATATCGGGGTGGTTGAAGTCCCCCATGAGAACCAGGGCCTGGGATCAGGAGGCTACTTCCAGCTGTCTGTAGAAGGCCTCATCAACTTCCTCATCCTGATCAGGTGGCCTGTAGTAAACACCCACAACAGTGTCACCTCTATTAGCCTGCCCTTTGATCCTTACCCATAAGCTCTCGACTCGCTCTTCATCCACCCCTAGGCACAGCTCAATACATTCCAGTTGCTCTCTCACATAAAGAGCAACTCCACCACCTCGCTTTCCTGGCCTGTCTTTCCTAAAAAGCACATAGCCATCCATGACAGCACTCCAGTCATGCGAGCTATCCCACCATGTCTCAGAGCAGTCGGTGCAACAGTATTATTGATTAAAGAGGCACGGAAATTGCCCTCAGGACAACCCATCACCGTATAGGTATAGGTACCTCATGCCGTTTTAGCAGTATTGGAACAAAAAGGACATCCCTGGCTTTCACCAAGTAGATTGATTCAATACCAAGCCGCCTTAATTGAACAGGATGATGTTTCTTTAAAAGTGTCTTCCGTTTTGAATCCTGCTACATTGCTCCCGATAAACCAGGAAGGAGAATTGGAACATGAGTGTTTGCAGGCTATTGAGGAAGTTTATTCCAGCCGGCCTGACCTGAAAGATGAGCCCCTGACAAATCCTGAATGGGAACTGTTTACGGATGGAAGCAGCTTTACAGTAAGGGGAGAACGGCAGGCCAGATATGCAGTGGTGACTTTGCAAGGAGAGATAGAATCATCCACTTTGCCCACAAATACGCCTGCCCAGAAAGCAGAAATTATTGCCTTAACTCGAGCCTTAGAACTGTCTAAAGGGAAAAAGTCAATACTTATACATCTTTATACATATTTATATATTTATTCACCATTGCACTCCATTGCCCTCCTCAGCCCCCTCTACCCCCGATGACACCCCTCTGCCCCCTTTGCCCCCATGACACCTCTCTGCTCCCCTTGTGCTTCCATTGCACCCCATTGCCCCCCAAATCACTCCATTGCACCCCTCTGCCCTCTCTGCCCCCATGGCAGCTCATTGCACCCCTCTGTCCCCCATGGCACCCCACTGCACTCTTCTACCCCCACTGCCTGCCACGGCACCCCTCTGCTCCCATGGCACCACTTTGCAGCCCTCAGCCCCCCATGGCACCCCTCTGCCCCTATGGTACCCCATTGCATGCTTCTGCCCCCACTGCCTCCCATTGCACCCCATTGCACCAAATGGCATCTACTGCCCCCCCATGATACCCCTGTGCCCCCTCTGCCCACTTTGCACCCTGTTGCACTCTTCTGCCCCCCCATGGCACTCCCCTGACCTCTCTGCCCCCCATTGCACCCCTCTGCTTCCTTTGCACACCATTGTGTGCTTCCGCCCCCCAGGGTGCCCCTCTGCCCCTATGGCACCCCAAGGCACCCCTCTTTCTCTCCTCTCACCTCCCCTCTCAGCAGAAGGGAATCATGTCCATATGTGCATCTACCTGTGCATCCTAACACACAGTACAACATGGCACATGCACAAACATTCCCCCCAGCACGCACGTGCATGCCCCCCCAAACACACAGAGCTTCCACGTCTTGCTCAAAAGGACCCTAATGCAGTCAGCATTGCAAACCATCCCACTGCACACCCCCCCCCGTCTTGCACAGACACACGCACACACACAATGCACTTCTCTCACAACCCCCACCATGATGCACACACACAACCACTGCACACAAACACCTCCCCCAGACTCTACGTCCTTCCCAGAGCATGCTGTGGCATTGCACCAAGGTGATGCTGTGCCTGGGCGGGATGTTCACTAACTTAAGGGGAACTGTACCAGAGCAAGGACTCCGGGTGCAGCACAGCTCTCCATTATATGTATTTTATTGCTCACTCCTACACTGCAATCGTGCAGTGCAATTTGCTATAGCCAAACACTAAAATATTATTCTGCACATGCTTTGGGTTCGCAGCCAAGTTGCTGTCTTAGGGCTCCCGATCCTTCGCTGTCCCGTCAGTCATGGAGGAATTGCGGTGCAGGTGTGGTGCCTCAGGCTGTGGACACCCGAGGCGATAGCCGACTATCAGAAATCTCAACCATTTGAAACATTTCATATTCATTTTTGCACAAACCATTTTTTTGTGGTTCAAATGTCGGATACACTAGGATGGGAGAGTCACATGACACAGGCTCGGTGTGTTTGAGTCATGACAATTGTTTACTACATGACAAGCAACAGCATATTAGCACAATTAACAACAATTAGCATATTAGCACAACTATTAAACACACTAACAGAGCAGGATGATGATAGCAAACATACTTTGTAAAACAAGAGAAGTTCCATGTCGAAGTATTCCCGAAAACCACAAGGACCAATTGTCACTTTGATGTCATGGGTTTATTCCGACAAGTATTTTCTGAATATCATGGCACACTTCCTCGTCATTTGGGGGTAGAAAGGTACTACATTCTTTACCAATCAGGGTACAAAAAAGGCCTTTGACAGCTCGGATGAAATCGAGTGCCATCCGATTTTGCAACACCATTTGCTGTATTGCTGATCCTGCAGCAGTAAGGACTTTTACAGCGTCACTAGCAGGATTGGCTGCTGCTTGAAAAATTAGCGCTAGCTTTTCCCAATAGGTACTTCATCGATCCTGCATTAGGTAATTCTCAATGCAAAGGGTTAAGCAGCACTACTTGGGGGTTTCCTCCTCCTCCTCTTCTTGTCTGCGACCATATCTAAAGGGTTGAGGTAGAAATAGAGAAGCCTCAGAGATGGTCCCGGGCACCCTTGTGTTCTCCCCAATGGGAAGGGCTGCAGATGCCAGGAGCTTCATTCAGGCGGCCCCAGCAGGAGGCTTAATTCCAGCACTGTCTGCCACGGCAATGCTTGCCTCTTCTGCTTTACTCATGCTGGTATGATTAGAGTGTCTTCCTGGCACTTAAACAGAAAACGGGATGTGCGAAGCATGGGGTGCAATAGTCGTCACGGAGTAGCCCAAGGAGCAGAGGGGCCTCGCCGACATCACTTGGCTCCTGTGCCCAAAGGCAGCTCCCGTCGATGCAGCTGTTGGTCAAAGGGCTTTTGGTCTTTGTGGCTAGGGAGCCAAAGGCAGCTTTGGCAAAGGCCCCCAGAGAATTCCCCTGTTGGCTACGGTGGTTCGGGGGCCTTAGCCTTGGAGGCCAGGAGGGCTGGGCTGGCCCCGTGCTTGTGGTCGGGCGCTCTGGTAGCTGGGTAAAGCAGTTTTCCGAGCTGAAGGCAGAATGTGGCGCACTAAAGCAAAGCCCTCTGCTTTCTGTGGGCTTCTAGTCTTTGGAGGCCCGCCAAGTGCGTGTCTGGAGGTCACCTGTGTAAAGGGACAGGTGGACTGACAGGGCAAGTCCTTAAGGAAAGAGATGGAGGGAGACAAAGGCTCTCTGGAGAGGAGGGAGGGGCTACATCTCCTGTGGGGTGCGTTTCCATTTAGGTCTTGTTCGATCGTGGTGCTTCTTGCACTTGCAAGAGCAAGCTGAGAGGGGCTGGAGCACAGTTTTAGGCAACTCCTTCCCCCTAGCCCTTGCTTGTGACCGATGCGTAGAGCTCCTCTGCGTTTGGTGCCCCTCTCTTGCTTTCCTTCGGCATGCTGCAAGTGCCTGGAAAGAGGCTCCCAGAGGACCAAGGCCTCTTTTCTTAGCCAGAAGCTGGAAGTGGGAAGGTTCAGGCCCATGTGTGCTGAGTATTGGGAGGCCGGCTAAGCTTGCTGAGCATCGCTGTCCCGTCGGCCCTGGGCCACCCCCTTGGGCCCAAAGAGAGACCCCCTTCCTCTCTGGGCAAGTGCCTGGGCTCCTCCTCCCTGGGTTGTCTGGGCTGCTTAGAGGCCAGGAAACGGGCACGTCCTCTTCCTGGCACCCCCAGGCTGCTCACAGTCCCATACTGCAGTGAGTCAGCCCCTGCCAAAGAAATCCTTGTGTTTCTGCTTAGAGGCAGCTGGAGGCTTCTGTGGCCTCTGGGTCTTTCCTCTGCACCAACGGCATGGGCCGTCTCTTCCTGCCCACGCGTGCCAGCAGGACAAAATGCTTCTGGTTTCTGCAAGGGAGAGCTGAACGCCACGTGACGGAAGAGCTGCAGATGGCCGAGAACGGCCAATGCCTTTTGCAAGTGGCAGCGGGCCCCTCTCCTTCGGCTGCCTTGCGAGGAGAGTGCCCCTGCCGACAGGGGCCGACGGAGGGGGCACCTTCCCTAGCTGCAGCCTGCCAGCATGCGGCTTCTGCCGCTCGCGCCTCCTGCCAGGCCAGGTGCTCTCCTGCCCCTTTCCTCGGTGTCCGGGCAACAGCCGCACCCGGGAAGCAGCAGCCCTGCCGTGCCCGTGGCCTCCTTCTCTCGCACGCCCCTTCTGGAGCAGCATCGCCTCTCGGCAGCTTCTCTCTGCCCCTCCCTGGGGACTGCTGCGCTCGGCGGCGGCCCTTGACTCCCTGCCACAGAGGCATTGCTTCCCCAAATCTCCCTTGCCCTCTCCCACAACAGCAGCAGCAGCAGCAGCAGTGCTACCGCTGCTCAGTGCCTTGCCCTGCTGCTACGGCGGTGTGCACGCCAGGGCATGCAAACAGCCCCGCCGCACCTGCAGAACCATCCCAAAGTCGGTGGAGGACATTTGGCGCCCGAGTGTTGCAGGGAGAGACAAGGAGCCGTCAAATCGTCCTGCGGAAAAGGGCTTTATTGCACTGAAGTTACACGGGCGTAAATCCAAAGTCCCCCTGCTCCTGGTCCGAGGCTCCCCGGGGCCCTCAACGGGGAGGTCAGTGCTAACCACAGACAAGTTCCCACAGGTAGAAGCACACTGCCCGTCCCGGCAGGCTTCCCGCTGTTGCAAGGGGATGAGGATGCCGCCAAAGGCGGGGTTGGGGGGGGGAGGGGTTCCTTTCCTTTTTGTTCTTTCCTTTTTTTCCTTCCTTTTTACCTTCTCCTTTTTCCTTTCCTTTCCTTCGTCCCTTTTGTCTTTCCTTTTGTCTTTCCGTTTTTCTCTTTCCTTTCCCTTTTCCCTGTCCTTTTTTCCCTTTCTTCTTTGGCCCCTTTCTTTTCTTCCCCCACTTTTCTTCCCCTTCCTTTGCTTCCCCTCCTTCCCTTCCCCTCCTTTTTCTCCCTGCTTCCTTATCTCCCCCTTGCTAATCTCCCCCCTTATCCGCCTTGCTCATCTCCCCGTTTCTTTTCTCCCCGCTTTTCTCACCAGTTCTTCTCCCCATTTTTTCTTCCCCTTTTTTCCCTTCCCTTCTCCTCCCTTTTTTTCTCACCTTTCCTCCCTTCCCCCCCTTTTATCATCTTCCCCCTTTTTTCTCCCATCTTTGTCCCCCTTCTCCTCTTCCCACTTTTTCTTCCCCTTTTCTTCCCTCTTTTCTCCCCCTTCCCCCCGTTTTTCTCCCCCTTTTAGCTCCCTTTTTTTTTCTCCCTTCTTTGATGTTCTCCCCATTTTTCCTCACCTTTTTCTCCTCCCTTTTTGTTCCCCCTGCTTTCCTGCCCCCTTTCCTCTCCACCTTTTCTCCCCCTTTTTTCTCCCATTCCTGTCCTCCCTTCTCTTCCCCTTTGCTCTTCCCTCTTTTCTCATCTCCCCCTTTCCAGCCCCCCTTTCCCCCCACCTTTTCTCTGCCTTTCTTTTCTCCCCTTTTTCTCTTCCTCCCCCCCTCTTTTCCCCCTTCTTTCTTCCCTTTTTTCTCCCTTTCTTCTTTCTCCCCCTTTTCTTCTCCCCCCTTTTCTCCCCCTTCCTCCCCCTTTTTCTTCTCCCCCTTTTTTCTCCTCAGTTGCTCTCCCCCTTTTCCCTCTCTCCCTTTTTCTCCATTCTTTTCTCCATTTTTTTCTACCTCTTTTTTCTCTCCCCCTTTTTTCTCTTGCTTTCTTATCTCCCCCTTTTTCCTCCCCTTTCATCTTCCCCTCTTTTCTTCCCTCTTTTCTTTTCTCCCCCTTTCCCACCATTTTCCTCCCCTTTGTCTCCCATTTTTCTCCTGCCTTCGCTTATTTTCTCCCTTTTTTCTCCCCCCTTTTTTTTTCTCCCCCCTTTTTCTCTCCCCGCTTTTCTCACCCTTTCTTCTCTGCCTTTTCCTCTCCCCCTCCTCCCTCCCTCCCTCCCTCCCTTTTTTCTCCACCTTTTATCTCCCTTCTTTTTCTCCCCTCCTTTCTTTTCTCTCCATTTTTCCCCACCTTTTTTCTCCCCCCTTTTCTCCCCTGCTTTTGGTCCCCCTCTTCTTTGCTCCCCCTTTTTCTCTCACCCTTTCCTCCTCCTTTCTCTCTCCCCCTCTTTTTCTCCTGCTTTCTTTTCTCCCCCCTTCTTTCTTCCCCCTTTTCCCTCCCCTTTCCCTCCCATTTCTCTCCCCCTTTTTCTCTACCCCTTTTCCTTCCCCTTTTTTCTTCCCTCTTTTCTTAGCTCCTCCTTTCCACCCCCTTTTTCTCCCCGTCTTTGCTCTGCCTTCCTTTTCTACCCCTTTGATTTCTCCCATTTCTCTCCCCCTTTTTTCTATTCCTTTCCCTTCTTTCCTTCCCCTTTTCCTTCCCCTTCTTTCTCCCCCTTTCTTCTCCCTTTGTCCTTTCCCCTCCGCTTCTTGCCCCCTTGCCCCTCCTCCTTTTTCCTCTCCCCTCTCCTCTTCCCTTCTCTCCCTCTTTTTCCTCCTCACGCTTGCTCCCCCTTTTTTCTCTCCCCTCTTTTCCTACCCTTTTTCCTTCCCCCTTTTTTTCTCTCCACCCTTTTTGCTCTGCCTCTCTCCCCGCTTTTCTCCCCTTTCAGCTTCCCCTCTTTTCTTCCCTCTTTTCTTAGCTCCCCTCTCCCACCCCTTTTTTCTCCTCATTTTTGGCTCTGCCTTTCTTTTCTCTCCCTTTTATTTCTTCCCCCCTCCCCGCCTTTTTGCTATTTCCCCCTCCTTTCTCCCCATTTTTCTTCCCCCTTTTTTCTCCTCCTTTCTTCTCCCTTTGCTTTTTCTCCCCATTTCTCTTCACTCTTTTCTCCCCCTTTTTTCCTGACACCTCTTTTCTCACCCTTTCTTACCTCCCCCTTCTTCTCCCGCCTTCTTCTCTCTCCATTTTTTCCCTCGCTTGCTTATCTCCCTCCTTTTTTCTCCCCTTTCTTCCTCCTCTCTTTGTTCCCCTTTCTCTCCCATTTCCACCCTCCTTTTTTAGTCCCCCTTTGCTTCTCTCTTGCTTATTTCCCCTTCCCCTCCTTTTCTTCTCCCTTTTCTCACTCTTTTTCTCCCCCTCTCTTCTTCCTCCCTTTTCTCCCTCTCCCTTTCCTCCCCTTTTCTAGCACCCCTTCATTTGGCCCCTTTTTTCACCCTTTTGCTCCCCTTTCTTTCTCCCCCCCCCTTTTTTCCTCCCTCTTCCTTTTTTCTCCCTCTTCCTTTCCTCCCTCCTCTTTCTCCTCTTCTCTTAGCTCCATCTCCTTTGCTCCCTTTTCTTCTTCTCCCTTTTCTCCCCCTTTTTTGCCCTCACTTTTCTCTCCCCCTTCCTTTCTACACCTTTTTTCTCCCCGCTTTTCTCTCTTCACTTTCTTGCCCTACCCCTTCCTTTTCTTTCCCTTTCTTTTCTCTCCATTTCTTTTTACACCATTTCTTTTCTTTCTCTTGGTTTTCTCTCCATCTCTTTTCTTTCTTTCTTTTCTCCTCCCTTTATTTGCTCTCCATTTCTTCTCCTTCTCCTTCCCTTTCCCTTTCTCTTCCTCCTTCTCTTTCTTTCTCTCTCCTTCTCCTTTTCCTACTTGTTTCTGAAGCAAATCACATGGCTCTAAGATTGCAGCCATCATTAATCATCAATATGTTTAAGCCAAGCACCATAAGATTTAAGAAAGCATACCCAAGCCTAGCATGTTTGCATCACGCAGTGTGATCAGTAGAAAGGCACAGCATGTACTCAGCACTTGACCATTAATTTATTTGGAAAAAAATAACATCAGTGAAAGAATAAGGCTTATACAAACACTGACTGTGTTTTTATCAGCAGATCAGCTCCAACAGCACAGCCTGCCAGAGAGCTGGCAGCATCAGACACATAGATCCTTATGTATTGGAAAGGTTCCTATCAAATTACCAGTCCCAGCTGGCTTGACAGGCCATTTCAAAAAATAGAGATTAAAGATAATAACCAGAAAAGTAGCCGACTTTGAGTTTTAAGTAGTTGTGCTGCTGTAAGGACTTTCTGAAAGCAACTTAAAAGCTAGGCATCTGCGAAACAGCAGAAAATGAATGGCACGTAGCAAGGGGGATGTAGGCACAGCAATCAAGTTAGGAACAATTTAATTGCAAGGGTCAATTTAAATATGAACTTGCACATGAGTACTACCACAAGATCATCCTTGATATGCTAGATATCCGAGGTTGGTAGGAGACCCCTTAAAGACATGGATGCTCCCATAATTTTATTGTAGGGCACCACAGAGGCTCAGAAAGAGAGAGGAGACGCATACCCTAGCAGTACTAGAATCTTCACTCCAACCCAAACCTAAGTGATACATGAACTACACTACTTAGCATGACGCCATTAGTCATCTGCATAGCCTATTAGGTTTCAACTGCATACAAAACACTTATGTGAGATGCTGCAAGTTAACAGCTTTGTAGCTTTGTCTAATTTTATGGCAGTCTGCTTTAGACACTTAATAACCGTGGCTAAGAAAAAGACTGAACTGTTTTGGCTCAGTTTTTGTCTCAATGATGTATAGGCCACACAAGCTCCTGTCACATAATACGGAAGTATGTGCCTCCTCTTGCTGATCCTCAGTTATGACCTACCACAGAAACATAGGAGCATCTGTCTCTTCAGCATGTTTTCTACCAGACTCCAACAGCTAGCATATTAAGGCTGATGAGCTTGTGGTGGTACTTGCTCTGTATTCCCAGATCATTTCTAAATTGACCTTGGCAACCAAATTGCTCCTAATTTCATTAACAGAAAGGTGTACACAGTCAAGGCTCAGTCTATTAGAAATATGAATTAAAAATAGCATAAATATAAACCTCCAAAGTTGGTGTAACAACTGCTGTACTGAGATAGATGGTATATCCACAATGCACTTTTGCTTCTCTGTATTGGACTCTGCCATTCTTCGAGCAGTAGCACTAATGTATTTACAGAATGAACTATAGTCAGAGAGAGTTTAATCATATAACTAACTTCAAAAATTGACCTCCAAGTACTTTCACTCAACCCATACCTGTATTTAAGTTCACATATATTTTGATTTGGACTCAGCCCTCTACATTGTAATGCATACTTGACTCACTGAAAAAACGCTGGATAACTTGACATAAAAAAGAGGAAGAAAAAAAGAAAGAAAAAAATAAAGTGTTCTGAGTAGTCTCATCTGTACCTTGAACTGAATAGTTCTGATTGATATTCAGATACCTTTTAGAGTTACAAGTCCACCAATCCAGAAGCATAAAAATACATCTCATTGTTAAGGAAAGAATACAAGAACAGAAAAATATTCTTAAACAGACATCATTTCAGTTTACCATTACGTAGCAGCTTGATTACAGCTTTGACATTTCCAATGTACTACTTTGGTCATACATAGTTTTTCAAACCTGAGGCATCAGTAATAAACTCAATCTACCATGCAAAACTAGGAACGATGTCTAGATTTGTTTTTGTGATTACACATCTGACTGGAAGCCTCCAGTTATGAAAAGCTATTTCTACTTGCAAAGTAAATTATAACTTCTTGGAATAGTTTAAATAGCCATTCACAGTGTAACACTACAAAACAGAATGTTTCTGCTTGATGAAGGTTAAGGTCACAGAAATCATCAGACACTACAAAAACCCACCAATTAGATTCTTTTTATATGAAATAGCTCTAATAAACAGTAAGCCAATTACTCTCATGTTCTCAAAATACAGAATGGTCACCAAGCATGAATGTTTCTGTTTTTAGTATCTACATTTTTTAGAGAAACTTCTAATACACAATTGGCCGAAACATTATCCTGCACCCCAAAACAGGCTGGGGAAGTGACTAATCTATTTAAAGCAATTTTCTGAAGACCTTACAAAAAAGTTATGTTGTCCGAGTACAAACCTGAATAGCAGAGCTTGCTTCTGATAACACTCAACCTCTACAAGCATGGAACTATATGGAATTACAACTACATATAAAAAGAAAAGGTTAAAAAATGTAAGACTGCAAAACCATATTAAAGAGGTAGGGAATTAACATATGCAGTCTTTAAGGATAACACACATGCACTACGAGATCTTCAGTTCTCTAGTTTCATTCTCATTGCCACTTCAAATACAAAACTGAACACAAATCTTCTGTTAGTTGAGCTCCACGTCACTTCTCCAGTTGTCCTTCTGCCTTTCCTCTGATCTTTAGCCTCCTGTATTTCAGCCAGGTCACTTGCTTCCCCCCCAGCTTCATAATTAATGCAAGTCAAGAACGGGACAGGCTGGGACAGTTCTGACAGCACAGAAAAAAAAAAAAAATCCTTCTTCTCCTAAACCCTCTCCAGCAGCCACAGCACACAGAAGGGGCAACTACAAAGTTCTGCTTCTTCCAAAGCCCAGGAACGTGGCATTCTTGTCCGCACTGCAGGGACAGGCTGCGCGAGCAGCTGGGCTGCAGGAGAGCTGGAACAGGTACTCCCTGAAGTGTACCTGCAGAAAGCATTTCACCACCAACCTAAAAGGCTTGAGTTTATTTGGATTCCTATTATTCCACCATAATTGGACAGATTTTCACAGGGTATCAAGAGGCACGCAGGAATGATTCCCCTGCCAAATTTCAGTATTATGAATCAAAACAAAGTGCAAGATCAACACAGCAAAATGTTGTTTTCTCCTAATCGTGTTCTTAGAAATGGCTTAAGTCATCTGCCCTGAAACATACCAAAATTTTTTTTTTAAACTCAAGACAGGCCAAATTTCTTTCCAGAAAGTTCAGGAAAGTTGTTAACACACTGAAGGTAAGTTTCTACAGCATATTCTTTAGAAATCACATGCAGAGACACAGTTACAAATTTTTCCTATAGTATACCAATGATAAGTTTAATTGTTTTCTGTGTTTAAAAAAAAAAAGTTGTTAAAATCTCATCTTTGCTGTAAGATTGAACACAATTTCAGTGATGCACATGTACTGAAAGAGATACTGTAATTAGAACAAATACTCCATGATTGGTGTTGGGACATAACCAGAGGTTCAGTACACTTAGATATTGTTCAAATTATTTAGAGAGCCTGTATTTAGCTACTGTACATCAAGAGCATCAAAGAAATAACACCAAAAGGAAAGCTATTAGCAGACTAATGAAATTTAAGATTACGCTAACTCAAAAGAACATTAAAAAATGGTTTAGGCAGATTCCCCACTGATAGTCAAGAATTAGTTTGTGCTGCTGCAGGCGTGAAGTGCAACTCCTCTTCATTCAGCACTGTACATATTATGCTTTAGCAAAACTAAAGGCTTTCCTAATGCCAATATTTATTTCAAGCACAGAATGATGAAGCATAACAACTTTTAAAATTGTATTTCAAACTATGAGACACTAACAGGGTTGGAAAAGAAACAGAGAAGAAACTTCCATAAAAAAAAAAACAAAAAACAAAAAACCCACACTTCTATCACTGCTCAATCACTGGATGCCACCACTTGAGAAAACAAAGGTCAAAACAATATATATGAAATGAAAAGTATTGCTCAGTCCCCTCACCCCCACTAAAATCTTTCCATAGTGCCTACATCACTGAGGAAAAAAACAGTTATCAAAGCAGTTCCCCTTCTCATACATTCATGTTTTAACTCAACTGGAGAGGGAGTTTTTGATGTTAAGTGCAGCTACTTTTTGGTATTAACAAATTTGTGTGCTTCTTTCAAAAGAGTTTCAACATCTTCATTATCCTTTTCTTCTGAATTTGGTTCCCAGTCAGAATCTTCATCAGTAGGTTCGCACTCTTCGTCATCATCTATAAAGCTGTCATTAAGATCATATTCATTTGGTTCACCATCATTGTCACTGTCTTCCTGCAAAGACCTTTTTCCTGTAGGGGAAAAAAAAGTAATATATTCATGAATCATCACCACAGAAACAGAAAGACCTTGAAGAGACCATCTAGTTGATCTTTCTCCTCAAGAAGAGGAAGGATCAACTAAAGCACCATACCCAATTTCGATGATTTTTGGTTTTAAGAATCCCATGAAAAGTTGTATCATCTCTCTCAAACACCTACTGTAGTGCTTACCTGTCTGTTCACTTAGAAAGTTTTCCTTATTGACTTTAATACAAGTCTCTTTTTACAGTGAAGCCAAACTCAGCCCACTGGATTGTAAGGCTTCCCCACCTCCAAACCAGAGTATAAGCTGATTAGTATACAACTCCCTGGCTCCTCCTTTCTTGAAGGCAAGCACTTCCCTTCTTTTTTTCTAGTCTCTAGGACCTTATCAATTATGTATGATTTTCAAGAGCCAGGTACTCAGGGTGTGAAAACATTTAACTATCATTTAAACTGCATTTTTCTTGGAAGCTCCAAACCCTTTATCACTGGCATTAATGATATGAGCCACCTAATCAGTTACCTTCTAAGCAAAAGCAGACAAAAAAATTAATACATATTGCAGCCTCTGATGACTTCTGATAACTTTCCTTTCCTTAATGAGCAGCCCATCAAATTTTCCTAGTTATCTTCTTACTACTCCCACACTTAAACAATATTTCTTTCTTTCCATTTAGTCTCTAGCTATTGCTAGACTGCTGTTTTGCACCTGGATTTTTTGTCTTCATCCATAGAGACTTAGAGTATTTATCCTCTGGAATCTGAAATGGTTTTTTATTTCCTGCACACTTCCGTCCTGAGTTTCAGGTTATAAAAGAGAGAATCTTCCAGACCCACTCTTCTCCTACGTTTTTAGTTTGGATCCATGCTGAATAGTTTGTGCTTCCTTTCTGAAAAATGTTTAAAGAATTGCCAAACACTAATCGTTTTTCTGTTCTAAGCTCCATGCAGCCTACCTGCTTCCCAGTTAACTTAGTCTACTTTATTATGCTGTTTACTATCCTTCTTACATCTCTCTTCTGTCTATCTTCCTCACAACTTACATGATCAAATTGTCTTTTGCCTTATATTATTTCACAATACTCTGTATTGGCAGGAATCAGCGTCTAAGAAATCTCTGTTTACAAGAAACAGCTGCTGTTCCCAGCAAATTCCAAAATTTTTGGACAGTTTGTCCTGCTATATTCCTTTAATGCTCAGATATATTGGCAAATTTACCCATTTAAACCAAGTCCCAGGCACTGGATAATTCTGCTATTGGAAACCTTGTCTATCTGACTTGGTAGTGTCTGTACAAAGCTGCTGCCATGACAGCATTGCATTCTCTCTCTTTTTTTTTTTTTTATTTTTAAATCAATAACTGTGAATCTTCAACAAGTTTATTTCCACTGCTTCCCGATTTTGGAAGATACGTGTAATCCTTGCTCTATAAGCTACTACTATCTTTTTCTTACATGTCCACAATTCCTAATAAGCCACATTCTTCAGCGCTAATATTCCAATCATGTGTTATTTTGCCATAAATTAGGGCATACCTCTGAGTAAATGTGTGTTCATTCCTCTTCTCCCCAACCTCCATTTTTTGCCTCCTTCTATCATCTAGAGATAATCTGTCAATGATCTTATACAGACAATTTATGCGTTGAGCAACTTTTCTCATTATTTTTCCTCTGAAATTACAAATCCTCTTCTCGGTTACAGACCCCAGTCCAAATCATTGACGTTTTTATTAACTATAAGCTCTTGCAATCTCAGGTCAAAGCCCCAGGTACTCAAACTATGTGTGTCAGAGGGGAAAAGAGGGAACACTAGTATGCTATTTAGTCAGATCACATCTCTATCAATTAAACTTTTCAGCTGTAGGAATATTACTATTCCAGAATTATTTAATGATCTGATTAACAGTTTGCACTATATAGAAAGTCTTGCCCAAGGATTTCAAAGGCATATGCAGCATTAGTCAAGCTTCTCAAAGATATATTACTTGATGGACGAATTGTGCCACGCAGATACTGAATGACACCCTGGAATCACATCAGCCACCTGTTACAGCCAAGCATATAATTGAGAAAAATCCTACGGCTGGAAATCTACTTTCTTTGAATAACCTACTGTGCACAACCTAGGAGAAAATCTTGAAAATGCCAAATGACAATTTGAACTGTAATCCACTATTACGCTTTCTAGTTTATTGCTTATCAGATCTAAGATGAAATTAATCACATCCATGTTTACTTGTATCAGCAATACGTGACCTCAGAATGTCTTACAGGAATCACAGCCTATAGCCTTGCAGAAGAGAAATAAAGTGAAATAAAATTGGGAACAAAGATGATACACCAGACTGAAGAAAAGAAGAAAACTGAAAGGTATTTATTCTTCTCAGACAGAATAGTCTACTTTTGCCTAGTGATTATAATTTAAAAAGGGAGAAGTATTGTATGACAGAAGATCCCACTAACAGTCAGAGATACTGCTTCTCAGGTATTTCTGAGAACTCAGAAACCCTTACATACTTTCCATTACCAAAATGAGCTGAGGAAAATGCAATCTTACAGCCTTTGCAGGAACACAATTTTTGTTACAACACAAATCGAACAGCTAGATTCTGGAACCTTACACTTATGAAATAGTACTTTACGCTCACACAGCGATGCTGACTGTATGTTCCCACCTGCAAAAGCAGGGCTTCGATTACAGAGGGCAGACTGAGCCCTCAAGAAAAAAAAAACAAAAAAACCCCAATAATAATAAACTCAAGACCTACTTAAGAAAGAAAAATTCTTCTTTGATTCCACAGCACTGCAGGTGATATCTTCACAGAATGACAGAATGGTTGAGGTTGGAAGGGACCTCTGGAGATCATCTAGTCCAACCCCCCGCTCAAGCAACATCACCAAGGGGAGGTTGCTCAGGACCTTGTGCAGACGGCTTTGGAATATCTCTAAGGATGGCGACTCCACAAGCTCTCTGGACAACCTGTTCCAGTGCTCAGTCACCCTCTCAATAAAGAAGTTTCTCCTCATGTTCAGACAGAGCTTCCTGTGTTTCAGTTTGTGCCCATTGCCTCACATCCTGTCGCTGGGCACCACTGAAAAGAGTCTGGCTCCATCCTCTCGACACCCTCCCTTCAGATACTTGTACACGTTGATAAAATCTCCTCTCAGCCTTCTCTTCTCCAGGCTAAACAGGCCCAGCTCTCTCAGTCTTTCCTCATAAGAGCGATGCTCCAGTCCCCTAATCATCTTTGTAGCCCTTCGCTGGACTCGCTCCAGTAGTGCCACATCCCTCTTGCACTGGGGAGCCCAGAACTGGACGCAGTACTCCAGATGTGGCCTCACCAGGGCTGAGTAGAGGGGGAGAATCACTTCCCTCGACCTGCTGGCAACACTCTTTCTGATGCACCCCAGGATACCATTGGCCTTCTTGGCCACAAGGGCACATTGCTGCCTCATGCTTAACTTGGTGTCCACCAGCACTCCCAGGTCCTTCTCAGCAGAGCCACTTTCCAGCAGGTCAACCCCCAACCTGTCCTGGTGCATGGGGTTATTCCTCCCTAGGTGCAGGACCCTGCACTTCCCTTTGTTGAACTTCATGAGGTTCCTCTCCGCCCACCTCTCCAGCCTGTCCAGGCCTCTCTGAATGGCAGCACAGCCCTCTGGTGTATCGGCCACTCCTCCCAGTTTTGTATCATCAGCAAACTTGCTGAGGGTGCACTCTGTGCCTTCATCCAGGTCATTGATGAAGAAGTTGAACAAGACTGGACCCAGTACTGACCCCTGGGGGACACCGCTAGCTACAGGCTGCCAACTAGACTCTGCGCCGCTGATCACAACCCTCTGAGCTCTGCCATTCAGCCAGTTCTCAATCCACCTCACTGTCCACTCATCTAACCCACACTTCCTGAGCTTGTCTATGAGGACGTTATGGGAGACAGTGTCGAAAGCCTTGCTGAAGTCAAGGGAGACAACATCCACTGCTCTCCCCTCGTCTACCCAGCCAGTCATCCCATCAGAGAAGGCTATCAGATTAGTTAAGCATGATTTCCCCTTGGTGAAGCCATGCTGACTACTCCTGAGCACTTTCTTGTCCTCCACATGCTTGGAGATGGCCTCCAGCATGAGCTGCTCCATCACCTTTCCAGGGATGGAGGTGAGGCTGACTGGCCTGTAGTTCCCTGGGTCCTCCTTCTTGCCCTTTTTGAAGACTGGGGTGACACTGGCTTTCTTCCAGTCTTCAGGCACCTCTCCTCTTCTCCATGACCTTTCAAAGATGGTGAAGAGTGGCTTAGCAATAACATCCGCCAGCTCCCTCAGCACTCGTGGGCGCATCCCATTGGGGCCCATGAATTTGTGGGTGTCAAGTTTGCTTAAATGAGCTCTAACCCACTCCTCCTCCACCAAGGGAAAGTCTTCCTCTCTCCAGATTTTCTCTCTTGCCTCCAGGGTCTGAGGTTCCTGAGGGCTGGCCTGAGCAGTAAAGACTGAAGCAAAGGTGGCATTCAGTAACTCCGCCTTCTCTGTATCCTTCGTCACCAGGGCACCCACCCCATTCAGCAAAGGGCCCACATTTTCCCTAGTCTTCCTCTTGCTACTGATGTATTTGAAGAAGCCCTTCTTGTTGTCCTTGACATCTCTCTCCAGATTTAATCCCAAACGGGCCTTAGCCTTCCTTGTCGCATCCCTGCATACTCTGACAACGTTCCTATATTCCTCCCAAGTGGCCTGTCCCCCTTTCTACTTTCTGTATACTTCCTTCTTCTGGTTGACTTTGCCAGGAGCAACTTGCTCATCCATGCAGGTCTCCTACCTCCTTTGCTTGACTTCTTACTCATAGGAATGCACTGCTCTTGAGCCTGGAGGAAGTGATGTTTGAATATTAACTAGCTCTCTTGAACGCCCCTTCCTTCTAGGGCCCTCACCCATGGGATTCCTCCAAGTAGGTCCCTGAAGAGGACAAAGTTTGCTCTCCTGAAGTCCAGGGTTGCGATCCTACTTGGTGCCCTGCTGCCTCCTCGCAGGATCCTGAACTCCACCATCTCATGGTCACTGCAGCCAAGGCTGCCCCCGACCTTCACATCTTCCACCAGTCCTTCTTTGTTTGTTAGTACGAGGTCCAGCAGCACACCTCTCCTTGTTGGCTCCTCCACCACCTGGGTCAAGAAGTTGTCACCAATGCTCTGCAGGAACCTCCGGGACTGTTTGTGCCTAGCTGTGTTGTCTTTCCAGCAGATATCAGGGTGGTTGAAGTCCCCCATGAGAACCAGGGCCTGGGATTGTGAGGCTACTTCCAGCTGTCTGTAGAAGGCCTCATTGACTTCCTCTTCCTGATCAGGTGGCCTGTAGTAAACACCCACAACAGTGTCACCCATGCTAGCCTGCCCTTTGATCCTTACCCATAAGCTCTCGACTCGCTCTTCATCCACCCCTAGGCACAGCTCCATACATTCCAGTTGCTCTCTCACATAAAGAGCAACTCCACCACCTCGCTTGCCTGGCCTGTCTTTCCTAAAAAGCACATAGCCATCCATGACGGCACTCCAGTCATGCGAGCTATCCCACCATGTCTCTGTAATGGCAATGAGATCATGGCCCTGCGACCGCACACAGATCTCTGGTTCTTCCTGTTTGTTCCCCATGCTGCGTGCATTGGTGTACAGGCATTTCAGAGAGGTGATCGAGCATGCAGGTTTCCCAGGAGGGGTACAAGAGGATCCTCCATAGCCACATCCCATGCGTGCTTCCCTGGCTGCATTCACCTGCTGGAGGCGTCCCGACTTGAGCAGTCTTTTGCCAGCTACCCTGGCACTATAACTCTCCCCTTCCCCCATCTTTCCTAGTTTAAAGCCCTCCTTACCAGGTTGGCCAACCTGTTGGCAAAGACCCATGTGCCCCGCCTTGTGAGGTGGATCCCATCTCTTGCCATCAGTTGTCGATCTTCAGACAGGGTCCCATGGTCGTAGAAACCAAAACCCTGTTGCCAACACCAGCAGCACAGCCAGTTGTTAACTTGGAAAGTCCATCTCCTCCTCCTCTCATCCATCCCCCTCACTGGCAGGATTGAGGAGAAGATGACCTGGGCTCCCAGACCCTTGACCACCATCCCCAGAGCTCTGAAATCCTGCTTGATGGTCTCCAGTTTGCCCTTGGTGTCATTGGCACCCACATGGAAGAGCAGCAGTGGGTAATAGTCCGAAGCATGGACAAGCCTTGGCAGTCTTTCCATGACATCTCTCACACGAGCCCCTGGCAGGCCACAAACCTCTCTAGACATGAGGTCAGGTCAGCAGATAGATGCCTCCGTCCCCTGCAGCAGGGAGTCCCCCACAACAATCACCCGCTGCTTCTTCCGGGTGTTCTGGCAAGGCACAGGGTCTGTTGTCCCAGTTACTCCCCTTGCAGCCATGCCCATCTCCTCCTCATCCTGGAGGGCACTAAACCTGTTCTTCAGCTGCAAGTCTTCGGGAGGAGTAGGAGCCTTTCTCCTCCCACGAGCAGTGACCAGTTTCCAGCCGCCTTCTACGGTGTTATGATGTACCGTTTCACACGGCACAGAGCCCTCCGGCAACTCCACTGCTGTGGGGGGTTGGGACTCCCGAAGCTGCACAGTCTCTGAGAATACCCTGTCTATCTCTTGCTCAGCTTCTCAGATGCTGCGCAGCCTACTGACCTCCTCCCATAACTCCCTTACCTGATGACAACTCATCAACAGCAGCACACCTCCTGCAGGAGAGCTGACTGCCAGCCCAGGCCTCCCGGAGAGGCCCCAAGCACTTCCTGCAGCCTGAGACCTGGAGAGCTGCATCTGCTGTCAGAGGGTCTGTCTGAGTCCCAGCCTCTGACACAGCAACTCCAACAGCCACTGGGGAATGTGCTCTGCAGCGTGTCACGACCACACTTGAGGAAGCATACACCACAGGGATCAGAAACGAAGGTACCTTCGTGCGCCCTTCTGCGCAAACTGCTGCGTCTGTTCGCTGCCTCTGTTAGCTGCGCTTGTGTGTTGAATGGATCCTTATTATAGGCAGGCACCAAATCGGGTACCCTGGCATAAAAAGGGTAGAGTATATTTCTTTGTTGATGCCAGTGCATACAAAGCAATGGGGTTTTGTGGATTTGCCTGACTTGGAGGTGTTTGGCGGAAGATGGTGCGTTTCTTCTGGAGGTCTCTGATTCCTGTCGAGGCCAGGAAGTTGTTGATGGTGTGTGCAGAAGAGTCTCAGTGTGCGGAGGGATGCTGTGTAGGAACCTAGAGAAGTAGGCAAAAGAAGCTCGTGGCCAAAACCAAACATCCCCGAAGCTTCTTGCTTGGGGGACAGCAGATGTGTGGGTGAGTTTGCCACCAGCATTGTGGTGGGGAACCTCTCCAGCCCCTGCACACTGGGCTGGGCCGGGCCGCTCTTGGCAGCATTGTGTCCTGGGGAGTGTAACAGGGCAGTGGCTGCAGGGCTGTTGCCAGTGGTCTGCCTGCTCTGTCTGTCGTCTTCAAGCAAGCAGGAGAAGGAAGAGGAAAGCTGGAGGATGTCAATAAATTAGGAGCCTGCCTTACCACTTAGCTAACAATAGGTCCTCTTCAGTGTTTGTATCTCTGTTTTTCTTTCTTGGTCCCCCGAATGCATGCCAAGGCCCCTGTCCTTGCTGGGAAGGGTGAGTGCCCCAAGTGTGCAAGACTCTCAGCGCTGTGTGCGAAGAAGGCCTGAGCTTTGCTGGAAGCATATTGGGCTGCCCCTACTGTTATGTGCTCTCCTGTAAGGCAGCAGTTCCCTGGTGAGCCAGCTGGTGCTATTCGCTTCTAATGCATTTTCTGTTTTGTCTCGCAAGCCTGGTTATTTGAGGTAAGTCAGCTTGAATGTGTTGTGCTGGGGCAAGTGCTTGCTTGAGAAGGGGCTGCTGAGCTTTCAAGCTTGAACTGGAGAGTCGGGCTCCTGGTTTTGTCACCTTTGTGAGCGGGGTGGCTGAACTTGGAGCAAGTGAGGGTGCTGCGAGCCTTCAGGGAAACAACGGCAAACTACTTAGGGCCTTCAGGGAGGCCTGAAATTCTCTCTGGGCCTTTGCTGCCCCGACCGTAGTCCTTTTGAGTAGAGCTCTGTGCCTGCTTCTAGCTGGGTCTCCTTCCTTGTCCAGTGTGTGAAAAGGCACGTGAGGTTTGAAGGTTCGTGCAAGTGATGTGAATCATGAGCCCACAGGCCTCGGCAGGGTAGGTCATGTTTTGTAAAATACCTCAGTAATCCTGGGGTCTGTCCTGCAGTTTTGCCCTGAATTAATAAGCTCTTAATGGCAAAATGGTTTAATATTTTTCTCTGCCCCGAGTATGATAAAAATGTCATGTGCCTTGACTCTCTCGTTTTTCAAACCCACGTGTTTTGCTGTGACACCTGCACTGTTTCCCCTCCAGTGCACAGAGCCCCTGAGTAACTTTCTTGGAATTGCAGACAACCACTGCTTACCGCTGGCTAGGTGATGCTTGTGCAAACTGTATTTTGCTGTGTGATGCTCCTTGGCCTTGGTGAGGGATTCTGGGGAAAAAGGAAACGGCCAAGCAATTTGCTTTTTGGAAGCGCTTTTGCTGCTGCCTGCTGTCCCCAAGCAGGTTTTCTCAGGGACTTCTTGCTGCAGGCAGGAAAACGGCCTGCAGTGCCTGTGGGGGCCCTGGGCCTGGGGGCTTCGTTCCCCTCGGCGCTCTGGAGCGATGTGCCCAGCTGTGGATAGGATGCATGTGAGCGCCGTGTGATGGGACATGAGTGGCGGCAGGTCATTCCTGGGCTTTCCAGCCCGCCGCGGGTCGTGGGAGCTTTTCTGGGCTGAGGGGAAGCCGGGGGGAATAGCTGGAGGTGAGAGTCCTTGGTAGGTGGTTTGGGAGAAGCTGGGGCAGGCTGAGTGCACTTGTTTCCATTTGTGGTGTGTGATGGAGCCTCCCAGTGCTGCAGAGGGGCTGGGAAAGTCTGCCTGCGTGCTGCTGGCACCAGTAAACTGTGCGGCAGGTCATTCTCCCTTGCGCCCCGCAGGCCTGCCAGGGCAGTAACGTAACAGAACGGGGATGTGGGGCAGGAGATCTGCTCATCTGTTGCCCCGTGCTGCTGACGTGGGTTGTAGTTGGGTTTGGTTTGGGATCCTTCACTAGTGGTACTGGTACGTGCCCGGAGGAGAGTGTGGATGCAGAAGGTGGGGATAATTTTGCAGGGCTAGTGTTTTGATGTGCTGTTTGGAAGTTGCACGTAAAAGATCATGTTCAGTGAGGAAGTGCCGGTGGGCCATGCTTTCTGACTGTGTTTGCCTACAAACCATGTACTCCTTTTCTAGCGTAGCTGGAGCAGCCATTTCCCAAACAGTTGCTGTTGGATCAGCCAGGGCCCAGCTGCTTGTGGAAGGCAGCAGAACTGCTGCCGTGGGTTTGAAGGGGGCCAGAGCAGGCTTGCGGTCAGAGTGCCGGGCCAGGCTTTTGGCTGGAGAAAAGCGGTGTTACAAACTGCTCTCCACAGGACCGTTGTGGTTTATGCTGGTGGGGCTGAGGCATCCCGCTGTAGCTTGTTGATGTAGCAGCTTGCTGTTGCAGAGAGGGGTAGCTCGCCTGCTGCTTGGTGATGCTGTCTCCCCTCTCTGTCCTCCTGCTTCCCTCGAGTGTGCTCCAGTGCACGTGTGACCCAGGGGTGCAGCAGCTCAGCTCACAGAACTGGTTGAAAGCTGTGTTTTGTGGGCTGAAATGGTGCACGGAGGACTGGGCTGCTGTGCAGAGCTGGTGGGTGTGGGAGAGGGGAAGGGGGCCCCCGACGGCCCCTCTGAAGGTCAGTGAGGCCCCTGGCCAACCCTTGCAACCTTGCCTGGCAGCTCTCGCCTGGAGCGGCAGCAGTACAGCGCATCTGCGTCGCTACAAGTGCTGCTTACATCCCCCCCCCCCCCCCAGGACACCCGTCGAAACTTCCTGGTGTACGAAATCACCGTTTGGGGGAACTTGTTTGCCTTGGTGTTGTGTGCTGTTGAGGGTGTTTCCCAGTGTTTGTGTGCAAGGCGTTGTAGGGAAGTGTTCCTGGGGTTGAAGCGGCTGGTGAGATGAGGTGGGGGGAGTTGGCTTACGTGGAAGGGGCGGTTTGAAAGAAGACCCTTCTGGTCTGAGAGGCCTTCCAGTAAGGAAGGCCAAGTCCAGCCAAGCAATCTCCAGGCCAGTCTGCTTTTGGTGCTGCGATAAAAGCCTGGTCTAGTCTGCTGGAGCAGCTTCTGATAAGGCGTGTGAGGATGAATTTCTGGACTGACAGACTCCTCAGGCAATTTCACAAGACAAACGTGGGGCTTCTGTAGCAAAAGCAAAACCATCAGCTCCAAAGAAACTGAGCCTCTTTTCTGGAAAGGAAATTTTGTTTTCAGTTGTGAAGTTTGAATGCAACTAATGCCCCAAGAAAGGAAGAGGCCCACTCCGATGGGTATTCAAAGGTGCAATAGTTATCCCCTTTCCTTAAATGTTCCTATTCCTTGCTCCCCTTGGGGCTTTGCCCAGAATGATTTAAAATGGTGGAAGGGTTTAATGGCCCTGAACATTTTGAAAGCAGAGGCTAAGATTTAGGAATCGGCTAAAGAAGCAACAGGTCTCTTTCAGAAAAGGAAAAAGAAATTGTCAGTGTAGTAGCTCTTGAGCCAATTCTATTTTTCATCTTTCTAATGCTGCTCTGCAGTCACACACGTTAGAGGTCACAGAAACAAGACCCCCATCAGAGAGAGACAGATAGGACATGCTGTCTGAACATGACTTTCACCTGCTGTATTTAAATGAGACTCTCAGATTAAGGTGTGCATGAATCATGCAATGTGATTAGCTTTCTGTAGAGTCCTTTCTCAAGGAGTTGGGCTTGTAGCAGAGGGAGGATGCCAGCAAAAGAGGAGGGAGGAAGCAAACCCGTGGAAGCGAGGATGCCTGTTGTGCCAGAAGTGGCCTCTTGCTCAGCTCCAGAGACTCTCGCTTGCCTCTTGAAACGTGGCCGCAGGGCCTTGGTTGACAGTGATGGGAGGCTGATGCTGGACGACTCCTCGGCCTATGACAATGAAGGCGACCAGCTCGCGAGTGGCACCAACATGAGGTTGCTGCTCTTGGAGATGGGGGAGCCTCCTTATCACATACAGGCACTTCCCTCGGGAGTGCGTTTGCTGCCATCGTGCTGCTGCTGGTGCTTTTGGGAGTTTGCTTCATCCCCAGGAAGTGTTGAAAGCTGCAGGGGAAGCAAGAGGCTGCCAGAGCCATGGCGGAGGAGCATCCCCTGACCACCAAGGTGGAGCTGCCCAAGGGAGTGGAGAAGGCTGTGAACAGCCAGTCCTGCCCTGTGAGGAATATTAATATCCTGAGGGAAGCTGGGGGTGCCTCCAAGGTGAAAGGTGGGAGGGTGAAGCAGGTGAACTTAGAAGTCAAAGTCCACAGCAATGTGCTTGATGGAGCAGAAGTTGAATGAGGTGCACGCTTTTGTTTTGTAAAAGCTTTTTAGAAATTGCGGGGGCGGGGGGAGGAGGAGGGGGAAGAGAAAAGACAATAAAATTCTGCTGGCCTTTTTGTAGCCTTCTGCAAAGGGGGGGAGTGGCTCTCGCTTTGAGTGATGAGCTGCAGTGCAGGATCTCAACCCTCTGCTCAGGACTGAGCTCCCTCATTGCCCACAACTGTTGGAGCCAGGCAGGGCAGACGATGCTGAATTCTCCATGTGCATCTCTACCATGCTCCTTTCCTTCCTGCTTTGCCACTTCCATAACTATGTCCCCAGGAGCCAAACACCTCCCTCGGGAGCAGGGCAGCTTGGGCAGAGCAGGCTTGGGCTGCTCACTGCATTTGCGCCAGGGGAGCGATGCTGCAGCCTTGTGTCAGGCTCGGTGCTGCTGCTCGGGGCTCAAGGCAGGAGCTCGACCTGCTGTTTCCCGGGCTGAGCCATTTCCCTGGTTTTGCCGCTCCCTTCCCTGCCTTGGGAGAGAGGTTGTATGGAGCCGGTCTGGGCATTAGTGCTGGCGCCTGAGCAGGGCGAAATGCTGCAGAGAAAGAAATCCCCTGTGCAAGGGAGGACAAAGGCTCTGGCGTGGCCTCATTTAGCGCTGCCGCGAGGAGACTTCAGTGCCCTGCAGGACTTGGGGCGCTTTCTGCAGCGGCTGAGCACTGCTCCTGCTGGACTCAGCCTCAGGGCTCCAGAGGACCGGCCCGCCTTGGCCATCGCTAGGAAACTTGCCCCCCGTGGAGGGCTGTGATGTCTCCCTGGCTCATTGGTCCCCACTGCAGAGCTTTGCCTGCTCCTGGGCGGAATAGGGGACTCTGCTGGCTCATGGGTCTGTGGGCACCAGCACCTGCACCCTCTGCCTGTGGCTGCTGCCCTGCAGTGGGAAGGGACTTGGCACAGGACCTGCTGAGCGCCGTGCTTCAGGCAGGCAGCTCCCAAAGCGTTTCAGTGTGGGACTCGGTGGCAGCTCAACGAGGGCTGTGTGCTGGTGATGAAACCGAGGTGCCGGCCCTTTTCTCCCCTCGCGCTGCACCTCAGCCCGGAGAGAGGGGAGCTGCTGCTCTGTCAAAGGAGGCCCTGGAAAGAGCCCAGCTCTGCCCCGTCTGTCATGCAGCTGGGGTGCTGCAGCTCCCCCAGCTCCGAGCACAGCAGCGTCCCCGGGCTCCCGGACACATCCGGCGGCTGGAGTGTGCTGGTCTGCGCCATCTCTGTGGCGTGGAAGGGTGGCTCTGTGCCAGCTGGGGAGAGCGGCCAGGACTTGTTGCCCCTGCACGCAGTTGGAGGGCTTGAGTTTCCCACCTCACTGGCGAGTAAAGAAAGAAAGAAAGAAAACCAGCGTGTCTTTGCTTAATATCGCAGGCGAGTTTGGTTGCTTTGGTGCCCTAAGAGGAGGAGGTCAAACCATGCAGGTCTGCAGCTGCAGCCCTGGTACTTGGTTGTGCTTTATTAAGGTCCCCTGCCCCGAGGTGGTCTGGATGTTCATTTTGCCTGGACTTCTGGGCCCGGGGTCCCAGGGCTGGCAGCTGGGCCAGGAGATCTGCAGGAGGAAAATGCCTTTCTGCTGCTGGGGGAGGCAGAAGCAGGTGATGCACCTTTCTGCTCTGTGGCTGCAAGACTGGTCTTGGAGGACAGGAGTTATCCCGTCTCGCCACACCACAGACTGTCAAGGGACTGTTGATCTAAAGTGTGACCAAGGCGTCCTTTCTCTGCTGACTCGCTAGTACCTGGCTGCGACAGGTAGCTGGAGGCTGTATCTCGTCTATGGCAGGCGGTCCCCGGGGGAGAGCTGATGGCTCATTCAGCAGACATCTTCAGCGGGGGCCGTGTTTCCCTGCGCTCCAGGCGGCAGCTCTCGTTGCTGAGCCTTTGGGGCCGCCAGCTCTGCCAGGCAGGGAAGAGGCGAAGGCTGAGCGCGGCCAGCCCTGAGCATGTCAGCACCTGACAATACTCGGGGTGTAGGAGAGGCTAAAATGGGAGCTGGGCGCGTCGTTGCTGCCCCCAGGCAGCGGAGGATGGAGCTGCTGCCGCGTGTTGCCGAAGCCCTAAGCGAGGAGTGCCCGAGCTCCCTGAAATGTGGAGCCCGCAAGGGAATTGCAGGAGCCGCTCGCTGCCCGTTGGTTCTGTCGGTTGCCGAGCCGCGACTTGCTGCCGAGCTTGCGGTGCTCCTTCCACGCCCTCTGCCGCTGTTTGCTTTTAGCGACAGCCGTTTCTGCTGCGTGTGAAGGGGTTGTTATGGCTTCTGCTAATTAACCCCCCCAGAGCTGTTTCCTTGCAGACAAATGCGTGGCATTTCTTGGGATTTGCTTGTTGCTGGTGCGTCGTTTCCCCTTTTGTAGACTGTTCAGTGCAGTACAAATTCAAGCCTGGCAGCAGGCTTCCTGTTGTGCCGCTGCTGCCCTGGGAGTCAAAGGAGCAAGGCTGCAGCTCGCTGCACTTTGCCAGGTGCTTTAAGGAAATGGTGCTGGGGAGTGACATTGGCCCAGGAGATCTCTGGCTGCCTGAACGTAACTGTGCGTGTGCGTGTGTGGTGATGGGCTTTGCTTAACTGAGTTTGCATTTCTCCCCTGTGACAGCGCTCTGGTTTGATCTGAGCTACCCGCTCCTGGTGCTGCCTGGCTGTCACCTGGAGCCTTTTCTGATTCCCGTAGGTTGAATGTGGGGTTACTGTTACACAGGTACCGATCTGCTTCCCTTCAATATAACGGGCAATTCCACATGTGTTTACTAATAAAAAAGACACTGGATGCATTCTTATGCAGTTTTCGTTTATCTTGAGGTTCTCACAAAGCCCCCTGTATATGCAGGCTTATTTGAAGCATGACTTGTGAGCCCTCTGTTGTCCATGTGCCTAATGCTGCAGCTAATTAAAAGCAGTCATACTAACTTGTTATGTTGTCGGCGATCCCATGCCACTCGGTCTTCCCTTGCTGCCACAGCAGCAGCTGGAGTTTCTGTGGGGTGAGGAGTTGGCAGCACTTTCCTCCTCTGCTGGTTGCATGACTGTGGGACACAGTGTGTGCAGGCAAGGGGACGGGAAGGTGCTTTGGGAGCTGTTCTCGGTGACCCCAGAGGCTGGTCCTATCCTTGCCTACCTTCGCCCCATTTTTCTTCTTGTTTCCTCTTTCCTCAGCTTTGCAGTGGAGCCTCTGCAGGGTGACTTGAATCCCTTGAAGGGTTTTTTAAGGGGCGGTTTGGGTTTAAAGTGCCACGGTTGCTGTTCATTTGCAGCTGTGGATTAAGCAGGGTGGCAGTGCTTCCTGAAGTGCTCCGTGGTCTTCATCTGCTTGGGGGTGGTGAGAAATCAGCAGTGCCCAGCTGCTGCCCGCAGAGCTCGATCCATCCCGCTCTGGGCAGCGCCGGAGAGACAGAGTGTGTCGCCTGGGGGCAGCTGATGCGGGAGCTGTTCCTGATCCATGCAGAGCTGGCACCTGGCTTTTTACCAGCAGCATTGCCCTCATCAGCCAGCATCTCTCTAGAGTGCCAGGACGGCTGCTTCTCTGGAGGGATGTGTTACAGAGAAGTGCACGGGAAGCCCTGGGTACGGGAAGGCTGACTGCAGGTGTGCGGAGCAGTGCTGAACTGGGGGCCCTGAAGGTCGTCTCATCCGCTCCAGGTTTGGGATCGTCGGTGTTTGTGCCTCAGTGGCAGTTTAACTCCGCACCGCCTTAGTGGAAACCGTTGATGGGTTCCTTGCTGTTGTGTGGTTCCACGGTGCGTCTTTACCTCGGGGAGTTTGGTAGCGATGCGAGGCGTGCGCCAAGCCAACCTTGGCTGGGAGCCAGGGAGATGCTCTGTTCCTGCTCCTGTTACGTGCGGGGTAACTGTTTTCACTTGTTTGGCTGGTTGATGTTTCGTGTGATTGTATTTGCATTGCGGCAGGCATGTCACTATATCAAAGCTTTTCAACCTGTGAAGATTTCCCAAATAGAGTCATTGCAGCCTTTGGGGTTTGGCTGCCTCTTCCCATGCTCTTTGTGCCCCGTCTCGGTGTGCTCAAGGGAGGTCTTTTCCTCCAGAGTTGATGAGTGCAGGCTTGTGGCTGACAGCGTTTGCTGTCTTTGCAAGTAGCATTGCAATCGCAAAAAGGTCCCCTTTCTCCTGCCTGAGAGCTCTGGAAGAGCAAGGAGCCAGCATTGCTCTTCCTGACTTGTTCTCCAAGCTCCAGGCTGGGGTGTGCGGGTCCATCGCTCCTGGGTCTGCGAGTCTTTGCTGGCCGCCTTCTGTGGCTGCCAGTGCGCTTCGGGCGCTTTCCGGAAAACGCAGGTTGCAGTTAGCTGTGTGTTGGCCTGTGTCTGGCAGCTCTTACCAGGCCTGTGGGCTCCCGGTGCTTCTGACGGGAGCCCTTCTTGGTGGAGCCCCGGGTTGCAGAAGGATTTACCTCCTGCAGCAGCAGCAGAGAGCACCGAGGCCCTGGTGAAAACGGAGGTGCTGATCATGCGCCAGCTCGTGAGAATCGCCGCTGTCGCTTGGGTAGAGAAAAGGTGCCTGTGGGGTAGATCAGCAGTTCGGTTCTTCGCCAGGCAAATGAGTCCAAGGTTCCTGTTTTTCTCAATTCGTCAGGATGCCCCAAGTGACTTAGCAGCTCTGTGCTAGGGCAGGTGGCTCCTAGCGTCTTCAGGGCGGGGGAAATGTCAGCCTGCTGGTAGGAAGTGTCGAGGAAGTGGGGCTCTGCGCGTGTCCTGGCAGTTCTCTTGTGCACGTTCACTTTTATTGCTGCGGGCAAAACTCTGAGCACAAGAGGTGCCGGAGGTGGTGTGGCCCAGCGGGAGCTCTAAGGAAGAGGGGGGAGGGATGTGTTTTGTCAGACTGGGTGGCTTTCTTGCACCTACTTGGAGCTGAGACACTGCTCCTAAAAGCATTGGAAAGCCACAGCAGAGCCTGGTTGGGTAGAGCTGGAGTGACAGGAGGGCCGCAAAGCCGAGCTGGGCACTTCCCTGAAACTGGAATGCTTTTCCCCCAAACCAGACTGCTTTTTCTCTCTTTTTCTCTCTCTCCCTCTGTCCCCCTCTTTCTTCCCCCTCCCTCTTTTCCTCAGTGCCTCTCCCTCTTTCTGCCCTTTTCTCTCACATGTGCTTTCTTTCTCTCCTCTCTCACTCTTCCTTTCTCTTTCCCTCCCTCTCTTTCTCTCATCCTTTCTCCCTTTCTCCCTTTCTTTTTCTTTCTTTCTCTCTTTTTCTCTCTCTCTCTTTCTTTCTCTCTTTTTCTCTTTCTCTCTGTTGTTCTCTGTTCTCTGTTGTTCTCTCTTTCTGCTTCTCTGCCTCGTTCTCTTTCTCTGCACCTGTGTCTCACTCTCTTCTACCTCCCTTTTTCCTTCTCTCCCTTTCTTGCTCTTGGTCTTTCCTTCTTTCTTCCTTCCCTCCCTTTTTCTCCCTCCTTCTCTTCTCTCCCTGTTTCCCTCTCTTGTTCTTTCTCTCTTTCTCTCTTTCCCTCCCTGTCTCTTTCTCATTCTCTCTCTTGCTCTCTCTCTCTTTCCTCCTCTCTCTTTCTCTCTCTCTCTCTATGGCCCCTTCTCTTCTTCCTCTCGCTCCTTCTCCCCCCTCTCTCCCTCCTTTGCTCTCTTCTTTCTCTCTTTCTCTCTCTTGCTCTTGCTTGTCTCTTCTCTCTCGCCTTCTCTTGCCTTCCTCTCCCTGTTTCTTTCTCTCTCCTGCCCTCTCTTTCTCCTTCTACCTGTCCCCCCCTCCTCTCTCTCCTTCTCTGTTCTTCTCTCCCTCCCTCCCTCTCTCATCTCCTTCTCCCTCTGTCTCTTGCTCTGTCTTCTCTTTCTCTTGCTTCCTCCTCCTCAGTCCCTCTGCATCTCTTCTTGTCTCGCTCTCTCCTTCCCTCTCTTCTCTCACTAGCCTTGTTTTTCGTTTTTCTCTCCCCTTCACTCTTACTCTCTTTCTCTTGCTTTCTCTCTCTCCCGCTGTCTTTCTCTACCTCGCTTGCTCTCTTTTGCTTTTTTCTCTTCTTTCTCTCCTATCTGCCCGTCCTCCTCCCTCCTCCTGTCTTTCTCTCGGTTTGCCTCTCTCTCCTTCTCTCCTTCTCTCTTTCATTCTCCTGGACTCTCTTTCTCTGCCCTTCTTTCCTTCTCTCCTTCTCCCGCTTGGTCTCTTTCCCCCTCTGCTTCTCTCTTCCTCTCACCCTCCTCTTTCTCTCCCTCTTTCTCTTTATTATTCTCCCCCCCTTTTTCCTCCCTTCCTCCCCCTCTTTCCCTCTCTCTTTTCCTTTCCTTCCCTCTTTCTCCCTCCCACTTTCTCTCTTTGCCTCTTTCTCTCTTGTTCTCTCTCCCTCGCCCTTCCTCCTCTCTTGCCCTGTCTTGTTCTTTCTTTCTCTCCCTCTTTCCCTCCCTCTCTCCCCTTTCTCCCTCTTTCTCCCTTTCTCACTCGGTTTTTCTCTTTATTTCTTTATTTCTTTCTCTGTTTCTCCCTCCCTCCCTCTCTCTTCCTTCTCTCTCCTTTTCTGTCTCCCTCTGTCTCTCTCTTTATCCCCCTTCCCTCTCTTTCTCTCTGCTTCTCTTTCCCTCTGTCTTTGCTTTCTCACTCTCTCCCTTTCTCTCTCTCCTTCTCCCCCCTTTTCTGTCTCCCTCTGTCTCTCTCTTTATCCCCCTTCCCTTTCTCTCTTTCTCTCTGCTTCTCTTTCCCTGTCTTTGCTTTCTCACTCTCTCCCTTTCTCTCTCTCCTTCTCCCCCTCTCCCTTTCCCTCTTATGCCTTCTCTCCCTCTCTCCTTCATTCTTTCTCTTTTTCACTCATTCTCTCCCTTTCTCCCTCCTGCTGTCACTCTCTCTTCCTTCTCTTCTCCCTCTATCTTTATCTGTATTGATCTTGCTCTTACTCCTTCTCTCTGTCGCTTCTTTCACCATTCCTTTCTCTTGCTCTTTTTCTTTGACTCTTTCTCTTTTCTCTTGCTCTTTTTCCCTCTTTCTCCCTCCCTATTTTCTTTCACTCTTCTCTCTCTCCATTTCTCTTGCTTTCTTTCTGTCTCGCTCTTTCTTCCTCCTTCTTTTTCTCTCTCCCTTCCTCCTCCTCTCCTTTCTCATGCTTTCCCTTTCTCTTTCTCTTGTTCTTTCTCTCCCCATCTTTCACTCTGTCTTTCCTTCTCTCCTTTTCTCTATCTCATTACCTCTCCTGTTCTTTCTTTCCCTTTCTCTCCCTTTTATTTCTTTTATCCATCTCTTTCTCCCTTTCTGTTTATCACCTTCTCTCTCTTCCTTGTCTTTTTTTTTCTCCCTTTCTCCCTCTTGTCCTTTCTCTTTTTCCTTTTCCTTTTCTGTTTTTCTTCTTTCTTTTCCCTCTCTCCTTCCTCTTTGTCTCTCCCTTTCTTCCTTTTTCTCTCTCCTTCACCCTCTTGCTCTTCTCACTCTCCCTCAGCCTCTCTCTCCTTCTTCCTCCCTCTCTCTCTCCTTTTGTCTCTTCTCTCTGTGTCACTTTCTCTACCTTCCCCTTTCTCTCATCTGTCTTGTCTTTCTCTTTGTTGCTCTCTTCCTCTGTCCTTCTGTATTTCTCTTCCTCTCACTCGCTTTCTCTTGTCTCACTCTTGTTCTCACTCCTTCTCTCTCCCTCCTTCTCTTTCTCTTTCCCTCACTTTCTCTTTCCCTCTGTTGCTTTCCTTTCTCCCTTCTCTCTTTCCTCCCCCTGCCTCCTCCTCCTCTCTGCCTCCCTTTCTCTTTCTCTTTTTCTCTTATACTATATCTCCCCCTTCCTTCTTTCTTGCTTTCTCCCTTTTTCCTGCTCTCTCCCTTTTCTTCCTTTCCTTCTTTCCCTCTTCTTTCTCCCTCCCTCTTTCTGTCCCTCTCTCTCACTCTTTCCCTCTCTCCCACTCCCTCTTCCTCTTTTTGCTTCTCCTTCTGTTTTTCTTCCTCTTTATCCCTCTTCTTCTCCTTCTCCCTCCCTCTTTCTTCCTCTCTCTCTCCCTCTATCCCTCCCTTCTCTTTGCCTTTTTCTTGCTCTTGTTCTTTCTCCATTTCCTCTTTTTCCTTTTCCCTCTCCTTCTTTCTTACTTCTCTCTCTTTTTCACTTTCTCCTTTCCTTTCGTTTCTCTCCCTCTCTCCCTTTCTTTCTCTCCCTCTCTTGCTTTCTCCCCTTTCCTCTCTCTTCTCTCTCCCCCTTGTCTCCTTTTCTTTCTGCTTTTCTCCTTCTCTTTTTCCCTCCTTCTTTTCCTGCTCCTTCTTTCTCTCTTCTGTTCTCTCCCTTTCTCTCCCACTTTCTCCCTCTTCCTCCCTCTTGCTTTCTTTTTCTCTCTACCTTGTTCTCACTCCTTTTTTCTCTTTCCCTCTCTTCTCTTTTCTCTCCTGTCTTCTCTCCTCCCTTCTGTCTCTTCTCTCCCTTTCCTTTTTTGTCTCATTTCTCTGTACTTCTGCTCTTCTCTTGTGCTATTTTTCTCTCACTCTCTCCTCTCTCTGGGCTTTTTGTGCTCCCCTTCTTTCTCCTCTCTCCCTTTCTCTCTTCCCCCTCTCTTCTCTTTCCCTTTCTCTCCTGCTTTCTTTTCCTTTTCTCTCACCCCCCCTTCCCCACCTCCCCCTTCCCTCCTCCCCCCCTTTCTCCCCTTCCCCCCTCTTTCCTCCCCTTTCCCCGCTTCCCTCTTCCCCTCCATTTTCCTCCTCCTCCCCCCTCCTCTTCCCCCCTCTCCTTCCCCATCTCCAGCCATCGAACTGGTAGAGTCTGATTTGCTTTGCTCTTTAATTGACAGGCTTTCTCGTAGTAGAAATATAGAAAAGATGTATATTAGGTGATCTGTTTTCGGTGGGAAGGGGAGCGGAGGGGAGGGGAGGGGAGGGAGGAAGAAGGCCCCTGACTAATCTCCAGGCTGTCCCCGCTCAGGAGCCAGCGTGACAGCTGCGGGAGCGCGAGTCCCCCGCACTGCGAAGGCTGCGTGGGCCGCCCAGCGGGGCAGCTCCGGGCCTGCGCACGCCCGGGGCTCGCAGCCCTTCCGGAGGCAGCCAGGCCTTCGCGCCAGCCATGGCCTGGCAGCGAGCGCCCCCGGCAGCGGCAGGTCGCGCGGCGGCTGCAGGCAGCGAGCAGCCGGGCAGGGGCTGCGGTGCCCAGCGGTGCCGCCACCGCGTCGCCGGGCTCTCACCTCCCACTCCCCGCGCACCGGCAGCGCCGGGGCGAGGCGGCTCCCGGGGCTCTGGGCCCCGCCGCGCCGCTGCCGCTGTCGCCGGGCGCCGGGCGCCGGGCCTCGGGGCGCCGCCGCGCGGGGGCTGCCCGGGCCCTGCAGCGCCCCCGCGGCCGCCAGGCGGCGCCGCCGTGCGCGGGCGAGCGGCGCTGAGGGGCGGCAGGTGCGCGGCGGCCCCGCGCCGGGCCGGGCGGGCGCTACCGGAACCGGAACCGGCGGGGCGGGGCGCTACCGGAACCGGCGGCAGCAGAAGCAGCGGGAGGAGCAGGAAGAGGAGCAGCAGCAGGTAGCGGGGAGGCGGGACGGGCTCCGGCTCTGCCGGGAGGCACCTGGGGCCCCCCCCGGGGGGGGTCGCAGCGGGCGGCCCGGGCTTGTCCGCGGGGCAGCAGGGGGCGGAGGCCCGGCCCGGCCCCGCAGCCGCCGGGGCTGGCGGGAGCCGCAGCCGCCGGGAGCGTCGGGCCGGGCCGGGGGGAGTCGAGGGGCCCCCCTGCTGCCTGCCTGCCTCGGGCGGGGCGGCCCTGGCCCCCGTGACACCCGTGGGCGGGCGGCAGCAGGGCCGGGAGGGCAGCAGCGCGAGGGAGCCCCGGGCCGGGCCCGGTGCGGAGCCCCGTGGGGCCGCGAGCGCTCCCGGGACGCCTCTGCCCTCCCACGGGAGCCCCGAGGCGCGGGGCTGGCACGGATGGACGGAGCCGAGCGAGAGCCGGATGGAGCGCCGGAGCCGCCGCCGGGAGCGAGAGCCACAGGAGCCGCGGCTGCGCCGGAGCTGCCGCTCAGGCCGAGGCCCCAGGCCAAAGCCGCCAGCTGCTGCCCAGCGCCGCGGGCTGGGGCCGCTCCAGTGCGGGGCCCCCGCGGGAGCGACGCGGCCGGGAACCAGCCGCTGCCCCGGGCACAGGGGTGGCGCCGCGTCCCACCGGGGCAGCCCCAAGCCCAGCGGCAGGGAAGGGGTGTCTGGCACCGAGCGAGCGCGGGGGCACGGAAGCGGCGCCGAGTGACAAGCTTGTGCACGTGGCATCGATAGTGACTAATGCGTTCATACTGATCCAATAACTATAAGCTAATTGATTAACTATTGACAGGGCCATAAATCAGTTGCTGCCACAGCTTAGAGATTGTGGCATCATTTAATAGTGCATCAGTATTGAAGCCTTAGCTGATGGAGATTGGATCAGTGTTGACTAATTACCTTATGAATATTCAGTTGAGCAATGAGCTTAGGTACATTGACTCAGGGACAACTAATGACCTAACATCTATGGAATCCCTATTGACTAATCAGTCACTTAATATTGCTGCAAAAACTATAAGCTAACTGTTTATTTAGTATTGAAAGTATTGTGTGAACGTTGACTAACTGGTTTATATATGTTGACTCACTGTTGACTACTTGGACTAATTGAGCATTTAGCTTATGACTGTTGAATCGATAGTGACTCCCTGGTCAGAATTGATTCGATACCTCTAAGCTAATTGGTTAATTAGTGTTGAAAGTCTTGGATGAATGTTGAATAAATATTGGCCCTAGAAGATAGTTTCTGACGCGAAAGCGGTTTTGGGGCAGGAAACACCAGGAGACACCATCTCAGACACAAGGTTCGGCCTGGTGCATGCCAGCCTCCCTGCCCTGGGGGTACTCGTGGATGGACCCCCCCCTTCGGGGAGGGTCCACACACCCTGCCTCCCCCCACCCCTCTGCCTCCCCCCACCCCAGAAAGGGCCCCCACCCCCCAGCCTCCGCTTTGGGGCTGGAAGCGGCTGAACTCACCTCCCTTTCCAAGTCCCCAAAACGCAGGACTTAGCCTCCATTTTCGAGCTCAAAAATGCAGGACTTGGTCTCTGTTTTCAACCACAAAAACAGCCCACTAAGCCTCCATTCTTGACCCCAAAAAGGCAGGACCTAATCCCTGTTTGTGAGCTCAGAAAGGCAGGGCTCAGTCTCACAGTAACAGAAGCAGCCCCCTAAGCCTCCATTTGTGGAGCCAGAAACGCAGCACTTAGCCAAAGCCTTATGCAGCACTTTTTCTTCAACCCCAAAAAGCAGGACTTGGCCTCTGTTTCTGAGCTGAAAAACACAGGACTGAGCTGTTGTTTTTTTTTTTGGGGGGGGGGGGCTGAAAACAGAGACTGAAAAAGCCACCATTCTGGACCCCAAAATGCAGCACTCGGTCTTCGTTTCTGAACACAAAAATGCAGGGCTTCGTCTCCATTTTGAGCCACAAAAACAGCCCACTCAGCCTCTGCTTCTGGCCCCTAAACGCAGGCCTCAGCCTCTGTCTCCAACCCCCAAAACAGTGCACTAAGCCTCTGTTTCTGACCCCAAAACCCAGGGCTTCAGCCCAGCTGCTGAGCTCAAAAACACAGGCCTTGGGCACCTGTTCTTGGGCTTGAACACAGAGCCTGCAGCCCCACTGCCGGCCCCCAAAACGCAGCATTTGGCCTCTTTTGGGAGACCTGAGGACAGCGGCCCTCGCCTCCCTTTTCAAGCCCCCCAAAGCCCCCCGCGGCCGCTGCTCTGGAGCCCGAAGCCCGGGAATGACGCCATGCTTCCAGCCCCAGGAGCAGCCGGGCTCCCCCAGCCCGTGTCCGGCCCCGCAGCCCCGCACTCGGCCCGTGTCGCCCCCGCCCACCCCTGCCCCGGCCGTGTGCGAGGCCCGGTGCAGCAGCCCCAGCCCGGGCGGCCCCGGGCGGCTCTGGGCCCTGCTCGGGAGCTGCGCCGGGGTGGCCCCGCGGCGAGGGGAGGGCCCGGCCCCGGGAGCAGGGCACCGCGGGCGGGGGGCGCCGGGCTCCGGCCCTTCGGGCTTTATTCCCCGGCGCGGCCCGGCGGGACACGAGCCGCGGCCACAGCGGGAGGCGCCGGGCCGGGCGGCGGCCCCGCGGGAGGTAGCAGGGCCCGGCTCCGGCCGCCGCAGCCGGGCAGCCCCAGCCCCGCTCCCGGCCCCGGCTCCCCCGCCCGGCCCCGCGGCCGAGCCCCCCCGCTCCTCACCTGGGGCCGCTGCCGCCCTCCCGGCCCCGAGCGCCCGCGCCGCCACGGAGCGACAGAGCGACGGAGGGAGGAAGCGGACGGCAGCCGCGAGGGACCAAACTGAGCGCGCTGCCCGCGGCAGCCCGCGCACGCGCCCTGGCGCCCCGCCCCCCGCCCCGCGCTCTGGCCCCGCTCCACCCGGCCCCACTCCAGGCCGCCCCCGCCGCCTCGCCCCGCCCCCGCCCCCGCTTCACGTGTGTCACGAGCGCACCGTCCTCAGCCAGGCCGCGCGCGCTGGGCGACGTCCCGGCAGCGCGGGGGCGATCGGCGGGTGCCGCTGCCCCGCCGCGGGCCCGGGCTGCCCGTGTCCGGCCCCGGCCCCGGCGCTGCGCTGCGCCCCCCGCGCCCGCGATCCCCGTCCCGGGCTGCAGCCGCGCCGGCCCCGGCGGCGGCGTGGGGACCCCGCGCTCGGCTCGGCTCGGCTCTGCCCGCGGCAGCCGCGGCGTTGCCGGGGGCGCCCCGGGGGGCGGCGCGGGGGCCGGGGCCGGCTGAGGGCGGCTGGGGCGGCGCGGGGGCAGGCGCGGGTCGCTCCGTGTTGGCTGCAGCCCGGTGACGGGCGGCGGCGCGGGGCATCGTCGCCCCCCGCCCCCCCCAACCCTGCCGGGACGGAGCCGCGCGGGGCTTCGCGGGGCGCCCGGGGCCGCGGCAGATCTGCCCCAAGCGCCGCCGTGCGCGGGCTCCCGCGTGGCGGCGCCGCAGGGCGCAAAGGGGCCGCTCGTGCCCCGCGTGACCGGCGCGGTGCGGCTCTGCCCGGCGCGGCACGTGGCGGCCGCGGCCCCTGCGGGCGCCGTTTCTGGCGGCGCCGGTGTCACCGAAATCGGGAGCAAAACTCCTCAACACGAGTGTCGCACTAAGCAGCAGGCGTTCTCCGTATCACAGCGCCGGATGCGCGGGGGGGGGGGGGTCGCTCCGCTCCGCCCAACGTGCATGCCGTGTGTTGCATTAGCCAAAGTTTCTGTTGCTCTGTTACATCCGTAGGCATCAAATTTCCCGGAATGATTATACATATTCATTCTATTTCCTGGAAGGAATTATCACATTTACATAGCCATTACGCAGGCGGTCTGAGTCTCCAGGGGGCTTCGATGGGGGTCTCTGGTGGTCCCTGACGAGGTGCCTTTTCCAGGAATGCTGAGCTCCTTTGCCATATTGGTCTCGGCTTGGCTCGTTTCTTTGCTTGAGACGGCTGCCTTGTTCCTGGCCTTGGTCTCAACTGGGTTCTGCTGGTTTCGCTGTGCTCCTTGAGGCTGCATCAGTCACAGCTGTGAGAACTGTGTCCTTGGGTGCATTCTCGTCTGAAGCTCCTGGCAGCAGCCCCCCCCCCCTTTCCCTCCCCCTCTTGAGACTCCTTGTCTGAGGCCCCTGCTAACACCGGGGCTGGGGCCGCTTTTCCCTGGGAAACGGCCCAAGCGGCCGGGAGCCGCCGCGGCGCTGCCCTGTCACCGGCGCCTGTCAAACCCGCACTGCTCGAGGAGGGCTCGGGGGCAGCACGGCAGTGCCCACTCGCACGGGGGGCCCGGGCTGGGGGCGCTGGGGGTCCCTGGGCAGGTCCCGGCCCGGGGTGACCCTGCCCAGCTCCAGGCCTGGCTCCGGCTGCCTCGGGGGGCTCGGCCTGGCCCTGGTGCCTGGCGCTACGGGACAGGACGGGACGGGACGGGACAGGACGGGGGGCCCCGGGGCGGCGGCAGGGCCCAGCCGGGGAGGGCAGCACTGGGGGCCCCTGCCCTGGGGGGGCTGCGAGCGCCCATCCCACCATTTATTACAACCCCCCCCCCCCCCCGGCCACTTATGACGACCCTTTCAAATCATTAAATGCCCTGCTGACATACCCCGCCCCCCCCCCGGCCACTCGTTCTTGATATCCATCTCGATGCCTTTTGGTAGGTCTGGCATTGGAGGGGCATCGATGCTGCTTGCTATTGAGAGGGAGCGATGTCGACACCTTCGATGCCTGGCAAGAGGAAAAGGGGGGGTGAGAGCAAAAGCGATCGATGCCTGTCGAGATGGAGAGGTAGCGATGCGTCCCGAGAGGGAAGGATAGGTAGGGATGTCGGGCCCTAGTGGTACATCTGGAAAAGAATATTCGCCAAGGCCCGTCAATGTCAAAAACGGTCCATGTCGATAGTCATCTGTGCATAGGGAGAGCAGCACGGGCCGCAGAGCGGAAGGTATGCACGGGTGTGGGGAAGCAGAGGCATTGGTACCTGTCGACAGGGTTTCATATCTTTATCAATCGATATCACCCCCCCCACCACCACTTTTTGCACCCCCCTGCCACTTGTTACCGCAACACCCCCACGTGTTAGGCCACCTTCCGACATATCTCGTGCCACCTCCACTTATTATTGACATCCACATCGAACCCTATGGATAGGTGTGGAATTTGACAGGCATCGATGCTGCTCCATTTTCAGAGGGATCTGTGTCGATATGGTCGACGCCTACCGAGAGCAAAACAGGGCAGAGAGCAAAAGCCATAGATGCCTGTGGAGATGGAGAGGTATCGATGGCTATCGGCAAGGATCGATAGTGACAGCTACCAAGAACCAAGGATCTGTTGTGCTTTCGATGCCTCGAAGCGACTCTGGAAATGGACAGGCCTCGATGCCTGTCGAGATGGAGCGGGAGCAATGCGTACCGAGAGTGACGGAGAGCTAGGGATGTCATGCCCTGGCGATAAGTGTGGAAATTAATAGTCCCCGAGACCCGTCAAGGTCAAAAACGGTCAATGTCGAGAGTCATCGGTGCCTACCAAGAGCAACATCGGCCACAGACCGAAAGGTATGCGCGCGTGTCGGCAACGGGACGTATCGGTGCCTATCGATGGTCTTCAATATTAATATCGAAGCCAATCGACAGGTGTGGAATTCGACAGGCCTCGATGACGTGACAGTGTGCTCCTTCCCCCCCCCCCCCCACTGATGTGCTCTCTCCCCCTCAACCTGACCTCCCTGTAAGCAGCACCTATGTAGGGGCTAGTTGAGCGTGCGCCAATTAAGGCCCATCTAGCATGCAAATACGACTGTGAGTCAATCATCCCCCCCCCCCCATAAATAGGGGGCAGCCCAGAGCCCATGGAGCTCTCCTGAACGGCAGTGGGCTGCACTGCAGAACCTCCTCTTGAGCAGGGACACCTCTCATGGTCACTCCTCGAGGCTGAGAGATTCCTTACCCGCCACAGATCCTCGGGAAGTGATTAATAGCGTGCTGAACTTTTGCGAACTTTGTGAAACTTTGCTGAGTTATATCTCAGATTAATTGCGCACATAACCCCTTAGACATAAACCGTTGACCAAGTCTGGGACTAGGACTGGATCCAGCTGCACCTAGGCTCCTCTCCAAAAGAGTTTAGAAAGCAAGGGGCTCCAGTCTGAACCTCGTGACTCAATGGCAGGGTCTCCATTGCATGCGCATCTGACCCTGTCCTCCATGCAGTAAATGAGTGAACCTTGCCAATCGAACCTCATTAAATCGTTCTTATTTACGATTGAACTTTGTTAAGTCGCTGTCTTACTGCAATAAATGTAGTGCTGCTTTCCTCTTACGAGTGAAGTGCATCACTCCTTTCACAACACCGTCCCAGCCAGGCCACAAAACCGGGCACACGGGAAGCAGAGAGACCCGGGCCAGAGCCTGAACAAAAATCCAGCGTGCTCCCACTAGCGCACAGGGGCCATTGCTCCAGCACAGAGGCCCCGCAAGCCAGGAGCGGCTCGCGCCACTGCTCACACCAGTGCCGGGGCATTCGGCCGCCTAGAAAGCCTCGCTGGCACCCAGGGGCCCCATGGCAGCAGCACAAAAGCTGCCAGGTCACACAGGCTGCCAACTGCTCTCCAGCTCCCCGGCCAGCCCACAACACAACCCTTTCTCAAATGTAGCAGGACTAATTCATCCCGATGCCATGGAAGAAAAGCCGGGGCCAGAGGCAAGGCAACATCATTGCCTTTCTCTTCCGCATTTCGGAGCTGCGTTTCTGGAGGCCCCAGAAGCCCTTCTGATAGACCCGGGGTCCCTGGGCTCAGCCCTGCACAAAGGCAAAGCAAAGCTGGGCCCTGGCCCACCCTGCTGCAGCCTCCGCACACATGGGGAGACGCAGGAGGATGCGCACACCGAGCACGGGGCTCCCTGGAGACCCCAACGCGGGAAGGCCATGCATGGCGCTGCTTGGGACCAGACAGCCATGGAGCTGCTTTCCAGGGATGGGGGGGTTTCCCTGGGAACGTGGTCCTGCGGGAATCGCCACTGCAGGCAGAGCGGGGCTGGCTACAAGCAGCCGCTGGGGACGGACAGGGGCAGGCCAAGCTGCCAGCGAGGGCTGCAGCTTCTGCCCAAATCAGGCTGCCCGGGGACCCCATCACCTGCCCCTTTTGCCTGTCGCCACCCAGCAATGCAGCCCGCAGTGCTGCTGGCCCAGGCGCCTTTCTGAGCAACCTCCTGGGGGCTCCCAGACACGGACCTGCTCGGGGACTCATGCCACCCCCATTGAGGGACTCTTTTGGCTTTAAATGGATGAGGCAGCATGGCTTTGACACCATCTGCCTGCTCGCTGGCTTCACTCAGGGGGCTCCCAAAGCGGCACACGGGGCAGGCAGACCTACAAGCACAGGCAGGGGCAGTTCTCAGGGCCTCGACAAGCAGCCTCAAAAGAGGACAAGCTGACAAGGACTAAGCTGCTCTCAAGCTTTTTGGGCTGGGAGCAGGAAGAGCTGGGAGTTCATCTCTGAAACTAAACACACAGCCAAACCAGGAGATCGCAGTGGTGCAAGTGCCACATGGAAAATCCAGTTAAGGGGCATCTTTGGAGGTCCCAAATCGCATGGCAGAGGTATACTGCAAGAGCACTGATGAAGCGACCCAAAGAAGGGGCAGGGGGCAGATGCGCTTCACACACAGCAGGCTTGCTGCGGGATTTGGACCCTCACCACCACCAGCTTTACTCGAGCCTCTAGCTAGGACCCATCCCAAGCAAAGCGGGCTCCAGTCTCATTGCCCACGTCCACCCACAACTCCGGCTAAAACCAGCGCCCCTGCAGCGCCAGCCCCAAACCCAGCCACAGCCAGCGCAGTCGCAGCTCTGCAGCTAGCGCCCTTGGCTGCTGCGCTGCACAGCTGTCACACTGCCTTGATGCTGGCTAAGAACTCGTACAGAGGGGAACTGGAGGGAAGAGACACCCCCACTGGGCAGCCCTTTCAGGGGACCGGGCCCTCCTTTGGGCTTTCCTAGTTACAAAGCATGCAGTGGTTGGAGACAAAATCCACTGCTGGTCGGCTGAGGGCGTCTGCTTGGACAATGAGATTTTGAACAGGAAGGCATCGGCCACTTTAGGCCCTCTCCTAAGAATAGCCTTGCCCAGCCCAAAAGGGCCCCTCTTCTCAACTGGGTCCCTCTTCCAAAGAGCTTCAAGCAAACCATCAGCAACCCAGCAACTGCCAGCTCCCACCTCACCCCCGCAGCAAACACGGCTGCGCACAAAAGCCCTAAACACAAACGGCAAAGGAGAACAGGGCAGGGAAAGCGCATGAGGGACCCAACTCAGAGCAAGGTCCTTCCCAGCACGGCAAAATTGAAGATGCTTCCGTCCTCCGGAGCACCGCAGGCAGAAATGGCAGCAGACCTGCTTCTGTGCAGCCAGATTAAATCCTTCAAGCAGCAACCTGGGGAGAAGGCTGGGCCTTGAGTGTCAGACCCACACTAAGCAGGGGGGGCTGCGCTTTGGGAAGCCACAGGGCCTAACGCAGGATTGTTGCCGCTCCGTCACCGGACACAGCCCCTCTGCCCCCCATTTCCTTCCTTTAGGGGTACACGCACAGAAGAAAGGCCCTTTCTTTTACTCCCACAAGTCACATGAAAGCAAGCCTTGGGTTTTACAGCAAGGCCCAAGCAAGGCATGAAGAGGAAGGGACTTCTCAAATAAAAGGGCAACTCCCTGTCTCCAGGTCGGCAGAAACGCCTGCGAGCACTAACAGCCTGATCAAGGAGGGCAAGCAGGCGCCTCGGGACCGAGCGAGCAAGGAAACGCAACGCTCCCCTTGCCTTGACGCTCAAGCTCGCCGAGGAGGAAGGAGGGAGGCCAGACCCCACGGCGTCCAGCTGACCACGGCACAGCGCCAAAAGGGGCTGCAGGAAGAAAGCTTTGGGCAGGGCAGCACCCTGGCACACCGCACATATCCTGCCCTGCATGGCGCTGCCCACCACTTCTCCACAGCCATTGCCGCACAGTTATAGTTAAGGACAAAGCCGCGGGGCTGCCTGCTCCCCCCGTACGCACCAGCCACCCAGCCATCAACACGGGGCAAGCACTGCTCTCCGGGCTCGCTCCTGGCAGCGGGGAAGCGCAGCCGGAGCGCGTTACCTTGGGACACCATCACTCCCCAGGGCACACTCTTCCCTGCAGGGCACCTGACCCCAAACTAGCTCTGCAGTGAGCGCAGACGCTGCAGCTGGGGCAGCACTCATGCTGCAGCAGAGTTTTGTGGCTCTGGCACAGACGTGGCTCTGCTCAGCACCCGGACGCCGCCGGGCAGGACTCACACAGCGCAAGTGGCCAGGCACAGAGCTCCTCGCTGGCTGCAGCCCCACACAAAGTGCCCCGGCCTCAGACCACCCCACAACAGACCCCTCAGCACTGGGCTCCTCACAGCGCCTGATCCCAGCCCCGCAGCCTGGGGCCCCAGGGAACAGGCCCTGCTCTGCCCACTTAGGCTGCCTGCGCTTGCACCGGCTCATTACTACTTTCAAATGCCCGGCCCATCACCAGCTGTTAAAGCAACTTGCCCAAAACCTCCACACAGCCTAAACTAGACGCTGCTTTGGGGAAAACTCCTTGGGCCTGGCTTAGAGAGGCTGCCTTTATTCCAGCAGCTGATCCTGGGCACTACCTACACGAGCCCTCACCCTTTCCACTGCGCTTGCAGCTTCTTCAGCCTTTCAGCCTTCTCAACCCTTTTTTGCCCTTTCCACTGAGAAGCCCCTAATGGAATCACGCTATAGCAAGAGGACTCACTCTGCGCAGAGAGCAAGAAAGGGTTTGTCCTTGATTCCAACAGTCAAGAAACCTTTTCCTCAAAAGCTGCGCATCCACTGCAAAGGAGATTCACGGGGCCCCAAACTACGGTCAGGAAGCGCTGCTGTATCCAAGTGACTTTCCTTACTACCATCCACACCCAGCTCCATTTGCTTTAAGGTTATCACTGCCCCTGCAGCAATTTAGTGATCTAGAGGGAAGGCATTAAGTTACAGGTAATCTGAAGGTTGGGCATTCTGCGGTGAATTTATTGTGGGTTTTGTGGTTTTTTTTTAATTTCAAGTTTTATATGCCAGACATGCACAGAATCTCCCTTTAGGCTCAAGCAGATACAAAACAGCTCTGTTGCAGTTTTCACAGTGCCAAGCTCATACATTCCTCCCATAGCATGACCAAATCAAGAGTTGTCCTTTAAGAGAGAGAGAGAAAGAGAGAGAGAGAAATGAATCACTCCCCTATTCAGAACCAGGAGGAGGTAAAAAAAAAAATACCCCAAAGCTTGGGGGGAGGGGGGACAAAACCCCACCCAGCCCACGAAGATATTCTGGTACTAACCCTGCTGGGGCAGCTGCTAACGCAACTGCTTGCCAACCAAAGGGCATTAGCCCAACCAGCGTGTCAGCACAGTTGACCCAGGAAGGCTCGTGCATGCACAGCATGGCGCGCGCAGTGATTCCCTTTGCCTGTATTGACCTGACAGGGGGTTGGTAATTCTGCTTTGCCTCAACTGCTGCAAAAACAACAAACCTTTTCCGAAAGCCAGGCGGACAGCTGATGGCATTGGAGCAGCTCAGTCTCAGGGGAGAAATCCAGCAACACCTGACCAAAAGAAAACTGGAAGCACAGGCTCAGTGTCGCTGCCCACATCCCCCCTTCAAAATGCACCTCCCCCTCCCTACCCCCGGCTGTATCCATTCCTGCCCTCCCATGCCACCCCCATCCTCATCCCACCCACATCCACCCACTAGTCTTCCCCTAAAAGGGGGAAAAAACAAACACAAACACACACACACACTGCTTGCTGGTTCACACAACCTCAGGTTTCTCAGGAGGCCTGACACAAACTGGACAAGACAGCAAGGCTGAGCTCTTCCCAAGCACTGTCTGACCTTGGGGACTCAGCAGGACCAAGCCTTTGGGGGGGACCTTGCAGCAGCAGCAAGGACAGGGGAAAAACACTCGAGCGTCTTGGACAAGGAGGAGTTTGAGACCTACACAGGACAGTTACAGCCTAATATTCCTCACTCTAACTTGTAAGGGAGGGAAACAAGCCTTTGCTTTGAAGAAGAGAGGAAGAACCAGACTTGGCGCTTGCTCTGCAGCTCTGCAGGGGATGGGCTGAGCCTGTCCCTGCAGAGCACAGGGCTGGGAGCAGGCTGTGCAGCCAAGACATTCGGAGGCCTGTCTCCTCCCTGCTGCTGCCTGAGCCGTCCGTGGTGGCTGCTCTCACCCGGCTGCCCTGGTCCTTGCTCAGTGCCGTGGCCATGGAGGTGAGGAGCTCTCTGGCACAGGCCTTCTCTCTCGCGAGGTGTTACGGCGCCCGGCACAAAGGGGCCCTGGATTTCACTACAGCCTCTTTGAGCAAAGGCAGGAAATGTTAGTGTGTCCTTTCTTTCCTTTCCTCTCTCCCAGGCTTTTTAAGGTCTTCCCATCCTCGGTGAGGGCTTTTACACACAGTCATTCACCCCTCAGGCTGTCAGCTCAGGGTTTTGGGGCGCTGAAAAAGTCAGAGGTTTCAAAGGGAGAGGAAAAGCCAGGGCAGTGAGCCCTTTTGGGTTTCTTCCTCCCCTGGGCTCAGGCTGGGCAGCTGATGGGTAGGACTTGACCAGGTTCCCCTCCAGGGGAGGGGAAAGGTGCCTGCTGAGTTGGAAGGCAACTTAGCCGGGCTTCTGGGGACCATCTTCTCAGCAAGGGAGAGGAATTGCTCATGGTGTTTCTACAGTCTCTTGTAGCTGAGCTGAAGAGCAGCTCAAAGGAGAAGCTCTTCATTCAGAGCAACATAGCCCCAACCTTCTCTGTACAATCTTGTCTGATCTGCTTTTTTATGGGAAACGCAACTTCGTGACAGAGCAATACTCCAAGTTCATCAGGTTGTACCTTGAGACAGCTTTTCCTGGGTTCTTTTCTGTTCATCTTTGGACTTCTCCAGTTGCTTTTACTTTCATGGTCTTATCAACTTCTCAGTAGACAGATGTACACAGCACTTTGAACAGCAGTTCTTGAACTGATTTTCTATTGGGCAGCCTTCTTCAACATAATCACTACCTCCTTTTATACCCTCTTATTTGATTTATGGAAGCAGAATACATAAAGCATATTTGGACACCTTGCACTTGCTTGGAGAACCTTTCCTTCAGCCAACAACATCAATGGTGAGGACCAGGACGTGAGATGGGGGGCAGTCCTGTGAGCCCATCATTGGGTGAAACGTGACCCATTGTGCCTGGAGTGATTTTTGGAGCAGGCATTCATGCCAGCTCTTCTCACAGTGGTTCTATTTTTCAAGTGCTTCTTGGTGTTTCTCCTGTTAATGGGAGAAGGATTTGCAGGAGCACAGAGAAGAGCCTGCTCTCCAGCAGGCAACTCAAATGCTCTGTGACCTTGCCTTCTTCACGCTCATATTTGGCCCTCCAGCAGCTGCCTCATAAACCTGTCTGCAGAGAACTTGCATCCTGTCCCCAGGCAGCCTTTGCGGCAGTGGAGGGGGAGGATATGTTCCCTTTGCACAGGTGCCACCAAAGGTCTGAATTCTTCACCCACCTGAGGGGCACTTTAAAGAGGGCCCGAGGTGACCGCGGGTTATGGTATTTGGCCTGCTCAGAGGGTGCGTGATTATTGGCAGTGGTGGCATCTGCCTGCTCCTTTGCGGGTTTAGCATCTGCCCCTGATTTACCGCCTTGTCCTCTCCTGCTTTTCCCCACTGCTGCCTGTGTCCTTGACCTCTGACCAAGGGAGGCATGGGGCTGCTGCTTGCAATGCATGCTGCGACACCTCTTCAGGGGGCTGCTAAGGTCCTACAGAGGCACATGCTCACCCAGAGGGGCCTCCCCTTGCTCTCTGCCTTCTTCAGGCCACTCTGCAAGCGCTCGTGCCCATCGCAGCCACAGTCCCTGGCACTGCAGTCTCAAGGCTGCCAAATGTCACCCCACTGCACTGCAGTTGCAGTTGTCTTTCAGTCACTGGCAAGTCAAGGGCCAGCGAGGACTGGTCAGGGCTGCTCCAACTCTGGGGGGTATCTAGGGTTAAGGCCAGCTCTGCGGCATGCTCCTCTTGCAAGGTTCTTGCACTCTGCTCCTGGGCAAGCCGGAGCATCCGTTGCTCCTGGGGGCAGGAGGCAGCCCTGCCTAGGTGGTTCTCAGCCTTCTTCTGAGGCCTCGTAGGGACAAGGTTACATGTCCACGTGCTCTGCAAATTGCTTGTGCATCCAATGAGCCCTTATCTCAGGCAGGTACACATTCAAGGATCCTGGCAGGGACACCAACGCATAAAGAGAATAGACTTTGGTCAGTTGGACTCACCTGGAGATTTGACCATGCAGGATGATGTGCACGCTTCATCTTGATGGCTCTGATCGAAATCCAGCCCAGGAAGCTGTTGCTCTCCGATACGTGACAGTGCATGCAGAAGGCTCTCGGACAGCGCGCAGAGGGATGCCACACAGGAACCTAGAGAAGGAGAGCACAGAAGCTAGCAGCATCCTCATAAGCACACAGAAACAACTCCAAGCTCCTCCAAAAGCATGCTTTGCTACCTGTAACTCCTTGTACCTCGCTCCTTGCTTCTCCTTTCCCATACGCTTTGCTACCTGTAACTCCTTGTACCTGCTCCTTGCTTCTCCTTTCCCATACGCTTTGCTACCTTTAACTCTTTGTACCTCGCTCCTTGCTTCTCCTTTCCCATACGCTTTGCTACCTGTAACTCCTTGTACCTCGCTCCTTGCTTCTCCTTTCCCATACGCTTTGCTACCTGTAACTCCTTGTACCTCGCTCCTTGCTTCTCCTTTCCCATATGCTTTGCTGCTTGTAACTTTCCACCAGTTGAACCCTGTCATGACCCTCCCCAAAACTGAAGGGAAATACACTGCCTCCACAGAGCTGGCCCAGCAGCAGCAGCAAAAACACTCCTTGTCAAGGGCCTGCAATACAGCTTGCACTCCAGCCTGGGCAATTCCTGCAGCACACCACTGAGGCTGCAAGGACTCCAGGCTGCACCTCCAAAGACCCGAGAGCAAGGAGGGGACTGCCAAAAAAGAGAAACTGCAGGCCTCTTGTCATGCCTAGAGGATTGCCCAGGGCTCAAACAGCTGAGGCTTTTCAGGGTACCTTTGGCACACAGCATTATAAATTGCCTCTCACTGCAGAGATTGCAGAGGGCTCCAACTCTGCAAAACTGCATCAACACCAGGAAGCTGCAGCAGTCCTGGCTCTGCTGAGCACCTTTCCCTCTTGCCATTATCCTGTGCCCTGCAGACACCACTTTGCCACCGCTGCGTATGACAAAGCACAGAACGCCCCCAGAAGCGACCAACACAGCAAAGCCATTGCCACCAAAGAGAAGGCAGAGCACAACCGAGGGCCCACGCACTCTGCCACAGCACTCTCAGGCTTTGGGTCCCAGCAAGCTGAGGCCTTTTACTAAGGAACACTTGCCATCAGTACAAACTGCATCTCTGGGCGCTGCCCCTCCTGGCCCTCAAAAGCAGAGCTGAGGCACATGCCCCCACCCTCCGAGATATCCCCAACTTCTTCAGAGCAGTCCTCTCTTGGCAAACACTGACCAGAAGTGGTCAAGCCCCAGGGAAAAGCTGCCGGGCAGCACCAAAGAAGTGTGCGGGACCATCTCCCAAGGGCTTTGGCCAAAGCAGGTAACCCCCTCTGGCACAAAGAGTCAGGGTCCATGCAGAGCACAAAAGGGAACCTTCAAAGAGAGAAGCACATCCCACGCAGGGGCAGGCGCGTCCCCCAAAGCACCAAAAGGCAGTCCTGCGAAAGAAGGACTCATTTCTGCTCTCCCAGGCAACACCTCTCTGCCAGACCATCCCACTGCTCCATGCTCACACCTACCACCCTCCTTCCTTCCTTCCTGCTTTAGAGCCACTAAACACCCAGCCCTACTTGCTCCTCCAAACAAAAGGCACCTCCAGCTCTCCACTCAACACCTGCACACACACACCACTCACTCACACAGGAAACACAGCAGCTCCCCTGCACAGCATGCTCAAGTGGGCAGCTCCCACACCCACAACCCTGGGCACTGGCAACCTGCACTAGGCCTCAAGTACACAGCCAGCTGCTGGAATTGTTCCAGACAACCAGCCCCAAACTTCTCTCCACAACATCCTCTTCTCTTCAAAGGAAACTGCTGCCCCTCCACTTGGCAAAGCAGCTGCAGCTTTGGGCAGAAGGGCACAGACTGGACCACTAGAGCTTAGCTCCACTGACACCTGGGCAGGGGGGAAGCCAAAGAGCCCTTGCTGCACTTGGCACCTGACAGCAATTGAGCCCAGGCAGCTTGGGAAAACTGCACACAAAAGCCATGCTCCCCAAAATACTGGGCTCACACTTGGGAGCCCTCTGTCCTCTCTGACCCTGGCGAGCCCCTTGGCACACCCCTACAGCTCCCCTGGCTGCTCCCACCTCACAGCAGGCTCTCCCTCACAAAGCCACACTGCAACTTCAGCCTGACATGCTCTGGGGAGTCCTCAACTCCTCTGCCCTGCCCCACCAGCCCCCACACATCCACTCTCCACCAGTGCCCCAGGCAGGCCTCAGCACCCTCCCTCCCACACCTTTAGGGCACACTACCTTCAGCTGTCCCACCTCAGCTGCTGGGGGGGTCAAACAGGCAAGACAGGCTGACACAGCAGGACAACAAGCCCAGCACATGTTAGCCTGCCTGCCTGCCTGCAGCAAGCTTGCTCTCACACTGCCCCATTTGCACTAAATGGCTTCCATGCACAGGCTCCTTGCCAAGCTTCTTTCTTGCCCTCCCTGGCTGCTCTCCCCTCTCCTCTAGCCTGCTCTTCTACCTTTTCCCCAAACAAACACCAGCACTCAAAAATCACAGCAATCCTGCTCTCAAGCTCAAGGTGCTCCCAACACTTTTCTCCTCCTGCCTCCACCTGACATGTGGCGCCCCAAGGAACCATCCCCTTTACTGGGACATGGTCAACTCACTTGACTCCAGCAGGCAATACATACTGCCACTTCTCCCTGGCATAGGCCACTCCACCTGCTCTTCACTTCCACATTAATGCCCCAGTGACCACCTGCCTCCCACCTAGGGGGCTAGGCCTCCAAGCTTCTGAAGCCTTTTAAGGCTTCTTCTTTCCTCAACTCCAAGACTTGTGTACAAGTACAGCAACCAGCCCTGCTAGCCTTCATTTTCCAGGCACAAAAGCACCTGCCACCCCCCACCTTTGCTCCAGCCACCAAGCCACCCTTGCAGCCCTCTCTGCAACTGTACTTTACAACAGGGCTATCACCCCCACACACACACACACCCTCCTCCCTCAGCAGCACCAGGCTCTGACAACAGTGTCACTCAACAGGTTGCCAAACCCCTCCTTGTCTCCACAACTCTGCCCAGAGGAGATATGCCAAAGAGTTGGCTTCAAGGACTTTAGTCCATTCCCTCCCCCTCCGCCCCCCTCTACCACCCATTTGGCAGCTCCAAGTTACAGGAGCGCTCCTCATTTTCCAGAGAAACCCCTCTTGTAAAGGGCAACCTACTGGCACAAAGCACATCTGCTTGGGTGCCAGGGGCCCTGCCTGCAGGCACTAGCTGCCACCTGGCATCCTGGGCAGCACCAGCAGCACTCCTTCTCCCCCACCTCTTTGGCTTCTCAGCTGGGCATGCCACATGCCAGGGCTGCCCTGGGGGCAAGGCACCCCAGCAACACATGTCACACCTGCAGCTGCCTCAGCTCATCAGCTGCTGACAATCTTAAGCATCTGCCTTTGGGCAAGCCACCTGCACTACTTGGGCTCCCTGGCCTTGCTGGGACACTCCCTTGCATGGACAGCACTACCCCCAAATTCCCACCAGGCAACCCCCGCCCCCACCTCAAGAGCACAGACAAAAGCCCTCCCCATCTGCCCCTGGCAAAAGGAGAGCGGCCCAACTTCTTAACATCATGCCACCCCCTTTCACTTCCAAAGGCTTTCCTCAGCTCCCAAGAAGGAGCAGCCCTCCACTCCACTCCTGCCATCACTGATCCCCTGACCAGCAGCAAGGCTTGCTTGGGCACACACAAGCCACACCTCTGCTCACTCTAACCCCCAGCCTTCTCCCTGCTTTCATACAGCATCAGCTCTGTTCATCCCGCCACCACCATAAACATAACCTGCCCTCCCAGAACTCTTCCCTTCTGGCCAGCTGTCCCTGCAGAGCAGCCAGCAGCTCACTCTCAGCTGAGCTCACCTCCTATTTCCAGGCATCTTAAGAGCAGCTTTTAAGCTCTATCTACTTTGTCAGTCTGGGCAGCAAGGCTGAGCTTCAAAAAAGTTACCCAGATAGAAGCAGAATTACCCTGGCACACCTGCAGTCCTGCTCCAGCCTCAGGTGGGCACCAACTCCTTGTCAGTGCAGCCACACTCCAGCCAGCAAGAGCAGCTCATCCCTGCAGATCACCACCGCAAACACCACAATGCTGAAAGAGAGATTATCAGAAACGTACAGCAGTCCCAAGCTCCTGGCAGAACTTGCTGAGGAGCACAGGCACATCCTCTTCAAGAGGAGGCAAGCGCAGAGCAGACCACGGAAGGAAAGAGAAGCTGCTGCAGTTTCTTGGCTTCGGCCAAGAAACCACCACTGGGAAAAGGGAACCCTCTGCCTGCCAGCTGCTTCCACCTCCAACACAGATCTGACCAAGTCAAGTGCTCCCTACCCACAGGGGGCAATGTGGCCCCAGAGGCATTCTTCTCCCAGCGACACATTAGAGTCCTAGGCCCAAACCAGAACCAAAACCATTGCCAGTGGGGGTACTTCTGGCCTGGCATCCAGCTCCTTTCACTCACTGCACCAGGCCCAGGCATGCTCTGTCCCTTACCAAACCACCTAGCACCCCTTCCTTTTGTAACCTAAAAAAAGAAAAAAAACACGGTCAGACGCTTTAACGGTCAGACGCTTTAACGGTCAGACGCTTTAACGGTCAGACGCTTTAACGGTCAGACGCTTTAACTGCAAAAACAAGCAAAAGTTACAAATAATTCAGCAACACTCACTCCCAGGTCCTGGCTTAACTCGAGTGTAATGAACCCAAGCTTTGATCCCTTCCACCTTGAGTGCAGTGCAAGTAGGTAGGAGTACCCGGAAAGGTCCTTTCCACCTCTCTTGTAAAGGTTTGGAGTTCCACCTTTTTAATGTATACGAAATCTCTCGGTTGATACTGATGGACAGGAGTGTCCAACACGAGCAGTCCTGTCAAAATAATATGCCATCAGAGAGCTGCAAGGACTTCCCCTAAAGAAATCAGATAGAACTTTAATCTGTTTTTCCTTTTACAGGGATCTCCCCTGGAATCAGCGGCGCTTGGTATGGTTTCCCCATATAATACCTCATAAGGACTAATCTTACTCCTAGACCTTGGCTGTATTCTGATTCTTAAAAGAGCCAGTGGAAGGGTCTGGGGCCATCTTAAAGAAGTTTCTGGACATATCTTACTAATCTGTTGCTTTCAAGTTTGATTCATTCTTTCTACCTTCCCACTCGACTGAGGCCTCCGCGGGGTATGTAAATCCCACTTGATACCAAGAATTTTACTTAGCTGTTGGACTATCTGCCACAAAATGTGGGCCCCCATCAGAGGACACTCCTATTGGTACCCCAAATCTTGGTATTATGTCTTTGAGCAATATTTCAGTTACTTGCCTAGCTTTATTGGTGCAACAGGGAAAAAAGCTTCCGGCCATCCCGAGAAGGTGTCAGCTAATACCAGGAGATATCTAGAACTGTCTTGCCTTGGTAATTCAGAGAAATCAATTTGCCAATAATCTCCGGGGGAACTTCCGGGCTTAGTGGTCCCCAGGGGCAGTCTTCTCCTGTTCATAGGATTAATTTTTAAACAAACAGGGCACTTTGCCATCACAGACTTTACTATTCCACTCATTCCTACACATATAATTGAGTTTTGAAGACTAGAAATCAGAGCCTCACTACCCCAGTGTGTTTCTTCGTGTCTCTTTTTTACAATTTCGGTCATTATCTGCGGTGGAACAATGACCTGTTTTGTAGGCGTTATTAACCAACCCTCTCCCTTTGGGGGTGCTTTTAACAGTGATGCTAATTGTTGATCTGCCTCACTGTAATTAGGTTTCAGAATTGGCAGCTTCACCTCTTTTACTGGTACCAATACAAGGATGCCTCATTCGGCCACCTCTAGCGGTTTTATCGGCTAATCGATTACCCACATTTACTGTGGCTTGTCCAAATTGGTGTGCCTTGCAACGCATTATTGCCACTTCCCCAGGTTCTTGAATATTCTCTACAAGTCGGAAAATTTCTTCCTTGTATTTAATAGGTGATCCTTGAGCAGTCAGCAATCCTCTCTCCTTCCAGGTAGCCCCATGTGCACGGACTACCCCAAATGCATACTTTGAGTCAGTCCTTATATTTACCTTTTTCCCTTCAGCTATCTTCAAGGCTTGTCTCAATGCTATCAATTCCGCCTTCTGGGCTGACACGTTAATGGCTAGGGACCCAGCCTCTATTACCCATGTAGCTGTGACCACTGTGTATCCGGCCACCCATTTCCCATCTTGTACAAAGCTGCTACCATCTGTAAACAGTTCCAAATCAGGATTAGTTAGCAGTTCATCTCTCAGATCCTGTCCGCTTGAATATACGTGTTCAATGCTTTGCAGACAATCATGGTGCAAGGGCTTGGGGTCCCTTACTTCTGAGTTCAAAAACATCGCTGGGTTGATTGCTGCGGTGGTTTTGAGTTCCGCATCACCCTTTTCCAACAGGATAACTTGATATCTGAGCATACGGCTTGGAGACAGCCAATGTCCCCCCTCTTGTTCCCATATGTGGAACATACACTATGATTCTTTGTCCTATTGTGAATTTTCCAGCTTCTTGGATCAAAAGAACAGTTGCGGCTACAGCACGCAAACACCCTGGCCATCCTTTACTCACACTGCCCAATTGTCTGCAGAAATAGCCCACAGCTCTTCTCCACGTTCCCAGTTTCTGAGTCAGCACGCCCAGGGCAAGATGTTGTCGTTCATGTACAAATAGCTCAAAGGGTTTAGACAAATTGGGCAGTCCCAATGCAGGTGCTGACAGAGCCTTTTTTAAGTCTTTAAAAGCTATTTGGCATTCAGGGGTCCACAGTAGGTAGCTCTTGTTTGACCCCTTCAAAATTTCATAAAGGGGTTTTACTAATAGCCCATAGCTGGGAATCCACAGTCTGCACCATCCGGCCATACCCAAGAATGCCCTCAGCTCTCGTGCAGTTCTTGGTTCTGCAGTTTGGCAGATCGCTTCTTTTCTGTCAGCTCCCGGTCTCCGTTGTCCTTGTGAAATCTCGAGACCTAAATCAGTCACAGTCTTTTTCCCTACCTGAGCCTTGCTTTTTGTTACACAATGGCCTCTGTCCTAGAAAATTCAACAGGCTTATGCTCATCTGTAGACACTCTCCCCTAGTCTCCGCAGATGACAACAAAATGTCATCTACATACTGCAGTATTGTTCCTTCCAGGTTTTCCCTTTTCCATGATTCCAGCTCCTTGGCCAATTGCTTGCCAAATATTGTTGCACTGGTTTTGAACCCCTGAGGGAACACCGTCCAAGTAAGTTGTGTTTTGCATCCGGTGGTGGGGCTTTCCCATTCAAAGGCCAATATCGCCTGACTGTCTTTGTCTAGAGGTATGCAGAAAAAGGCATCCCCGAGATCAAGTACAGTGAACCATTTATGGTCCTCCTTCAGGGATGTCAGCAAGGTAGATGGCTTAGCCGCTACTGGGTGAATATCTTGAACAATCTGATTCACGGCTCTTAAATCCTGAGCCAACCTCTATTCCTTGCCATTTTGTTTCTTTACTGATAATACTGAGGTGTTATATTCTGATTCACACTATCAGTAACCCATAATTCAAAAGTTTACTTATTAATTCTTCCAACCCCTTTCTAGCCTCCCACCTAATAGGATACTGCTTTTGTCTTACCGGTTTAGTCACAGATTTTAGAACAACCTCCTGGTTTCGCCACTTTAGACCGACCTGGAATTCCACTAGCCCATACCAAGGGTACTACTGCATCTTCTACGCCAGCAGGAATCTCCTCCTCCGCTTTCTGCGTGCTGCTCTGTAACATAAAAATTCTCGTTTCCACAGCTTTTGATTCAGGTATTAGTGGCTGCACCACTCCATTCTTAAAGGTTATCTGCGTGTTCAACTTATCCAATAAATCCCTACCCATCAAGGGCATCGGACATTCAGGCATATATAAAAATTGATGAGTCACCCATTGGTTTCCCAATTTAAAATTTAAGGGCTGCAAAAAGGGCCCATTCTCTCCTTTCCCTGTAGCACCAACAACGCTTACACTTTCATGGCTAAAGCTTCCTTTACAAGTATTAAGTACAGAGTAAGTGGCTCCTGGAGCAACTACAAATTCTACTTCTTCATTTCCCAGCCTTAGTGTAACCAGGGGTTCGGCTGCGGATGATTCCCCCAGTCCCCTTCACGATTCATCCTTTAAGGTCATTAGCTTAATGGCTTGCAGGGCTGGGGCTAAGTTCCCAGCCTGAGGACATTCCCTTTGCCAGTGCCCCCTTTCTTTGCAGATTGCGCACACTGATCTGCTAGATGAGGTTGCACAAAAGGAGGTCATGTTCCCTTTCTCTTACTCCCTTTCACACCTCGGTAACCCCCTCCTGGGCCTTCCCTTTCTCTATAGGCTCCTCCAGGAGCCCTGCTTAAAGCAGCAATCAATCTCCCTTCTCTTAGGTACTCCCTTCGAATATGTCGCATTTCTTTTTCCTTTTCCCTATTATTAAAAGCCGTCCAGGCCACTTCTAACATTTTCCCCAGATCTCTCAAATCTGCCCCCTCTAATTTTTGAAGTTTCCTTTTTATGTCTGGGGCCAATTGTCCCATAAAAGTTGAAGCTAACTGCTGGGCTTCCTCTGGTTTCTCAGGATCCAGGTTGGTAGATTTTCTGGCAGTAGCCTTTAATCATTCCACAAAAGCAGATGGGGATTCAGTTGGTTCTTGTTTGACCTCATATAGCTTAGACCAATTAACTGCTTTTGGCAGGGCGTGTCTTATGCCAAACATTATCCATCTCTGATATCTTGTTAAGAGTCCCCGGGGTCCTGGCTGCTTAGGATCCCACCCTGGCTCTGCAGCAGGAAAATTCTGATCTAGCATCCCCTGCAAATCCCCACCAGCAAGTGCTCCTTCCACTTGCTTCCGAGCAGTGTTTAATACCATCTTCTTTTCAGTATCATCTAGCAGGGTGTCTAATATTACCTGTAAATCATTCCAATCTGGATCCTGAGTCCTAATTAGAGTTTCAAACACTTTAGCCACTTTCCCCAGATCTTCTCTATAGTTCCCTGCTATTTCCTTCCAGGACCTTAACTCCATTATAGAGAAAGGTACTTTAACTGTTACTGGTCCATTATTTCCAACCACCTGCAGAAGTGAAGCCTGTAAACCACCCGCCCCTCCCCCCCCCCCCCCCCCCGCTTCCCCTTGTCATCCTCTTGTTCTCCCTCAATCGGGCTAAATCCTTCTGCCCCTTCAGCCCCACACATAGCCTCAATATCCTCCCCCAACCTCTGTCGGGGAACAACCATCAACTCCAAATCTTCTTCCTCCTCCTGTTCATACTTTAAACACCTTTTTCCAATACTACAAGCAGAACAACACCTTTTCAACTTTTGACCCTTTCCCTCCTTCTCTAGTGCTAGTATCATCGGATCCCTTGGAATCATCCCACAATCTTTCTGCCACACAGGGTGGTCTCTTTGTGCGAAGAACAAATCTGCATACATTACTTCATCCCATTTCCCCTCCCTCCAGCAAAACAACATTAATTGTAATATGGTATTGTAGTTCACACTTCCATTCTTAGGCCATTTTTCCTGATCTTCTAAACTATACATGATTACGATGATTACAGTATTCAATTAATTGTTCTCTTGGTAAGTGTACCTCCCAGCGGACCTGCCGCCTCTCTCCAATGCTTCAAAATACCTCCCAGGGGTGAATTCTTCCAAATCCCCCCCTCTTTCGACGCTTGGTTACCCATAACCACAAAATCCACAAAACAAAGTCCAATAACATTCCAAATGTCAAATTGCCACATAAACACACAATTGTGCACAAATAACTTGACCTTCCTCCCCCTGAGGGACCTCCAGAGCCCAACCTGACCTCCCTGCATGGCTTTCACCACACCTTACAGGCAGGCAACCCCACCTTTTCCACCCTTCTAACCCAGCTCTGCAAGGCTCACTGCATCTGACCAGCGGGCAACCTGACCTGTTAAGGAAAGGAATGCCTTTACCTTCCCAGGGGGCTTACTCAGAGCTCTTTGGTCTGGAGATCAGAGGTTCTCCCTGAGAATCCCTCGGTGCTGGCTGGAGGTCCTGCAATCCCACAGATGCGTTGAGATTCAGAAGCAGGGTCCCATCTGGGGTGCCAAAGCTGTCACCGAAATCGGGAGGAAAAACTCCTTAACACCAATGTAGTATTAAGAAGCAGGCATTCTCTTTATTACAGCGCCGGATGCACGGGGGATAGCTCCACCCAACGTGCACACCATGTCTCACATCATCCAAAGTTTCTATTGCTCTCTCACATATGTACTGAATTTCCCAGAATGATTATACATATTCATTCTATTCCCTGGAACTAACTATCATATTGACAGAATCATTACGCATGCGGTCCTGGTAACAGTCTTAGCTAAAGCTCCTGCACATCTTCCCAGGCAGGTGATCCACACCCAAGGAAGACAAGCATCTCGAATAAAACAAACCCCACAAGGAGGCTGCAGAGCTTCCCACCACAAGGCACTGCTGAGAAGGAGCCTGCCCACGCTCAAGGACAACTGCACATTCAGGCCAGCATAAAGCAGCCACAACTGATACCACACAAGCCACACACTCAAACAGCCAGCCACACAACACCAGCTGCCTTCAGCCTCGGGGCTAGCTACTCACTGAGAACATTCAGGCAAGTTCCCACCTGCTCTCCAAGGTAGCACAAGGCTGCCAGGAAAGCACCATAAAAAGCCTGCCCCAGAAGCACATTTCCACACCACAGGACACCAGCACCCTGCCTGCCTAAGACCACTGCCCACACCCACCTTGCCATTCCCCTGCAGCTAGCACAAGCTCAGCAGCTGTCTCTCCCACCTACAGCAACTCCTTTGCAGCCCATTCACAGCAGGAAGGTCCCACCCTGTGGTGCTTAACACAAAGGGACACACTCAGTGACCACCCAGGGGCAATGGAGCCCTTGGAGCTCACTTCCTTTGGCTTTTCCCTCCTGAACACAGGCCACACAGTCACACTTCTAAGCAAGCCAGGGCCAGACAGCCAGAAGCAGCCTAACACCTAGCCAAAGGGAAAAGCAGCTCTGCAGGGATGCACCTCAAAGGCCAAGCAACTCCACCAGGGCACCGCTGCTTATGTGGATACCAGCAGCACCTGATCAAGGCTCCTTGGCTTTGGTTGCTTCCCTTTTTGCTTTCTCATTTATACTTCTGAAGCTGACGACAAGCAGTCAGGACTGACTGGGGTCTCCTTTCAGAGACGCTTTCACAACTGACCCAACGCCTGAAAGTCACACCTCGCCTGTAACTCCCCAGGATAAACACCACTCCTTAAGGGACTCGGAAGGCAGCCTCAGGAAGCAACTGCCACCCAAGTCTACAAATCCTTCTACTCTCCACTGCGAGAGCAGACCCAGACCCACCAGCTTGCAACAAGCCACAGCTTTACTGCAAGGCAAATTCACACCACCCACACAAGTGCTAGAGTCTGCTTTAAGAGGCCACTGGCCTTCAAGAAGGCACTCCCACACATTGCTAGCATTTAAAACACACACTTCAGAGGTGCCCTGAGCACAGCTGAAGCAGGGCATGACCAAAGAGCTGCTGCACACAGCTGCTTGCCTTCACTAGGGAACCCCCAGGCTGCACTGCACTAGCCTCCTTGCCTGCACTGGGACAGGCTGCACTAGGAAGCACTTTCAGGGCTTTGGAAACACAAACAAGGGCACTTCCAGGGGAGCGTCTGGGGGGCAACAGGCTGCAGACGTTATGCTGCAGCAGAAATGCCTCTCAACCGAGGGAAGAGCCATGAGTGCAGAGGCAAAGCTACCAAGGGGACACCAACGCAGCCCAAAATGGCTTTAAAACCCAGGCACGCTCAGGGGTCACCTCACCACTCTCACAGGCTTCCCCAGCGCATGGCACAGGCAGCTGGGCAGCCCCGCCGCTGGCTGCCACACAGCCCCACTCACCCCCAGCAGCTGCAGCCCCTACAAGGCCGCTTTGGTGCCACCGCCACCTCCTCCCCGCTCCCTGGGGACTGCGGGGCAGCAGCAATTTGCCTCTGTCTGGGTTTTGGCAGCCGGGCACCAGCCTACAGCTGCCTCCCCCCACAAGGCTGAGAACCAGCCCTTCTCCAGGACCGACGCTGTCTCTCGGCAGGACACCTCACCAAAACCCTCAACCCCCATCACACACGCCCCATCACAGCACCCAACAGCCACCCCCCACCGCAGCCCACTCACTTTAACGGCCGCCGCCGCGCGCCCCGCCCCTGCGCCCCGCCCTAACGGCCGCCGCGCGCTCCCCGCCCAGGCTGCCGTAACAGTCGCTGGCCGTTCTGCCTCGTTGTCGCCCTAACGGTCGCCGCGCGCCTCCCCCTCCCCCCCCAACGGTCGCCGCGCGCCTCCCCCCTCCTCCCCCCCCGCCTCGCCCTAGTGGTTGTTGCGCGCGGCAGGTACTTGCTGTAACGGGAAATCCGGCGAAAGCTGCGCCAAAACATCGTCCCAAGACACTGCTGAAATCAGCACTAGACATTCAAGCTAGAACTTTGTGGGTATTTTAGTAATTCAAGTGGACAAATCTGACTGATGATTGAATTATTAGCAAGAGCTTTATTCAGCCTGACTTGCATAAATCTCTGTTGGTTTTCGTTAGTGTACTCCACTTTCTCTGTCACGTAAACCTATGTGCTCGAGGTATTAGGTTTATATTTATTTATGCAATAGGGAAAATATGGTAAGTGTGCTACTGATTTCATTGATTGGAAAAATGTGACTAGTACAACAAAGACTATGGAATGGATATCAGCTGCCCAGAGGCTTCTGCAGTTAGATAAAGGATTAAGACATGAAAAGGGAAGTCATTTGAATGAGGTAACTGTATCAGGCTGCATAAATGCTTGTGTTCCTGCACACTCACAAATTGAAATGCAATGCTTGACGATTATGTAGGGATGTGTGAAGAAAAAGATTCTTACAAGAAACTCTACCCGGGCCATTTGCATTGATCCATAAAGAAAGAAAGAGAACAGCAAAGCACAGAGAGTCCCAGCCCACACATGTAGTGGGAAAAATGCAGCAATATGAACTAATTTTTCTTAACCAGGTGTGCAAAACAGCAGGAGGCCAAACCCAGACTCTGCAGATTGAGAGTGGTAGGAAAGTATCAGCAGGCAAAGTTTCATTGCAGCAAGGCACTCTGCTTCAAATTATTTTTGTGGAGAAAAAGCAAATGCATGTACCCTGTCAGCTGCGGGAGACTTCTTTTTATTGTAAGCTGTGTATGACAAGTAGTGTGTATGGGTTGTTATGGCTTTTGTGGTTACTTTTTTTAATACCTGAAAATCTTTGAAAACTGTTGGAAAATCTCCCAAAACTGAGGTATCCAGGCATTCAGCCCAACATTCCTGCAGACCAGTGGCCTGCAAACCTAGAAGGAACTTTTTCCTTCTCCAAAAGGTCAGTCTGTTAGGCACAAAATAATAGATGTTGAAAGGAAGTAATTTCAAAATGTAAGATTAAGGTTGGCATCAGGGAGAGATGAGTTACCAGAATATGTCTTTGTTTTGCTGCCTCTTGAAGCCTCAGTTTCTTCTAATGGAAGACTTCCATGTTTGGCTCATGTGCAGGTATATATGCGTGCTGCATTTAAGTTGCTGTGGAGCTGCAGCAACAGAAGGCTCAGGATGAAAAACTGCCTGAGAAGCAGGTCCAGAAGCAGTTACCCTATGGTGAGCTCTGCCCCGCTGGGGTTTTAGTACCAGTGGTACAAGAAATGGTGATTTCTGAGGTAAGTCAGTGGAAGCTGCAATCACTCTAAGAGTTCAGAGAGATATAGCCATACAGGAAGAATCGATGGGGATTTGGCCCCTGGAATTTCCCAAATCTGGTTGTTTTGTCTGCATGTGAGCACTTCAGTTCCAGTCTAACAGGAGCTGCTCTGGCTTTTTCTGAGGAGCTTCACTTTGTTTCTGGTACAGCCTAGTTGCTCTAGGGTTGAAATTACTGCATAGAGACCCCTGTGCATGTGCAAAGTCTAAGCAAATGAAGCAGAGATTAAATTAATAGGGGTCTTTGGAACTTACCTAGAAAGGCAAAGCAAGATATGCTACCTTCAGCTTGAGTAAAGAGTTGGAGTACGGAACTGCATCTAGTTTTGTCTGGAAAGAATTAGGTCTATAAAGTTTAAATATTCCCATTGTAAATGAAAGATGAGGTGAAAGCTGCTGCGGTGCTGGCTTTTGGCGATCAAATGCGACTCGCAAGCCGTCCTGTGAGAGGTACCAGAAGTTCTGTGAAGTTGAATGTGTTTGTACATTTATTTCCAGAAATAAAATTGCTTACTTAAGCGTCACTTAAACCACGTGAGGGAAATGTGAGGCTTGTGTAGGCCTTAGGAGAGCGCTGATGCTCTGTTTAGGTGTGCTTTGAGCTAGGTGGGGGGGCACAAAAGCAAATCTCTCCCTTTGGGCTTTCTGTGGGCGTTTTTTATGGGCTTCCATGAAGCTGCCCTGCCCCTTCGGGAGGTGGGGGGGGGGGAGGACCAGCAGAGGGTAAGCGAAAGCAAACGGCTGTGCCCACCCCTCGCGCGGCAGCTCCGGGGTACCCGGCCCGCGTGTCCCGCCCGGGCCGCCGCGGCGAGCAGCCTCCGCAGGTGCCGCGCGGCCGCCGGCGCCGCCTCCCTCCCCCCCGTCTCCCCGCCTCCTCCCCGTCTCCCCGCCTCCCCGCCTCCCTCCGCCTCCCCGCCTCCCTCCCTCCCTCCCCCGCGCCGCGCGGGCTCCCACGTGCTGCGCGCCCCGCTCAAAAGCCGCGCGCCGCCCCGTGCCCGCTCCCTGGCGCCGGCAGCGTCTGCTGGCGCCTCTGGCTGCGTCCGCTGGCGCCTCTGGCTGCTGCCGCCGCGCCGCCGCCCTGCGGGCACATGCCAAGGCGCGGGGCGGCCGCGCCGGCCCCCGCCTCCGCCCCTTCCCCTGGCCGCCGCCCGCGCACGGGGGCACGAAGCTGGCGGGAAGAGGCGGCTTCGGAGGAGCGCTTGCGGTCTCCCTGCGCGGATTCCCGCTTCTGCCCGCCCGTCCGTCCGTGCACGATGGGGCTTCGGCTCGGGACTTTGCGTTCATCTGTTGCGTGGCTTCATCTGCCACCCGAAGAGAAATCGATTGCCACAGCAGCCCTCGTTAGACAGCACGGCTTCAAGGGATGAGCAGCTCTTAAGGAGCAGGGAGGACGAGACGCGCGCTGCTACCGTTGACTTGTTGAAAGACCTGTTTTTTTTTTTTTTGTTTTTTTTTTTTCCTTTGGAAGGGGGAAGTTTGCTCCCCAGACTCTAGCCCGGCTTCCTCCACACCCTTTCCTTCTCCTCTTCCTCTCTTTTTCCAGGATCCGCTGCTTGGGGCCAGAGGTGATTCCCTTCGTATCCCCCCCCCCCCCAATCCTATACCGGCACAGGAGGCACGAACTAGGCGGGCGGAGCGCTGCCCGCCCTCGCTGGAAGCGGGGCGGCCCCCCCCCTTCCTCCCTCCGGGAAGAGCTGCCCGCGCCGCTCCGGGCTCGCCCCCTTGCCCTTCCCCCCGCCTCGGCTGGGGCGGTGTTGCGGGGCTGCCTCCGCGGGGCGCCCGGGGCGTGAGGAGCCCGCCGGGCTCGGGCTCGGGCCCTTTGGCCGCCACCACGTCGAAAGCGGCGGCGGAAAGTTGCGGGGCGGCGGCGGCCGAGGACTCGTCCGAGGTGTCCGACGAGGAGCTGCTCGCGTGGAGCAAGGAGGAGCTGATCCGCAGCCTCCGCCGGGCCGGGGCCGAGAAGAGGAGCGCGATGCTGGACCACAGCAGCCTCATGCGCGAGGTGAACCGCCGCCTCCAGCTCCACCTCGGCGAGATCCGCGGCTTGAAGGCGGCGGGCGGCGGGGCGGGGGGCGAGTTTCTCCGGTGCGTCCCCAGCGCATGGCGGCGGCGAGAAAGGGAGCCCGCCCGTGCCGGAGCGGCGGGCACGGAGCGGTGCCGGGGAGCAGGGCCGAAGCTGCGCCCGGCGGAGCTGCCGGCACGCGTGGGGCGTGGGCCGGCGGCCCCCGAGCTGCGACGGTGCCCCGGGGCCGAGGTGGGGGGCGCGGGGGCTGGCGACCTTCCCGCGGTGCGGGGTCCTTGCGCGGAAAACTTCCCTCCACGTAGGTGCCGGGCACATGACTGCATCTCCCGCGAGTGGCGTCGCCCAGCCCTCGTCAGGTGAATGTGCTGGCGGTTCTTGCCGAGAATGGCGTGAAAAGCGAATAGGATTTGAGCCTGCTTGAAATGAAGTGCCCGGTTAAAAGCGGTGAGAAACTATTCCGCGGTGTGTGGAGCACAGCTGTTCTATAATGTGTCCCACTGCGCTTTGGGTTGATGGGAACATCTAATTCTTGTCACCTTTGCAGTAGACTTCGTTGGTTTCTGGTAAGATCCAGTGTTTCTATCTGAAATACATGTGAAAGAATACAATGTGCGGAGCTGTAGAGATTCAAAAGGCTTTGTTTGGCCTATGCTGTTTTTTGTCATGTTTTTTTAAGATGACTTACTAGGCTCTGCCTTGGAGTGATGAGAATCATTCTCTGGTTTCCTTGTCTGGAAAGGACATCTGAGGATGCATCTCTAAGGAAGTCACTTTCAATGGTGTACTTCCACAGACTGCCCTGAGAGGCAGACCAAGTCTGTGATGATTGATGCCTTCTTAATTTAACTCTTGCTAGGCGGGAAGCGTAGTCCCTAATGTTTCCTTCCCTGCTTCTGAGAATTGAGAAGACAGCGTAACTACTGCCAGAGAATTACCCTGATGTACCACGTATAACTGTGTTGGAGAACTTGAAAGTTACTTTAAAGCGGACGTGACTACAAAGCATTATCTGTCTTGTTGCTGTGACACGTGGCACTTTTTGTACAATTCCTTAGTTGAGGTGAGGTTGGAGAGGAGGAGAGACCCAGATGCAGTGTGGCCTTTTGAATTGTTATGTGAGGGTACAACAGAAGAGAGTTCATGACTTGTAGAATGGTTTTAGACAACTAAATTATTGAGCAAGTGTCTTTGATAATCCAAGCTTTCCTGTTCTGCAGCGTACAGCAATCCTCCCTCCCTCCATTTTGACAATAGAAGGTGTCTGGGGGTAAAAGAGACCCATCAATGATATTAGCTTAGTAAAAACAGAGCTTACATTTTAAATGCAATTTAAATTACAGCAGCAATATCATTCTCCTGGTTATGTTCAAAGGTGTTGTGATGTTATATGGGTTTATCTATCTGCCAGCTAAGTAACAAAGCATGCCAAAATGTGTAGGAAGGAGTGACAAATTCCTCTCTCAATTCTGAACTTCCTAAGTGATGTTCAGCTTCCACCTTTTGTTCAGATGTCTCAGCTGAAACTTTTAAAAGGAATTTGGGAGAGCAAGGTCTCTGGGCTCCAATGGATTTCAGTGGTATGTGGGTACCTACTTGCTTCTTTGTCCCATGTGAAGGAACAGGTCCATGAGTAACGATGAACAGCTGTGCCTGGCTTGAGTGGATGGCTGCTGCCTGCTTAGATACTCTGACTACTAAACTGTGGGCTGTCACTTCAACTTTTTTCCACCATGGGGTCATCTGAAGAATCCCTATCCTGTACAGGTTTTTCAGGTTACCTTGCGACCTCATTGAGACTTTTCCTTTGTCAAACCTGGGTTGAAACTGGTCAAGTTCAAAGTCATTTTGAGAGGAAGGTCACACACTCAGGCACGCACCCAGCAGAGTTGCAAAAGCTTCCTTTTTTATTTTAAGAAACTGTGCTAAAATGGCCTTTCCATAAGGCTAAGCTTGTAATACCAGACATAAGGGAAGACTATTTAGACCAGAGAAGACAAATATGGTTACAAGCCAGTTTAGTAAAAGTAGGATGGCGAAATACTGAAAATGTTTTCTTTGCTGTATTCTTCTGCTACAGTAAGAGCCTGAACGTTTTTTTCTTCAGAGCATTACTGTTCTTCAGTTAGAGAAGGGCACTGGGAACATGTACTGCTTTGTTTTGTTAGAAGTGAAAAATCTATTAAAGCAGATTATTTCATTTCAGAGTGATTGAACCAATTCTGATTAAGTGAGAACAGACAAGATTCTTTTATGCAAATCTGAAGCAAAATCAAACAAACCCAAATATTTTAAATCTCTAAAAAGTTCATTTTATATGTGAATATGCTTTAGGGAATAGAGAATATAAATGTTGTTAATTATCTGAGCGAGATTACCATTTCTGATGTACTTTCTGGTTTTAGTTAGCAATAACTTTACAAGTGAGTATTTTTGAGGGAGTGAGAACATCATGAGAGAGTATGATCATCTGGATTTCTCATTGTGTTTTTGTTTTTTTGTTTTTCCTTTGAGCATTAATTAAACACCTGAAATTTTCATACCATATTGGAAGTTAGTCATTGAACCTTTCCAAATTAGCTCTGCATATTCAGTTTTGTACTGGACAGGTGTTCTGTTAGTATGAAACATGATGCAGTTATAATATGCCAGATCTACACACACAGTTGTTTATGCCTTACTTGAGTGCTTAGCTGATGGTTTGTAGCAGTGCTGTTCACTGACTTGTACAATGCTAATGGTATAATGTTAATTTTTTTAGACACTCTTCTCTCATGCTTATCTTTCTTTTAAAGGATATCAATCAGAAGCTGCAAGAAGATAACCAGGAACTGAGAGACCTTTGTTACCTTCTTGCCTTTCTGCCTATCATCATCCAGAAAGCATCCCGTGAGTGGCAGAGACTGGGCAGGCACAGTGCTAGCATTATGCACAAAGAGGTTGCCTCCTACCTACAGAAGCTGAAAGAATTGGAAGTGAGGCAAGAAGAAGTGGTTAAGGAAAAGCTGGAGCTAAAAGAATTGTGTGTGTTGCTGGATGAGGAGAAGACTGGTGGAGCAGGCAGCCGGAGCTCTGTTGACAGCCAAATCAGCCTGTGCCAGTTAACTGCAACAAGCACATCCATAAGAGATGTTGGTGATGGGAGTAGTACTTCTAGCACTGGAAGTCCAGACAGTGCAAACCATCATAAACATCATCTGAGTACTAGTCCGGAACATCTTCAAAAAACCAGGGGTGAAGGAAGCCCTGAGCATCAGAAACGCAGGAGCATCAGCCCAGAGCATCTCCAGAAGCCTGGGGGTTCTGGCAGTCCTGATCATCACCTGAAAGGACCAAGTCCAGGACATCACAAAACCCTTGTCAAAGCACCTGAGCAACAAAAGCACAGCAGCAGCAGTCCAGAAACTCTCCCAAAGCACGTTTTGAGTAGTAGCCCTGAACACTTTCAAAAGCACAGGCCTGGCAGTAGCCCTGAGCATCAAAAGCACAGCAGTGGCAGCCCAGATCATCTTCAAAAGCGCACACCAAGCGGAAGCCCAGAACATCTGCGCAAAGTGAGGGGTACGAGCCCTGAGCACCTCAAACAACATTTTGGAGGGAGCCCAGAGCATCTCAAACATCTCAGTGGAGGCAGCAGAGAAGGTCCCCTCAGGAGACAAGTAGCAGATGACCTGTCACCTCACCACAGAAGTATATACAATGGAATGAATGGTGGGTCAATATATTTAGTGAGAGCTCATTTTTCAAAATTCCTAAGGTAGTTTCAGTTCTGTGTCAACACTTTTGGAAAAAGAATAGTATTTTATGTGAAATGAAAGGTAACAAGTCTGATGTTAGTATTAACTGACTTGATAAATAATCGGGGTATACCCAGTTGTCCTTCTGCCAGGTTTTAGGTGGATTGATGAAAGAGTGGAGGAAGAAGTTCATCTTGAGTGCTTGTGTAAGGTATCAAGAAGCAACTTTTGGACTTGATTCTGCCCAGTGGTTGGTAGACATAAACTGTCCCTATGTAGACTTATGTTTACATCAGGTATCAGATAGGGAGGAGTTATGTGTGTTTCTTATGCTGTCTGTATTTGAGTCAGCAGAATGGAGATGAATGTCTCCAGTTTCATTTCTGCCTTTCTAAGTTAGTCTGTCTATAGCTTTGAAGATTTTAGCATTTCCTCTTTATTGATGGAAAGCTTCTTTATGGAAAAGCATATAACTCTGGAGAAGATGCCAGATGAAGAGCTAGGCTCAATATAAATGAATCTGATACTCCTAAAGCTTTCCAAAGCCTTGATTTTTTGCATGTATTTAATTATAACAAATTAAAAATTAAGGAAGATCCTAAGGGATATTTGTTGTTGTTGCTGCCCTTTAGGAAGATACCCAATAAACATGCCTGGCTTTAAGGAGCTGATATCCCCACTGATTGCAATTAACTTTTTTTTTTTTAAGATAGGCACAATTTAAGTGTCTTGGTATTTTGGGAGACAAGTGGTTATGACAATATTATTGAAATGAATATGGATTGGAATAGAGTAAATGAAATAATTAAAAACAAAATTCAAATAAACATCTTTCTGTTGTTGAAATAACTTTTTGTAGACTTAGCAAAATTTCTGTAGTCTGCTCTTTTCTTCTACATGCTCTGAGATCTTTTCATAAAAGAAGTCAGCATCTTATTTATAGCTGAAAACTCATTTCTCAGTTCTTTGTACGTAGATTTGAAACAGAGCTCAGAAGAAAGTGAGGATTTTGCCATAGTAAATTGTCTCAGATGGAGTTCATGTGTTGCCATTTTATAAGCAGCTGCGAGAAGTCTTTCTGCCATCATTGGAACTGACTGCTTGTTGTTGGATCTGCTTGTGAGATGGAGACAGTGAGCTCTCTGCTGGGTGCTGTCCTCAGCATTTATCATGTTGCTGTCTCGCATCAGTCCATTTGTCTTTGATGAAGAACTTGCAGAATGCCTTCAGCTGAGATAACCTGCTTTGTAGGTGTAAGTCCAGATTGCTTTCAGTGACATGTGCGTATTCCACAGGGCTGATAAACCCCAAAGCGGTAAGTGTGGAGACTTCAAATTAATTTTTAAAACAGGTAATTAATGAGGCGAATGTATGAAAACTATGTGAAGATGCAAATAAGTAAGTTCTAAAAGTTGACCTTGCAAAACTTCCTTTAAATGCTGTATTTCTTTCTCCATTCAGTTCAGTTAAAATAAGCGAACAACACTGACTTGTAAGTAGCATGTAGTATGGAAACACACTTCCTAGAGACTTCTTACTTTTGCCCATGATGTTCACGAATGTATTCACTGGTTACGTAGAAAGGTGATTTAAGGTCTTAAGTATGCATTTTTCAAACTCATTCACAGACAAGGATACAGGTTTTCTGCTCCCAGCACAGTGGGCTTTCTGGTATTTTCAATCCAAATAGTTCTTTTTTGTTGTGTTTTTAAGAGTGGGATGACAGCAGTTGTTACTTTAAACCTGAGGTGACTGACCCGCTTTGTGCAGGGCATCTCAAATAGCCGCAGTTGTGACTCAGATAACAGGGAGCTGGAGAGGGGAGCCAGTGATTTGGGAGTCTGTTTATTGACTTGAATCAGAGCATCGCCTGTCCCACCCTTTGTATTAATCACTTTTGCAGAGGAATTTGCACCCCGATAAGTTGTCAAGCCTCTCTTATGTTTATGTAATTTGACATAAGCATGAGGTAGATGTTAGCTGTGAGTTTACTTCTGGCTTTGGTCTGACTTTTTGTCTCATTTTGGTCAAATGTTAAACTCTTGTGAGCTTTGCTGTAAGGAATAACCCTTAAAAACTTGAGGAAAAGACTTTGTCTTCGCATCCTCACAGCTAGGCTCAACTGCTGCTCTCCTACCTCGCCCCCCGCCCCCCCCCCCCCGGCCTTTTAGGGAAGAAGTTACACAAGTGCTAGAAGTGCTGACCGATATAATTTACCATCACTGCAAATGTAATCTGTAAACCTTAATTGGCATGTTTTATGTGTTCCTGTATACATGAACCTGCCAACTGAGTACAGACTGGGAGCTGTATGCTGAGCTTGTAACAAAAATGCCAGTTTTGCATCTGCAGCAAGAAATGCTAAAATTGTACAAACATAGGTAAGAAAGTGGCATGGAAACCTGGCCTTAAACTCAGATGAGCAATGTAAAAGGATGCTATTTTTGATTCCTATCCCCAAATCAAGTAGTAAGTCTATTATATCATGTTGGTGAAAACCTAGTTTACTTTAAAATTCAGAATATATTCAGCTAGTAGGCTGATTGCACAGCCATTTGATTATTTTGCAGGGCATTTCCAATGTTACAGCAGTACTTCTGTGACTGTCATTTGTTTGAGCAGCAAGAATGAAGTTTTTGTGTTGATAAATGGTAAATAGCGAAGAGTAACATCTTTTGACTCTTCTGTAGAAATAATATATTTTAACCATGTAATTGGAACTTACCCAGCTCAGTAGAGGCCTGGCCCATCTCCCTTTGGATGAGATGGAATGGCCTCCATTGCCTTATGTGGACTCCAGATCAGGTTTGAGAGGAGAAGGTATTCCTCTGCGTATCAGACCTTGCTCTGAGAAGTACTATACTGTCCACCTGAAATTGCTCTTCTTTCTTGGAAAGCATGTTTGCAGACAGCCCAGCTGTTTCTGTTGAAATAAAATGTTCCATCCATAACTAATAGCTCCTATTTACCCTGAGTTCTGGTCTTGTTAGCACTTGCATGACCACAGGGAAGCAATGTATTCAGTCATATGCAGTTATCTATACCAAAATTTTGTATGTAAATGTACAGGGAACAGAGGTGGAATCTCTGCAGGCTTTAGTCAAACTCTTAAGCAATATAATGTTGTGATGGTTTCAGAAATACGGTGTGTAGCTATAGTCCGCGTTACAGGATATGGTATATGCATTCGTTGTTTGGGCCTCATGCATCCTTTAAGCTCCCATGAGGGACATGAGAGGTTGTCTTTGGTCCGTTGTCTCTTCTGAAACGGGCGCCCTCAAGCTGTGGAGTCCCAGAAGTGGGGTCTGAAAGCTCTGTTTGGCTTGGTGCTTGTTAGTTGAAAACATTTCATTTTAAAGGCTCTAACCAAATACGAGGTGTGTTGTAGCAGTTAATGATCTTTTGCTGGAATCCCTCTTAAAATGTTCTGGTTAATGAGCACAGGGCTATTTGGGATAGGAAGATGGCTGAAATTAGGTGGAAAACAGCAGTGGTAAAAACATTTTACAGTGAACACTTATGCAGTCTCAAATAATACATGACAGTCTTTAACTCTGACACAAATATGTGGGTGCAAAAATATAAATTAATGTGTTCAGGATTTGCAATCTAAGTTTTTTTTATTCTAAGCAGTTGATTGTAAATTTTCTATTTTAGAAGTCTTTTGTTTTATTCTGGGCTTTGACTTTTGTGTGAAAGGAAACTATCAGAAGGCTTTCAGATGTGCTTTTTGCTTCCTGCTGAGGTTATTAATGACTAGAAATAAAAGTGCTGACTAACCCTGTAAGCGCTGCTGGAGGTGCGAGGACTCATGTACAGAACAAATGCAATGCTGTCTCTCTTGAGCAAAAGTATTTGTTGGCTTAAATGGAGACTCAGCTTAAATTTTGAAAAATTCTGCTATAAATGTGTTGCTGCTTATAAGGAAAATAAAATAAGAACCTACTGCTTTGAGTAAAAAGAGGAAAGTGCAATGTGACTTCAGAGAGCAAAAATCGGTAATAATGTGACTGAATTAATTTCAGTGGAAATAGCTCATATCCTGCTGCTCAAATAGTGAAATGATGTCACGTGTCTGTGTAGGCTTGCTTACATGTTACTTTTCATACAATTGAAATGAAAATAATTCGCTTGTCATTCGTAGCAGTGCACCATACTTTGTGTGTAAATTGAGCTTTCCTGATGGCACCCAATACACATCTGACATTTAGAGCCTAATACAGTATTATTTACTCTTAAGAGTAACCTGCTGTATAAACAAAGGCTACAGGGTCGATAGAATTTCTAGTTGTTGCTGTGAATTAATCTACTATTTATTTCAGGGGTTTATTATTTTAAGCGTAGAGGTCTAAAACTTTCATGTCAATGGGAGTCTTTCAGTTGAATTCCATAGGATTTGCATCAGACTCATAAATCGGGTTCAGGCATTACAGACTGCAAGAGAACTGAGGCCTGATATGTGAGTATGTGTGTGATTAGAGCATGCTGTATTTATTGACAAAGTCCTTTCTGTGGGGTAATTTGCCAAGCTAAAACATGGCTTATAATATGAGAGCTATGAAACTACTAGAAACTCATGTCTGAGGGCTTACGGGAGAACTTTACATTTACATTTCTTTAACTTCACTGGCAAAAATAGTTCTGCTTTAAATGTTTGAGTATATGCTGGATCATCTTTCCAGTGAAAGTATGTGAATCTTAATGGGAAGACTGTGTGTTTATAAAGAAGCTTGTCTGGTTTAAAACAGCTGGCTGAATGTTCCAGCACTCTGGCTACTGAGAAGTTCAGCTGAGGATCAGAGTGGGAATCAGCCAGTGCTGACTGCAGAGATGTGCTTCCCTCTGTAGCTATTTGGTGGGAGATAGGAGGTTGCACTACACTTTAAAGTGGGAATGCATAGGAAGGATTCAGCTTAACAGTCCCCCCCCTTCCAGGACTGCAAATAAACCACAGCCACGCATGGTATGTAACACTTTGCGTGAACTCACCACTTCCAGCTTCTGTGCTAGTATTTCTGAAGTGCCTGGTGGAGGCTTCTGAATGCTGAAGTGTTGAATGCTTAGCTGAAGCCTTACCTACCCCCTTGGTTTTGTTAATGCTTTTAGGGCAGGCAGGACAAGCAGTACATAAATAACACCTGTCTTGGGTTGAAGACTGGTTGTCAGCTGAGAGCATTCTGGGTGGGATTTTCTTACCTACTGTGGTGTTCTTCAAAACAAACAAAAATATCACTCACCAAGCAGCCTATCCCCCTGCCATTTAAGGGCCCGGTGTGGAAGAAGGGTAGGCGGTACAGTTAAAGACCAGTGCATTTAGGTTGTGAGCTCCTCAGTGATTAGGAAATCAACACCGAAGTTCCCATAAAGTGGGAGTGAGATCCAGTTCCTCTGAGGGTAGAAGAAGAATGTGAGCTGAGGTGTTTTTGAGACCATACTTAAAAGAAACCACATGCATGAAAATGTGTGCACGGTACTATTTCTGCACTTGTGTACTGTAGAAGCCCATGAGGATGTAATGAGGAAGGCTGTTGGAAAGTACAGCTAACCAAGGGCTTAAAGGACAAAAGCATTCTGCAAGTATTTTACTATCACAAGGAGGATGACGGCTACTCTTCTACTTAATACCATCTACAAGTGATGCTGGATTTTTTCATTGATGGATTTTTACTTTTTGCTTCCATCTTAGTCCATTTAGTGAACTGTGATTGGATGGCTAAAACCATTCTAGTAAGACCTCAAACTTAAAAAAAGGAAAGGAAAGAGGAGAAAAATAATTAGTGTTTTTTTTTGTTTTTTTTCCCCTCCGAGTAAACTAGGCCTGATAAAGTTCATAGTAAATTCTCTAAGGAGAATCTCAATCTCTTCTTTGATATCTTTAAAGGAGATGAGTGAAGTTTTGGAAGAGAGACTATGCTGATTTTCCAGTCTTGAGGGGGGAAAAAAATGAGAAAACTGTGGAATTGTCAATTTAATAATAATATCTGGAAAAATACTGGAACAAGTAACTAAACTTTTTAAATGTCTAGGTGGTAAGGAGGAAATAAGTTGAGGTAAACTTGTTAAGAAGAATGATACAAAACAATCTCTCTCCTGTGTATTGTAAAGTAACAGGCGCTGGGGAGAGTGGGGGGTAGGGAATGTAACTATCTTGAACTAGGAAGGGTTTTGGCCCTGTCTCACCTGATATCCCCTAGCAAGCTAGGGAAGCATGGCTTGATTAAACTCCCATAAGGTAGGTCCACAGCAGTTTGGAAAATGTGTCTAGAGATGCATCTTCTCAGTAATTGTCTGTACTTACAGCCTTTCTGAAAGGGCAAGATCAGAATTGAGCTTTCACAGGCGTCTGTCGTTCTTCACTGTTTTCTGTCATAACTTGCTAAAGGAATGGAGTGTATACTTTGTAAAATTCAAGATGACACACTTTGTGGGAAGGTCCGAAAGCAATTTCAATGATAGCATCTTGACAACTAGTCTTAACAATGCAATGGAATGTAATAAGGATGAATGCCAAATCCTACATTTAGGTAGGAATAGTTATTGCTCCATTAGAGGCTGGGGGATGTTTGGTTAGGTAGCTGTTCTGCAGATACAGATGTGGAGGTTATTTTGAATCACTGATTGATTAAAAACATGAACCTTGTTATGCACTTAAAAAAAAAAAAAAAAGAGGATAAGCCTGCCTAGGGTTTACCTGTACAGAGCTGCCTTCTCATCTCTTTTCTCTGCTTCCTTACTTTTCCCTTTAGAGTGCTTATTCTGCTGCACAGATGTCTTTCTTTTGGCTGTCAGGACTTGATGCTAATTCAGTCTTTCCTTGATGCAGGCAGTGACCCTTTCACTATGAGTGCCAGAGCAGGGAAGGGGTTCCTGGAAGTGATATGTTATCTTTAAATCATCACCAGTATGCCACATATCTTTAAGAGCAAAGTCTCTGTTAGCTAGCCTGTGATGACTGTGTGCATTAATAAGGCAGGAGGGAAGTGATGGTGAATAGAATAACAAGCAAGAGCTTTTGCCCTCTTGAGGTACCATTTTCAGTTTGTGCAAAGGTAAGCACAGCAGAGCTAGACAGGTTCAAGGCTGGACAAGATAGGCAGTTTATTGAAGACAAATTATTTAAAGACTAGTTTCCTTCTGATTAATTGGCCCTCAAAGAGGGACTCACCAATAAAGGTAATGTTTCAAAGGCTATCGGAAATAACTTTCAAAAGGTGGAGAGTGGAGTGCAGATTTTATCCGTTTTGAATAGCACCTCAATGTGTTCCTGTTCTTTTAAACACAAATATCTTTCAGTGTGAAGGCCAGAAGAGTTCAAAAAAAAAAAATTTTTTTTGTGAATGGGGCTCATCTAGAGGGAATGTGAGATACCCCTAGTTCAGGCAAGTTATTTGGAAGAGATTTAAAAATATGTTTAATTTTAATTAGTCTTTTATGGGTGAATCATTTATGGGTGAATTAGTCTTTTATGTTGCTGGATCAGTTCCTCACTTCCCCCAGTGTATGTGGCCAGGGCCAGGCATATTGCAGTTGCACAGAAGCATTGACACAGTGCCGTCAGTAACCCTCGCTTCAGACCTGAGTAGTGCCCTTATCTTCCAAGCATTTAACCAATACGAAATGGAGATTAGCGGCTATGCCAGCTGGCTGGTTAATTTGAGATTTATGGCCTTATCTCTTGTTCTGAGCGTCCATTAGAACTTCGCTGACATTTGAGCGCAGACCTCCAGAGGCGGAAGGCTGACGTAGTGCATCACTGTGCCGGTGTTGTCAGAGTCTTGACCAACTCTGCAAGCCAGCGTTTGTGTGGCTCCCCTGACTTTACTGGTGTTCTACGTGGGACGCATCTGATGCGTTGCGGGGTTTTTTTGGTTTATTTAAATGTATGTTTTGAAAACAATAGATTTCTCAAGTAGTGAGTAGGAGGTTGTTTCATCATGTCCTGAAGCCAACATAAAAGCTCATTTATTTTCATGATAATTGGGCCAAGTTGTAAGATATTTGCCTTCTCTTTGCCTTCCTGATGATTTCTGAGTCATCAGGAGCTTGGAGGGGCAGTCAGTGTTGCCTGCCTGAAATATATAGGCAGACGACTTTTGTACCAGGATGAAAAGTCCTTACGTTAAAGCCTAGTTGGAATCATTGCTTGGGGAGAGCACCTTTAACTTCAGGAGGGGCCATTGTGCAATGTAGCCCTTCAAACAGCTTTCTGGGTTACTATGTTATGGTATTATTATAGTAAAATGTTTTTAGAACTATTACAGTGATTAAATTGTCAAATTCTCTGAACTCTGGCAGTTTTAATGCAGAGCTGAAATAATATTATAATTCTTGGTAAGTGCTGCTTGTTTAAGCACTTCAGCCTTGCAGGATGTACTGTGCATGTTAATCAAAGGGTGTCCTGTCTTTCCAGCTCTACCTATTAATGGAGCCTTTCTTTTTCTTGTGAGGCTTTTATTTTATTAGAAAAGTAATAATGGGGGCTGCAGATTGTGCAGCGAGTTGAACGGGTTAATAATACCCAGTGAGGAACAAAGCAGTCAGTGTAGAGAGGTGCTGAAAATATTGTACTTACCGTTCACACACCACGTACATTCTTTAGGTGTTGACAGGTGCTATAGGACAGTGAAGCATTCCAAATTAGAGGGTATTTAACGAGGTGTGATAAAGCTTTGTGTACTTAGAATGACTCTAGCAATGAAAACTGATTGGTTTCTGAGCTAGTAAGTCATGTCTCAATTAGTGAACTGAAGCACAGCTTATCTTAGGTCTTATTGTCAAATACACAGATCTATAGTAACTGAGAGAACACTTAGAATTATGTTCAAGTAACGATCTTGATATAAATCTTGTCTGTGTGTGTGCTTCTTGAACAGTTAAAGGGTGGGTTCCATTGAGCAAAGTAGCTAGGATGGAAACACTGAGCTCTGAATTTTGCTGCTTCACGCAGGAAGAAGTCAATCTTTAATATACCACATCTGTTCTTGCAAAAAGGTTAAACCTGAATCATGCAGTGCTTGTTTTACTACTACAGGTTTTACTACAACCGCATACTTGAAGCTGCAGAAGAGTCCACTGTATCCACTTGCCTGTCTGAAGAAAACTGTAGTATTAAGCCTTAGTAAAGAAAAAGGGCTAGAACACTTGACCATGGAATTTGGAAATGTATTTTAATAGGATGCTCAATTGTAACTGAGCTCTTAAGCCCCATTAGCACATTTAGCCAGATGCTCATTGCTGTGAAATGACACTGAGCCCAACAGCTGTCGAGGTCCTAAAAAGGATCATACATATTATCTTTCATTCAGTAGCATTCAAGGAAATGTAAAAACATGGAAATGCATGACACTTTGGAAGAGAGATGTGATCCTTTTGGTCTAAGGCATAAATTGCCATCTACCTAATGGAAACTAAGAATGAATTTCACTCTGACGTGTTATTCCATTTCTGTTTATGGCAAGAGGTTTTGTGCGCCTCCATCTAAAGCAGCTGGTACTGGTCACTATAGAAAAAGGAATAAAAGACTGATTGGGTCAATTGCCTGATCCAGTATAGCAAGCTGTAATTGTTGTAGGTGGTTCTTTTGTAGTCCTCTGTATGTGGATGCATTTTTCTTTTTTTCCCTATCCTTGTTCTCCAGCAGTGGTTTGTAATATGCCTCAAGGGCTTAATAGTATGGTCTTTACCTTCATGGCAAACCTGAAGTACTGTGAAGGGTTTTAGTGGTGCTTATATACATGAATTAAGAATCTTCTGTAATGTGTGGGGCATTTACAATCAAGAAACCTAAAAGCACATCTAAATAAACAAGCAAGAAAAACCTACCTTTCTCTCTTACCTTCCCCCCCCCCCCAGCTTGTTGTGTCTCAGGTCCTTCTTTTGAAATCTGATCACTTGTGATCAAATTTTCAGACAGTCTTACAGCTCAAAGATGCCAAATGAAATAAGGAAATGGAGGGATTAGCCTGGAAGGAGCCTTGGACAGTGGGACTGCAAGACAGTGAGATATACCATTAATAACAGTAACTTGTTTCAGAGGAAATTAATTCTACAGTTATAACATGGGAGGGAGGGGAAAAAAAGACATCAGTCCTTAAAAAAGCCCTAATGATACTAGTCTATGCACACTTAGTATCTTTGTGAAATTTTTAATGCTTTTAATCTTGTAAAATCCATAGAAAAGAAACAGGATCATAGTTTGAGATCTGTCCGTGAGCATGTGGTCCACACCATGAAAAAAGTTGCAGATGTATTAATTGCAAATGGGAAAGGTGCCATATTGAGCTAGGCTATCTTGAAGGATAAACAGATCTGTGAAGCCTGATTGTGAATAATAAATAAGCTTAGTTCAACATGTGTCAGTTTTGCTATAAAACTTCTGGTTTATTTGCACTGGTTCCTCCCTATACATTGTTTGGGGAGGGGAGGGATCTAGCAGTTTTTTGTACCTGTGTACTTCAGCAAGCAAATCTTTGACCCTGTATTTTTCCTGTGCATGATTTGTGTGAACTTTGCACTGGATGATTACACATATTGTGTCAGGTGACAGAGCATGGGGAGAAAGATGACAGTATTTGTAATGCTGACCTGTAAAAATCCATATCGTAATTTTAAGTGGTTTAGACTAATCGAACACAGCACTGTTCAAACACTGTCAGGAATAAGAGATGCATTATCTTTCAGCTCTGATCAGTGAGCCCTGTGATAAACGACAGTATTGAATATCTTTTGAAGTTCTCTATTTTGGTACTTCATCAAAGTTACCTAAATATTCCGAAGCTTTTGTGATATTGTTTAAATTTAAGGTTCTAGTGAGACAGAACCTGCAATATCAAACTTCTATTTGATAAATAGTGAGATCTCTTTCAAATGTTTGGCCTCAAAACTGATTGTTTCTTTTAAGTGCATCTGTTTAAATTCCTGTGGATTTTAAAAATTTGGCTTGATCAGCGCTTGCTGTAGGCTTTGGAATATATATTTGCAACTTGGATTCAAAAAATATACATACTTTTACCAAAGGTTGCAGGGTTTATTCATTATTACGTTGCTCATATTCATGCTAAGCTCAGATAAACCTGGGGAAAAGCATTGACTGGTGACCCACATGCCCTGTTGGTTTGTGAGTCTGTTTTAGTTTTACAGTGGGTGAATCTTAATGCTAAATGTCCATCTTATGTTTTTTTGTGGTCTGAGAATATTATTGATGGCCTGAAGATGGGTCTCTAAAAAATACTCTTTGTTTCTGAAAGAGCAAAAGAACACTACATTGAAGGCAGCTAATAAAACAATACACCAAATGCGTTCAACTGAATGCTTAAAGGTTAAACATGCAGATTGTCTTAGTCCTTTAAAGTATTTGATCATTTCACTCCTTGGGCACCTGATTTGCCCTCAAGCTGGGTGCCCAGACAAGAGCAAGATATCCTTGCTCTTGCAGCACTCTTACAGACATCGCTTGCCTGTTATTGTAGTTTGTCTTGCTTGCTTGTATCTATTTTAAGATTTTTGTAACCTGAAGTTAGACTTTGAATTTTAGATTTTTGCAGCATCATTAAAGATACTGCAGTAAAGATTATGCAGTCCGTAGAGATAACATAAAAGCAAAGCATTCCAACAACTCTTTTCTCCTAACCAGATCTCCAACCTCCAAGACCAAAGGCTCTGCAGCCTTAAATTAAGGCAGAAGATCCCAGAATCGGTCTCCTACAGGTACAGGCGCTAAGAATTTTTTGAGTTATTCCTTGTTGTTGGAACTTGACACCTGAACTCTATACTCCAATCAATAATACTGAATGCTACATGTTGACTGCTTGCTGCCACAGCACAGGTGAATGATTTGGAGAGTTAGGAGGACAAAAAGCATCTTGAGCATATTAAGCCAAACTCTGCTTTCAGTCTTTAGGTGTCTGTACTGACATTTTGCCTTCCATATAAAAGTAGTCAAATGGAAAGATATCTTTTATAGTGTGCTGAAGAGTTGTACTTAGGCTGATAAAAATGACTTGCTGGGTTGCCTGACAGCATGAAAAATGACTGATCAGACTATTTTGGAAGCTTGGATCTGAGTTTTATCACCTCAAGTCATTCCATCATCCTTCTTTTGTCAAGAATGAATTGGATAGTGCTAACTCCTTGTGTTGATCACACTGTTGCAATTATATGCAGTTACAGACCCGTGGAGTACTGAAAAGATACTTGTGGAAGCCTAAAAAGGGACTTGCTTTACCCTCTTTCATGATAACTCTACAACCACCCAAATCAAGCAAAGTGTGTTGCATGGAACAGGTAAGTCAATGCATATCAGCTGCCACCTGAAAATGTGTGCTGTGGGTGCTGAAGCTAGGAGCCAGTTTCCTGGGCAACATGTTCTATTCCAGTTCTATTGCCTGATGCTGTTTTTATTTTAATATATATAGTTATTTAACTAACCCACTCAGTTGACAGAGATGATTCTGATATCTGTTTGGAAAATGGAGGTACATTTGAAGGATTAATAAGGATGTTTGAATATGAAATAATTACTCTTTGAGAGCAAAATATTTGTTGAATTTATCAGTGTGAAAGGTTCTATGCTTTTAATGTGGCAGGTCTTGGTTTGGTCTGTTTTTGTGTTTGATAAAGGTGCACTTAGCAGATGTATCTTTCAGTAAGTTGATGAGAGTTATCAGTCCTACGTGTCCATTCTCCTCCTGTTGTGAGATTTTGGGTATTCATCGCCTTGGTTATAGGAAAAGAAGGTGCCGACTGAGGAAATGCAGTCGGGGACGTTTTCTCTCCAACTTAACATTTTTAAGTAGGTACTTTTAATAACCCCCAAACTTGGCTAAATTTTTCTTGATTTGTTTTTGAAGTGCTACCCAGAAATACATCATGATGCAAGGAAGTCATAGGATCTTGAAACTGGTCAGAAGGGGTCTGTAGTAGAAGATGAAAGTGGTAGAATTTCCACTGTCCAAAATGTGGAAAAATAGAGAGAATAAATCCAGAGAGTGCAAACATTAGTTAATGTTGTTTCCGAGGGGACCAGGAACATCTTAATTCAAAACACTGAGGCTCAGTGTATCTTCTGTGTGTTTCTGCTCATCAGTGTAGTATTCGGGTGCTCAGGTGTATCTCTTGAGCTCAGGTGTTTAGTCATGCTAGCTAGATGATGAATAAATCAACCAACTGGCTTCCTCAGCCAGGTAGCGTGACTGTTTATACAGTGCTAAGTACTGAACTTGTGTCCCAGTCTATCTGGTAAAACAAACTGAGAAAGGCTGTCTGAGGGTCAGTTCCTTTATTGCTCCGGAAACCTAATGAGGAATCTGGAGGTGTATTGTGCAGAAAAGTAAAGAAACCCTCAGACCCTAACCCTAATCAACCAAACCCAAATGTATATTGGATCTGAAAGCCACCAAAATGAATGTTATGTGGTAACCTTTTTTGTCTGTGCTATGTTGAAATCTTGCTGAATTCATGAGCATCTGGCAAAAGGAGAGGCTGAAAATCTCCAATATATTGGTCATCAGACTAATCAGCTTAGTGCATCTGCTGGAAAATGGCATTTGCAGTATGTCTGTTCTCTTTGGGCCCAATCTGTTACACTTCTGGATGTGAAAATCTTGCTCTGGTTCTTGCTGGCCAAGCTTGCTTCTGCTTTTCAGTGATCCTATCGGCTTCTCAAAGGCCCAAAGAAGTCTGCAATTTCAGAGATGGGGGCTGTGGTACCAGCTGGAGGACCTGAAGGAGTGCAAGACAGTGCTGTCTTCCTTTGTTCTCCTGATCGCAATGAAAAGCGATCAGAAGGTCCTTTTTTCTCTACAGCTCAGAAGTAGTACAAGTCAAAAAATGTATTTGCAAAATGGAGGCCCTAATGCTTATGAAGAACTATGGATGAACTGTTAACCTGACTTAAATATTATGCTTGTTAACAAAACAGGATTAGTCAACCACCAATTAGACCTTAAATCTAGGTCTTCTGAGTTTTAGGCTGCTGCTTATTCTTTTGCATCACACCGCTTTTCTAACAGCTTCTTTTATAGCAATCTGTGTTTCGTGTGTGGAGTAAAGAATGGGGCTGAGGTTACTAACATGCCTAGAAAACACCTTTATGAACAATTAGCTTGATACAAACATTTTCAATGAGTTTCCTCTCCAAATCAAGTTTTAAGGCAAACTGTTTCCTTCCTTCCTGACAAATGCTAAACAGGCCAGTGAGGAACAAAGCTATTTTTATTTATATTTTTTTCATGGAACAGACATCAGAATATGTTAATGTGCCTTTTCCATTTATGGGGTGCTTAAGAACTCTTCTTGCAGGTTTAAAACACAAAGTTCACAATAAATCCCAACTTTGAGTAAAAATGAAGTGCTGCGATAGCTTTTGCAAAGCAAGCTGTATTTCTCTGTCTTGGTTCTGGTGGCCCGTTTTTGCTGTTGTGAAATGGTCATGTAACTGTAATTGTCTTCATTTGGGAAATCGAGATGCTGATATGAATCTGGGGTGCAGTTAGCTGTTAGCTGGGGCTTTCAGGTTTCTCATCTTCCATGAGATTAAATATGGAAAAAGAAAGTGGTCTTAGACTTAAATAAATAAATAAAATCTGAGCACAACCTGTGGCAAGATGGTCATTTGACCCTTAGTGTCAATCAGTAATGTGCCACCTTGCAAATGTGCCAGGGAGCAGGGGAAGTAGTACTTAGATGTAAATCTCCATGGCGCCTCCCATAGTGTGAACATCTGTGTGACTTGGCAGATGTAGAAGATTGGATCTTGGTGAACTAGTATATTTTGAGATTTTTGGTTAATTGATTCTTCTATTTTTTCCAGCAGACTTATTTCTGGCAGGTGGATGGTTGCTGCTGCTATCTATCAAGTACTGCAGTCTGAAATGTTTAAACTCCTGTGGAGGAGTGGCTGAAAGTGTCAGGGAGATAGTTCTAAATACACGGTGATAGGAAGAGAATGGCCAGACATGGAGAAACAGATGTGCGCTGATGCGACAGTGGAGTCGGTGTCAGCAAAGGACAAGCAATATGCGGGTTAATGTCAGAATATTGTAGATCCTTTGGTGACTAGTAAATTCCCCGTCTTGGTGCATGCTTGGCATCCCAGCTTGAGGAGCAAGTTGTGTCCAAATAAAGAGGTCTACCAAACCCAGATGCAGGTGAAATCACTCGTACAATTGGTTTCTTGACCACTAGGGATGTTTAAAGTCGGTCTGGTCTGAGAACCAAAATGCTCTTGAAGTCAGCAGTAGTGAAACATGTGGACTGGCTGTGTTGAGTAGCTCTAGGAAGAGGATGCAAGCGAAGGAGAACCTCTCCTAAGCGTGCATTACAGTAACTAGCATGAGTGTTGCTCTTACAAGATTTTCATGGGATCCAGAAGAAAGTGTCACACTTCAACTGCAGAAACCTCACTGTTGGGTCATATCCAGGCCATTGTCAATTTTTAGCACTAAAGGAGATCACCTGAGGCAATAAGACTTCATCTGACTTGCCTTGAGAAGAAGGGATATTGATGAGGAGGAAGCTTCCTCCAAAAGCTGATGGAGGTGGGGAGGACATTTTTTTTTTTGATGTCCCTTCTTTCTTCATTCTTCCATAAAGTTGCTAAGGAGTAGTTTTCTAGTGTTCATGGAAAAGATACTGGATGTGTTAGTCATAAAGAGCTGAGAAAGGCAAATTGTATGGTCTTTTTTCTCCTGCCCTGGGAGCGGGATGTTATATGCAGAGACATAGTCAGACCACTCTTAGGAAGACTTGTAAGCAGTGCCTACACCACTTTGCCTCCTTCAGAGACAGTCTCTCCAGATGGCTGTAAAGGGAGTTTATTTGGGGTGGTGGTTCCTCTTTTCTTTACTCTTTCTCCCTCCTTTCAAGCCTTCTGCTGTGCAGTTTCAGTTCATCAGGCAGCCACTAAAAGTTTCTATGATGAGCAATTAATGGCTCATTCTAATTACTTATTTGCCTTCAGTATCAGTTTGGGCTTTTCAATTCTCCTTTGCAATTGGATTGCGATTGAAAACCATGCAAAAATTAATTTAATCAGTCTTTCAGACACTTCTACATTGCATCCTGCATAATTCTAGTTATCTTTTTGAACATATCAGAGTGTGTGTGTATATATATACACACATACATACTTAATATTAGTTATTTACTTTGCAGTGAACACAGCAAGGAGTTTTGGTGTTTGACAGCCTTAAAAGGTCAGCAAATACCTTCACTACTGTTTATTCTGGAATGTGCAAGAAATCTCATTTACCAAAGAATGCAGAATAACACATTAAATACTGTGAAGGAAAACTGAAAATGTTTTTGAGACTGAAGACCCTGGCATAGCTGACACAGTTTGTATTAGTTCTTCTAGAGGAACAGAATAACCAGAGTACTTTTGCACATTGCTAAACCATTATCGAACATGAGAGAGAATTAGCAAAAGTTTGTTAAACAAACTTGCTCTTTAGAAGTGGGCAAAAATATTTTTCTCAAGGAGTGGTATAGATCTAAAACTACTCCTCTTCCACAGCAGTGGAAAAGCAAGGATGCTGCTTAATGTGGTGGTCTTGAAGTAATGTAAGGTATCAAGATATGGGCATGTGATAAGCATTACCCGTATTACCTGTCGATCTAGGAAATGCTCTAGGGCATGCAACTGTTACCGTTCTCGTTCTTACCGAGGAGGCACGGGGCCTTCTCCCCAGGCCCCGGACCATCACCACACAGACACCAATATGAGGAGTGGCAAAATGGCGTTTAATGAAGCGTGTCCTACTCTATTATAATGCTGTAAAGCCCCGCCTTCTTCTCCGGCAGCAGTGCTCCGCCCGTTACAACCTTCCCATGTTCCGCCCCGCAGTGCCTCCCTGCTCATCCTTTTTCCTCCACATCTCCCCCTCTCCCATCAACGTTGTTTCGTTATATCGAGCGGGACGCAACAAAACACGCGGAAGTGCAGCGTGTCTCGACGGGACCGCCATCGGGTGGTTCCTTGCATTAGTAGCTTCGTGAGCGGAGCTGTGTGCTGCCTCCCCTTCTTCCGAATCTTAACGCAGGCGATGTCCTTGTCTTCGTCGTTCAGGGAAAACCTTAAAGGCATAGGCGGGATTGCTCATTTCCAACAGACTATATTCCCCCCCTCCAAAGCCCAGCCATTCCTCCAGAAGTTCTCCTTCTTGTTGTCGAGCAATCCAGACTTGGCCCGCTACTTTCAGCAAGGCTTTCTTAACGCAGCTCAGTATTACACACAAGCATAAGCCTATAATTATGAGGATTAGCAAAATGCGCAAGCCTTCAGCGAGCAGTCCTATTAGCCACTGTGGTAGATTGCCAAACAGGTTAGTTAGCCATTCGTCTAATGGCGTTTATTGTGGGCTGCGTGCAAGCTTACATACAGGTGCACTTCGTTTCCACCCCTAGGCTGCGCGTCACACCGCGTGATCTTCCGCTACGCCTAGTCTACCGCTTCTCATGCAAATATCTTGTCTATGCAGTTTCCCAAGATCCACCACATCTCCCCCCCCTTTCTAGAACCTCTTTTTCCTGTACTATTAATTGATATACTCTATGCTCATGTCTATCAAGCAGTTAAGCCGTACATGCCGTAAGCAATAATTCAGAATTAGCAAGCCGCAGCATATCGCTATTACTACTGTGAGTGCTATCAAGCCTAGTGTTATAAGCCATTTCTAATCAAACCATGACAAGATCCACGCCCCTGTGTTGACTTGTTCCCTGTCAGGAAAGTCTCTGTCGGCCCCGCCTCGGGGTTGAACGGGATGCAGTAGTGAGCTGCTCTGTGCGCCTGTGCTCATCTCCTCCAGTATGACTCTGCGGTCCCCGGAATCATGAAGCCGGCGATAAACATCAATGCAGCCATGCAGCAGCATCCCGTCTGGCGTCGCCCTGTTCAGGATGGAATCTCACCAAGAATGATTAGTTACACCCCAGACCCTCCCGTACGTGCATTTAGGTCAGGTTTTATGCATTTCATTGGAACCCATCTTATCTGCTCCTCCCGTTTTACCGCAGCATACCCTCTTCCCTGTGATATCCACAAGAGAAGCAACGCTGTGGTCCCTTTCTCATCTGGTCCACCGCCGTGACAAGAGCCTGCGCTGCTGCTGTTCCCTGATTCTGTTTTTGCAGTACCGTGCGGATGACAACCGAAAGTGGTGCTCCTTTAGGGATCGTTTTCAGGATGTCCTGCGTCATGGCGTCACTCTGCTGCCAGAGGCACTCCATCATGACCGGACCCTGGGCCTCAGGGGGCAAGTCTGACTCTGCAATGGCCCGCTGGAGCCTGTCACAGAATTCAGTGAAGCTCTCTGCGTGTGTCTGTTTTATCTTTGTCCAGGGTGGCTCTACCTTTACTAGCTTCCCGAGTTCTTCATACACGGCCCGCGAAGCCTCTGTTGTGGCCATGACCTCCCGCCTTATTTCCTCTAATGCACGCAATAGGGTGTCGACCGGGGATGTTGTTACTTCTTCTCCGCCCTTCGGCTTCCCTTTCGGCTGTGTCTCTCCTATTGCACACCCCCGCAGCCTGCGCGTAACTTCTCGCAAGCCCCCGCCTTCCTCGTCGCTGCTATCTTCTCTGCTCTCCTCCTTAACCGGCAATCTCACCCGAACCTTCCTCCCTCCTTTCAAGGTCGAACTCTGGTCTCTCTGCTCTGATGGGCCGTTACCCTTCCTCCCTCGCTGCACTGCCTGACTCTCCCCGCCTACAGCACCCTCCTCTGCCGGGGCCCACGGCAGCAGGGTCCTATCTTCCTCACTAAGCGTCTTCCTCAAAACTGCGCCAGGCACGCAATCCTCGGGTTCGGTCCCGTCGACCCCCCATCCCTCTCTGTCTTGTGCGAGATCTTGCCAGGGATACACCGGAGGCGGCTCCTGGGATTCCACCGGTAGGATCACTGGAACCTCCCCGCCCCCACTCTCCCGTTCTTTCGCCGGGGCCTCCCTCGCGCTCCGCAGGAGCATTCTTATCAGCCCCCACACCTTTAACTCCCTCGCGGATCCCCCGTTCATCGGGAACTCCGCCAGCGCTGCTGTGCATTGCAGCCACAGTTCCTCCCGCAGAATCTCCATAGGAGAAGTAATCGCTCCCTCCTTTATGAGCCTCTCTACACACGCTCGTATCGCGCTCGCCTTCAGCGGCGCCCGCCATTCCTTGGCGCAGGCCATCACTACCTTACATATGGCCTCCATAGTTCCGGATCCGGATCCCTTCCTCACGCTCCCGGCGCCTACGCCGGCCGAGCCGCCTCCTCGGTATCACGTCGGGGTCACCACTTGTTACCGTTCTCGTTCTTACCGAGGAGGCACGGGGCCTTCTCCCCAGGCCCCGGACCATCACCACACAGACACCAATATGAGGAGTGGCAAAATGGCGTTTAATGAAGCGTGTCCTACTCTATTATAATGCTGTAAAGCCCCGCCTTCTTCTCCGGCAGCAGTGCTCCGCCCGTTACAACCTTCCCATGTTCCGCCCCGCAGTGCCTCCCTGCTCATCCTTTTTCCTCCACATGCAACTAGTAAAAAACTGATGACAGGGCCTTGTGCTGCCCTGTGCCTTCCCAGGAGCTATGTTACAGAGGAGCCTGCAGCTTGAGTGCACGTAAGGATTGAATTGGACAGGCTTTGAAAGACAAGCTCCCAGAAAATGCTTCCTTTAACATCTGAAGCCTTAAGCCTGTGCATTAAGGTTCAATAAAGAATTTTAGCATGTCTTTTAGGAGTATGCACGAATAGTATTAAACCAACATGTGAAACTCCTGTTGATGCTACTTAGAATAAATGCTTGCCTGTTTTAGACACTTGTATACTGTACTATAGAAATGCACGTGTGCACAGATGTGTGCTGTAATCTTACTTCTGAAAACAAAATGACTCGCCGTGTTGTCACACTGGAGATACTGTTCTTGCTAATGAGACTGTTTAGGGTTTGATACTGCATTTGTTTATGCAGGTGACAGGCTTTATACACTTGCAGATTCCCACCATGTTCACAGCCTTCCAGGAGCAGTAGTTTTTGCATGGCACCATGCAAACAAGCTGGGCCTTGGAAATTTATTCCAGGGGAAGCGATAGCAATCCCTTTTTGCCGACTGTTCTGATATGAAGGAAATCTAAACTTCTGTTTCAAGAAGTTCTACTCTTCTACCCTCTACTTTCAAAAGGATTGATAGCTGAAGGTTTCCTTGTTATTGAATATGCATGGTTTTTGTGAGCTGCAGATATCAGATTGATATCCCTCCCCCCTTTCCATTATCAGACAAAAATTAGGAGATGTTTTACAGCATCTGCCAGTCCTAATGTGGCTAGCCTCATGGCAGTACTGATTCTGACTGGCTCATAGTGGGCAGTCAGGACACTTTTGTAACATCTTGACTCTATGTGGCGTTTGACGTCTCAAGCGCTTGAGGTGTCTGCTGTAAGTCTCGTCTTATGATTGAGAATGGAGAAATTATGCTAGAAGAGCAACTAAAAGTCTAACACAAGATAAAAGCTTTACAGTGCTAGTACCTGTATTGGGCAGGGATAGTCTCTTGCTACATTCTATGTGCATAGTTTGGACTATCTACAGGTAGAATGGAAGCGAGGAATTATTTGGATTTTCAGTTTTGCTAGGTAAGTTTCTTCTCTTTTTGTGATTTGTTGCTGCAACAATAAATTCTTCAAATTAGTGTGTCAGCCATCTCTCCTCAAAGTGCAAAATGCATTACCCTAATGCTGTTGGGTTTGACAGAAGATTCAGCCAAGAAACATCTTGCCCATGAGAACAGGGAATTTTCATGAGTCCTTGCTTGGCAACCAAATTTCATGTGTGGTTTTTTGGAGGCGTGTGTTTGTGTCTAGGAATAGACAAGAAAAGTCTAGCAAAATCAGATGGGTTTAGCAATATGGCGAAAGAGAGAGAGTCCAGCAGTACCTAAGGATATAATGAAGATTTTCAGTGGAAGATCCAGATGGCTCTCTCAGCACTGTTCCTTCAGCATTGTAGAGCTGCTTAAAAGCGTAGTGATGTGCATGTAAGCATAATCAGAATGATCTGTCGGGCCAGGGACAGTGCGCATTGCTCTGAAGTAAAAAATAGCTTAGCAGATGCATAGGGTTGCAATCCTCATTTATTTCCCCCTTCCCCCTCCTCCCTCTCCCCTTGCAGTTATGAAGTGCATAGCTTTACACTGTTGGCTCTAAATCGTGGTCATTTACCAACAGCTCTAACATAATGTGCTGAAGTGATCCTGCTGACTTCTGCAGGCTTGTCTGTGTGTTCCTTATTTTAAGTACAAATGCAGTATTTGCTGATATGAGGGCTTGGTCTTGTTTTAAAGGGCAAAGCTGTGCAAAGCTTTTTTTTCATTACAAGAAATCACGTGGTGCAGGGAATTTGTTGCAGACCTAAAGTTCAGACCGTGTTGATAAGTAAACTTTAATTAAATTTGGGTTTGGAAACTGTGCTTTGGACACTGCAAAACAAACCTAACATAGATCAAAGTCATAGAAAATGTTTTCCAGAACTAGTTTACAAGTTCTGTTCTGCAACACAAACCCAGCTGTGGGAGTCCTGTCTGTCCTCGTAAAACACATCATCCTATGATTGCTGCCTTTCATGCAGCACTTAGTTAATGTTTTCTGTTTCAGTCTTATTTCATCATCTCTTATATATTGTGTGCAGTGTAGTAGTAAATAGGTTTAATTTCTTTTGTGTATTGGAAAAAGTTTAGTGTATATGACTTTTACGTTTGTGTAATACATCTCGTTAGATAAACTTGGGGTCACATCCAGATCTGATGTGATTCTTCTGCTTTCAACAGCACTATCCCTGTTCCCCTGGAGAGGGACTTTCCCCCTAGCCAATACTGAGGTTTGTTACTGCAAATCTGGCAGTGACTAAAAAAGATAATAGGTTCTTCTAAAATGTTTACTTCACCTGGATTTATTTTTGATAGCAGATGAGGTATTATTCAGAGGGAGGCAGGGATGTAGGAATTGCTCCTGGTTCATCTTATTATTCCATGTCTAGCAGCTGTTTTAATGGGTGCTGTCTGGCTAATATAGAGTCATCATTTGGTGGTATGAAGAACCCCACAGTGTTTCCTAAATGTGCCTATGCTTTAACACTCAGGGGGAAAAAAAAATCGTGTAGATTATCTGAATGAGGGAAGAATATGATGATTCACATTGTGTTTCCTTACATGGTAGCAGTTATGAATTTAGGGAACCACTTGTTGCTTCATTTCAAATTCAGTAAAAAGTGTTCAGTCAACTGCTCAAATGCCATGATAATAGGTGTGACAGACGGGTAGACCTATCAAATTAAATTAAAACTAACAAATTAATTTCAGTTACTAAGGTTGTGTCATGTGTCACTTGATAATCATATAGTTAAACATTGCATAGATGTAAGGCGCCACTGAACTAGCATGTTAAACTACCATCTACATATCATTTTAAACTTCTAATATCTTACAGCAGAATCCTGATATGTTTTCCACTAGCCAGTTCTCCAAGTTTTTATATGGGCCTCAGGGAAGTTGTCTGTGTGTTACTTGCTCAGATTCTGGTCTTTAGAGTTATCAGTTTAGGCTAGGCATTTTTTTTTTTCCTTTTTCCTTTTTCCTTTTTCCTTCTTCTCTCTTGTAGTGATAAATAGCAAACTCAAACATTGACTCCAGTTATAAAGGGGACACAATATTTAACGGTATCTCAGTGTGGCTTCCTCCTCCTGTTGGTCCCCCAGTGCTCTTCTATTTCTGCAGGATTGTAACCAGCTCTACTAGCGCTTTTCACTAGCAGTGAAAACTGCTGAACTCATCACAAGTTGAAAAAAAGGAAAGGTTGTTATTGCTAAGAGAAAGAGGTTGTTTTTTTTAGAAACAGAGCAATGAGTACTAGTTGGAACAAAAGCACTAAGCTCTTCCTACCTGTCTTTTTTCCGCCATCATTTCGTATAGGTGGACTTGCAGCTCTCTGGATAATCGTACCCAGAAACAGAGCTGGGGGTGGGGAATAGCTGAATCTGTAATTTTTCATAAACTTCAGTCCTGTAAGATGTTTGGAGAGAGAGAGAGGAAGAAATGCAGCTTTCTGAAGTGGATGAACTGTGTAGCGCTGGGTAGCATTATCAAGGGATGTTGCCGTGAGGTTGTTTCCTAGTGTTTGGATTTTGGAGTCTGTATTTCAGGTGCTGGAAAGTAAACTCATGGATGAAAATGGTAGCAAAGGATTTGTTCAGAGCCAGAAAAGTATAGAAAATCAGCAGCAGATGAAGGTTCTCAGAAGTATATTACACATTATACAAGGTATTCACAGTGCCCAGGGGATGGTATGAGGTATTTTCTGAAGACTTTAGTAACTTTGGGAAGTGTAAGCACCTAATTTAGGCACCTAAGTTAGTCAAAGATGGACAATGTGAATACACTCCTAAAGGATGGATTCTCGCTTGGTCTGTCCTTCAGCTAAAGGGATTATGGAGCAGGAAGAAGAAAGAATTGTCCTTTTAGAGTCTTATTGACGTTATCTAGGCTTTGAATCCACACATGCAGGAAGGGCTGAAATGAAATTGCCCGTTTGCTGCCTCATGGAGGGAGAGAAGCAGGTAGTGAGGGGTCTCTCGTCTTCATTTTCAAGCCAAAGGGTTCGAGGCAGTACATTGCAGGCAGCAGTTTGTTGCTGGTGTAAGTCAGTGTTTCATTACCTTTGCAGCGCTTGTGGAGCAAGGAGGAAGCAGGAGGGGAAATGATCCTTGGCAGAAGTTTGAATAATGATTTCTCCCCGTTTCTTCTGTTTTTAACGTGGGTAAGTTTCCTTTCCCATGCCTTGCTCGAAGCATTATCTAATTCATAATTCGTACATGAAACAAATCCTGCAAACCAGGCAGTACTTAAATGAACAGGGTAGAATTTGAAAAATCTGGAAAAAAAAAATCTTAAATGTTAAATGGTTTCCCCCAATAGACTGGAATCACCATAATGACTGAGCAGATTTTAATAAACCTTTCCAAAATAATGTCTTTTGGTTCTTACTTAGCATGAAAAAGTACTGGACTACATAATCTGAGGAAATGAAAAATGAGTAAAGGGAGGTGGCTGGATAAGAAAGGCTGTCTTAGTGTTAGCTCCCTGTAGTGAACAGTGCTGTGATACAACACCAGAATGGATCACAAATCTCATTGACAGTACGCCAATGAGAAGAAAGAAAATGCTTATGAAGAATGAGTGAGTTTGTGTGCATTTTTATTTATTGTAGAAATATCCTCTCACATTAGCATATTTTCATAAAGAAAATACAGCATCAACCATAAACTCTTTAAAAATAATGACTACTTCTTATTCCAAGCTTTGCCTTAGTAATGCACTACTAAGTAAATGTATGCCTTTTAGTTAAGGTCTGAAAACAATTTCCTACAATTCAGAAGACCAATTGAGGCTTTTTGGTAATTCATGATGAGTATTTTTTGTTGTTGTTTTGAAGATTATCAAGGAACTAACTAAATAATCTTTTGAAGGCTGTAGATGAGAAAGCTTTCTTGAGTAACTTGAAATCCATAGCCTTTAGCGTTATGACTCTTTTTAAGCGTAGCCTTGATTACCTTTAATTTTTCAGTTTGTCTCAATGTTACCTTTGGTTCATGTTAACTTTATCAAAATTATTGTGGGAGTGAAAACTTTCATGGAAGATCAATGAGATGAGAAAGAGATTTTTGAACTGGACAAAATTAACATGAAATTCCCTTTCTGTTTTAAAAAGTTTGAGAGCAGATGCTTTGTCTTGGGGAGACTGGAGAGTAAAACGGTGCAAGTGCCTGGGGACTGTGGTCACCCTGCCAAGGTTTTTGGTGAAAAGCAAAAATGTTTATCAGAGAGGATTTTTATGTTTCAGATTTCAGTACAGAGTGATATGTGCTCCTTCAGGAAAAGAGATGGATGTGGGCTATATTCTCCCCCATCCCCTTCCTTCCATGTATTATAGATACTTTTGTGCAAAACTCCAGGTATGATATGCACTTCTGTCTGGAAAATTCTATATCCATGTTTCAAAAAGATAGGTCAAATGCAAGAACATATGCAATGTAATAAAGTATAGATTGTATTCTAGCTCTACAAATGAACTGTATGTTCAAATATACGGGCTGTCTGGGATTTAACAAGAGATGTAAAGTAGAATTAATCCAAGAGTGTTGCCACCTGTTGCCAGGCTATTGCTATCCTGATGGCACGAAGTGACACCTCCTCTGTGCAGGAAGTTAATTTTATGAGCGTCTATGAGACAGCCTTTCTGTATGCCAGGCTATATGTAATGCTTCTAGGAGAAAACTATACATGAGTGAGCACTCAAGCTGTTCTAACGCGAAATATGATTGCGTTTCTGGAGACTAATCTGTTGCTTATTTCCTTTTGACTTTGCTTCGGTGACAGCCAAGGGCTGGCAGTGTTTGCTTGCTAAAGAGATAATGGTAGACTGATAAAAGAAGACAACTCTGCTCCCTGAGTGATGTGCAGATGTTAGTCACTGATGTCTTAAAAGTCACAATTACTGTGGGTGTAATTTTGGCCATGCTGTTTGGAGCTTTTTCCTCACAAGTAAAGGAACTGCATTAAATATTTCACTGTTTTTCAGGAAAATGGAATTAGATTGGGAAGTGTGTTGTTGTTGATGCTTTGGAGAGAGAGAAATACAGGATTTTACTGCCCTTGGATTACGTTCTGCTGGGCTACAGTTAGTTCTGTCATTACTTTAGATGAGATGAAAGTCAATGTGAAGACTCCCATGGACTCCTGTTTCTGAGCAGTGGTCCTGTGAATAGGAATATGAAGAAAGCCAAGTGATCAAGACTTACCAAGCAGCACAGAGTAAAAGGAAAGGCAAACAGAAATTTACAGTAGACACAAGGCTTCATATAAAACTCCATATAGATGTAAAATATGTTTTTAAATTTATTAGAGACTTTTCTATTTAAGGTTAGTTTTTCTTATTTTGTCAGATAGGCAAAAGCAACAGATTTTCCTTGGCTATCTTTTGCTAGCTGGTCATTGTCAGTGTAACCAGTATCTGAGATCCCTGCACTGTGACCTGGCGTTCATCAGAGCAACGGACACGTTGTTGAAATGATAAGCCTAAAAGCTTGAGGGTAAATTAGCAGAACTTCCTGTAATCATTGAACTTTCCTTCACATCAGATGTTCTGGTCCTTATGTATTTTGAATAATAAGAGTATAGTATGCTTTTTCAGTAAACCCTTTTGCTACATATGTACAAAAAGAGAAATCCATACACATGCTCATCTCATGTAATTACATATATATACGCGTACACACACACACACACAGAAGGAGAGAAATCCAAAGTAGAATCAAGAAAATACTGAACTAGATGAATTGTAGGGCTTGTTTTCTTGCCAAACAGCAGTGTTCTTTGAAGCATGAATAAGAATTAATGCTACCAAGATCAACAATTAACCCCTGGACAATTGGAGTGATGGAGGTTAGAAGGTGACATGGGTGGTTCCAAAGTGCTGCTTCCAGACTGTTCAACACCATTTTGGTTTTTGAGGAAAAGTGGAACGTTAGAAGGAGAGGAAAAAACCTATCTTACTGTTAAGAGCTGGTAGTACAGAATTGCCTTTTGATTTTATTTTCATGGGAACGTATGTTTCATACTTGATAGTGAACTTTTTCCCTAAACCTTTGTTTCCCAGGATAATTAGAAGTTTGAAAAATCAATTCGAAGGAAACAGCTATGTGGGGTTGGAATAAAACCTTGACACACTAGGCCACAATTCATCCTTTAGAACATTAAACAGGGGATCGCACCAGAAAAGAATGGTCAGTAAAGCGTGGGGAGAAAGGACAGGAATTTGGAAAATGCTTAAGTTGCTTTCATTTCATTTTGGGCACGGGGGAAAAATCTGAATGAGAAGTTGATGGTAGAGGTTTTGATCTTGTTGTCATTGAAATCGATAGAAATATTGCCGTTGTTTCTAGAGGAAACGGATGTAGCCTCACTATTTAAGATTCAGTGCTTCTCCATTGGTATAGACTAATTCACTGACACTTAGAAAAGGTTAGGTTAGGGTTGGGTTAGGTTAGGGTTTGTTCCTTGGGAACGGATTTGTTCGGTATGACTTTTGAGACAGAATCACAGAATAGCTGAGGTTAGAAGGGACCTCTGGAGATTGTCCAGTCCCCCCCCGCCGTGCTCAGAGCAGGGTCACCTAGAGCAGGCTGCCAAAGACCATGCGCACTTGCATTTTGATTATCTCCAAGAATGGAGACTCCACAACCTTTCTGAGCAAGCTCTTCCACCAGCTGCCCTCACAGTAACTTCTTTTTCGTTATGCTTGAGTGGAGTTTCCTGTGTTTCAGTTTGTGCCCATTGCCTCTTATCCTGTCACTGGGCTCCACTGAGAGTCTGGCCCTGTCGTTTTTACTGCCTCCCATCAGGTATTTGTACACATTAATACACTTGTTGCCCTTCCCCCCCACCCCCGAGCCTTCTCTTCTCCAGGCTGAACAGTCCCAGTTCTCTCAGCCCCTCCTCATATGAGAGATGCTCCAGTCGCTTAATCATCTTTGCTGGACTCACTCCAGTATGTCCATGTCTCTCTTGTAGCAGGGCACCCAGACCTAGACCCAGCACTCCAGGTGTGGTCTCACCGCTGCTGAGTAGAGGGGAAGGATCACCTCCCTGGACCTGCTGGCAATGATCTTCCTAGTGCAGCCCAGGAGGCTGTTGGCCGCCTTTGCTGTGAGGGCACATTGCTGGGCCATGGTCAACTTGTTGAT